>NC_086077.1:8199318-8524545 GCF_948474715.1 Cydia amplana | reverse complement strand
TCGATTTAAAACACTCCCTTCGGTCGTGTTTTAATTTATCGCCACTCGTTTCGAATTTCCTCTTTTCCGCACTTGTATCGTAAATAACTATTTCAGAATATGAGAGGTAAACTTTTCATACTCACTGGGACAAGATAGCGGGCTGTGACACGCAACCCACGGCCAGACAATCTCCGTTCTCGAGATACAAAAAGTGAAGAACGTATCTGTGGAAATTGCGCCAATCACGATAGTTTCCTGAAATGTAATAAAAAACATTATATACGTTTCGTCGAGTTTGCAAACAGTGGGTGCGTTGCATTCGTCACAACGTTATACGAAATCAAGCCAATAGGTGACTATTAAGTAAGACCATTGGTATATCCATCCATTCTCATATTGGCTATGTGAGAAGTACGTGATGGTGATGGGCTATGGGCCCAGCAGTGCGGCGTTAATGTACAGTCAGTTGCAGAAATAGTAGACCCCTCCTGTAACAAATCTCTATGCAGGGGGGGGGGGGGTGTAGTTATATCTGCAGCTGACTATATACCATACTAGAACGTAGTTAGTGGTTATATTGTCATTGCTTAGTATGACCTTACCGAAGCTATGATCTCTGACGCACGGCATGCTTATATCCGTCGTGACACCGTTGATGGTGACAGTGCCTAGTAGGTGGCCCATCTGCTCATAGTGAGTTTGATGGAACCTGAAATGTAAAAAATATATTACGTTATGTTACAGGTCTTTTTTACTGAGCTTTTACTTACCTATTTGTAAGTAGTGCTCCGAATTTAACAGTAGGTAGGTAGATTAAGCCGTTCATGTATGTACAGTCCGCAAAACTATTAGCTACAAACATGTATGCAGGTGTGGTAAGCTAATGAGTAATGGTTTTGCTGTACAGTCAGTAGCAGAAGTTGCTAAGCGGGCCAGCTGTTCAAAATGATCTTGACCCGACTTTATTGTTAAGAGAATAAGAGCGTGTCAAGGTAATTTTGAACACCTCGCCCGCTTAGCAAAGCAACTTCTACTGCTAACTGTACATGCAAAGTCTGCGTATTTAATCCGAATTGAGTAGGTTAATTTTGTCCTTGTGGGTTGAAAGTTTATATGGTATGACACTTTCACAAATGTTAATAGATTAGCATTAGATCGCAGCAATTATTGCTTGTACGAGTATAAGCAACTGAATCATATTTAATTAAGGTAATACTAGTAAAATACTAACTTTTTAAGTAAATTGAAATAGTCGACGGACCAAGCCTCGCGAGCCATGTCACTAGCCATACTGAGTGGTGCCATGTGGGTGTCATAGTTGAAGTGGCCGAAGTGAGCGCTCCATGTCACGCTTAATTCGACGTCCATCTTTTTGCCACCCTTAGTTCTGGAAAAAAAGTATTTATAATTAAGACAGTTTCAAAATTAAGGCTTTGCGCCATTTTAACATTTGGCAAATTCATATTTTTTTATCACCCTATTTGGTGTCCCACTTGGCATTTATTAATTAATAGCATTACCTAATATAGTAATAAGTAGTTTTTATTGACACCAATTTTTATTAAACCAGAATGACGCTAACGGGTAACTCAAAACGTCTGTCTCTAAACTAGGAAATAATAGGTAGGTAATTAATATTATCGTATCGTAATAAATAGTATTTTATACAATCGTGATATAATGGAGAGCTTTTCAGTCGAGTACCGTGTTTAGGCAACGAAGCTTGCTGAGTTGCCTAAGTGAGGTACGAGATTGAAAAGCTTGATTATATCACTATTGGTTACAATGGTTTTTCTACGAGTCAACAAAAATATCTTACTTCATCTCGCCGCTGTAAGTCACGTCCCAGGCCCGCATAGGTATGAAATTATCAATGGAGAGTCCCCCTGACTTGTAGTGACCCTGTTCCACTTCAGTTTGAGTTGCACGAGTGTCGGGGAGATTTGGTGTGAGTAACAAATCTTCTCCTTCTACCTGTAGATATAAATAGCAAATAAGTGACATTAGTAAAGGTTGCAGGGACAAACTGGATACAAAAAGCACAGGATAGATCCGACTGGCTTACTCTGGAGGAGGCCTTCACCTGAGAAGGGGTTCTTGCTAAATTCACCTAGTAAAAAAAAAAAAAAACAATATGTACATAAGTGACCAAACATTACTAAAAAATGACTATTAGAAAATTAAATAAATTGTATTGTAGATTTTTTATGTTTGACATTGTAATATGCAAGAAATAAAAGGCTTTTTTATTTTTTTATTTTTTTATTTTATTTATTTAAGTGACATTAGTAAAACGTAGTTTTTCTTGATAAAACGAAAAAAAAAACCTTTCTTCGCCACCCGTCCCCGACTTCCCCATATCTTTTTTTTTGTCATAAAAAATATACCTATATAGTCTGTGCGGAAAGAGAAGAGTCGTGGAATGTATGGGGCTCAATACATTCCACTACTCTTCTATTTCCGAACAGACTCTACTAATAACTTATTCAAAATCCTAAATGTTGAATACGCTCATGAATCCCATTGTTAAGTTGAAATTTGTTTTTTATTACCTATACACGCATACCTACTGCATACCTATATGTACCTATGATGAGATGACCCGCCGCAGTTTAGTTGCAATAAATAGTCATAAGCGTATGGACCTGTTTTAATTTCTTCTAACACCTTCACTCCAAAATGAACCTTAACGACTAAACATTATGGTCCATCGACCACGGATATCATTTACGGTGACCTATTACGCGGAGTGAATTTATTGTAATTTGGAGTTAAATATGGACAAATCAGTGCAAAAAAGTGGACAATATAACGGATTAAAATGTGTTTAAGTGAATTAAAGTGAAAAGAACGATATAGACTGGTAAATTTAGGATTTACAACCAAATGTTTCTACAGCCGTTATTATCCGAACTAAATTGAACTGAGTGATTTGGCATGTTTCAAAGGACAGTGGAATAGTGCATTTATACATACACAGCGGCAAAATAAGATAGCATTGGACATTACGTACCTACTTATATGCAGCGCGTACTTACCTACGTACTTATGCGCTTACCCTACACGGTAAAAAGTGAGTGCCGCGTTGGAACATTCTAGAACTTGGTGATTCGGTATTTAATTTGGTGATATTGTAACAGTGAAATTACACAATGGAGCAGATAGAAAAACGTATATTACTTCAGAAAGATACTTATGAAAAGATAGAAAAGGCTTATAGCAACTACAAAAAGTCGCCTAAGGAAAGGATAACTATTGGATATGTACAAGGAAGAATGGATACTTTAGATACTTATTGGAAGGAATTTAAGATAGTTCACGAGAAAATACTTCTATCGATTTCTGTAGAAGACAGACAATTACTTCCGTACTTCTCCGAGGATATGTTTGACCAGTTTGAGGAGTTGTTTTATACTTACAAAGGAGAGTTGGGGACGGTGTTATTGAAGCTTAGTCCTGAAATCGCAAAGGTGGACACATCCAAACAAACTGTGAGTAACACAAGTACATCCAATAGTGAAGTCCGTTTGCCTAGAATTTCCATACCGACATTTAATGGGAATTATACAGAGTGGCAATCATTTCACGACCTTTTTGTGGCATTAATTCATAACAACTCGTCATTAGAAAACGTACAGAAATTACACTACCTGAAAAGTAGTCTGACGGGCGATGCTGAAGTATTATTGCGGCAGTTTTCTATCACTGGAGAAAATTATACCGAGGCATGGGCGATTCTGAAAAGGAGATATAACAACAAGAGATATATCGCGAATACAGTTTTTAAGAAGTTTTTTGGACAACGAGCGTTATCTCAAGAATCGGCTTCCGCGATTAAACAGCTGTTAGATACCACTGTAGAATGTATGAACGCGCTCAAGAATTTAGGTTTGCCTACCGATCAGTGGGATGCAATCGTCATGTTTGTCGTCATATCTAAGCTAGATGTCAGCAGTCATAAACAATGGGAAGAGACAATTAGTGAAGATAGTTGCGATGACTTGCCTGGATTTGAAAGATTGAAGCAGTTCTTGGAAACACGGTTTCGCACATTAGAGATGGTAGAACCTGCAAATAGAAGTTACAAACAACCACCGAGTGTTAAACCGAAGGCATTTCACACAACGGCTAGCAACGACGATCTGCAATGTACCTTCTGCAAAGAAAAGCACTACATACATCATTGTAAGCAGTTTAGCAAGCTACCTATTGAAGAGAGGTACAGCTACGTTCAAGACAACAACTTGTGCTTTAATTGTCTCATACCTAATCACACCGTGTTTAAATGCAAACAACGCACGACATGTCAAATCTGCAACAGAAAACACCACTCCTTATTACATAGAGAGAAGAAGACAGTAAGTGAAGACAAACAGGTTACAACTGCAACGAAAGAGGATCCGCCTGCGCACACAAACGAAGAAAAGTTTGTCACCAAGGTCACAGCGCATGTGGCAAGCGGAGAACAGCCTGGTGAGAATATATGGTTGCCAACAGCACTGGTAGACGTCACATCGAGTTCAGGTCAGTCACACGTCTTCCGTGCTCTCATTGATCCAGGTTCAGAGGTGTCACTAGTAACATCAAGAGTCGTCGATTTATTAGGTTTAAATAAAAACGAGATCAGCGGCGTCATGTTTGGTGTTGGTGAAGGTAATCGCACATCTCTTAAGCACTTAGTAGATTTACAGATTACGTCTAGATATGATACAAATTTCTCCTTTAATGTAAACAATGCATGTGTATTAAAGTCTATAACGCGTTTGTTACCTGAAAGGGAAATTAGAGGTTATACTTGGCCTCAGCTTAAGGATATACAACTGGCTGACCCCACCTACAACGTACCAGGTAGGATAGATATTTTACTTAGTGCGAAAATCTATGCGAAGATAGTAGATAATGGTTTGATTAGGGGGCCAGGTGACGTAATCGCGCAGCACACCCGTCTCGGGTGGATCTTGTCCGGTGATATTGAGATCAATTCAAACAGGTCTCATAATGTTAGGAGCTTTCACATCACAAGACAAGTCGAGGAAGATAACAATCTACTAAGTAAATTCTGGGAATTGGAAACAGAACTTTACACAACCAAGAAAGCTTGGTCTATAGAGGAAGAAAGTTCTGAAGAAATCTACAAAAATACAACGGTAAGAGATGAAACAGGAAGATATGAGGCACATCTGTCTCTGAAACAAACAAAAGAAGAAACAAGAAAGCTTTGCGGTGAAACAAAGCAGCACGCAATGACTACGTTCCAACAACTAGAAAGGAAGGTCCAGAAAAATGACAAACTGAAAGAAGAAGCTACAACGGTCAGCAATGAATATTGGAATTTAGTTCATATGAAGAAAGTAGAAAAAGAAGATGAAAGGGAAGCTATTCACCTAGCCCCGCACCCTATAACTCGTGAGGATAAGGAAACCACAAAAGTGTGGATAGCAAACGATGCGTCGTCGAAGGGCTCCAACGGTCGATCCTTAAATGACAGCATGCAGGTAGAGCCTACCTTGCAACCTGACCTACGCAGCCTCATCATTCGCTGGAGATGTCACAAAATCTGTGTGGTAGGCGATATAGTTAAGATATATCGTCAATTAAGGATGACAAGCAACCATACCGGTTTACAGCGGATAATGTGGCGAGAACGAGATGAAGCTTCTGGCAACTTAGAAAGTTTATATCAGCTGTTAACAGTCATGTTTGGGATCACTGCGGCACCTTGGTTAGCAGTACGAATGCTACGTCAACTCGCTGATGGTGATTCGGAAAGATATCTACTAGGCGAAGCAGTGGCTAAGAACTCCTGCGTGGACGACTTGATGACTGGCCACGAAGACTTATCTGAAATGAAGGTAATATCTAATAAAGTTAATAAGTTAATAAAGGCAGGTGAACACATGCAGGGATGGTCAAGCAACTCTGAGGAGTTGTTAAAGTACTTACAAGAGGTTAATAGAGTCAGTAAAGAAACAGTGAACAGTCTGGAAATTAAGCTAGATAAGGTAATAAAAATACTTGTACTTACCTGGGACAGGAACGAAGACATATTTAAAATTACTGTGAACTTACCGGAACTCAGGAACCCTGTAACAAAAAGGTTAGTTTTATCAGATGAGGCGAGTCTCTTCGATCCCGTACGGTGGGTGGCTCCAGTCGTCACAACAGCGAAGGTCAAGATACAGAAATTATGGCTTTGCAACTATGGATGGTATGACGAGCAGCCCTCAGAATTGGTTACTTACCGAGATGAGCTGAACGGACTGCAAGTGATCGGGACCCCACGGTGGATGACAATCACAGCAGGAATCAGAGCAAGAGAGTGGTGGACTGGACCAGAGTGGCTGAAAGACAAAGATACCGAGTTCACTAGAGTTGACATTCTATCAACAAGTTTAGAAATGAAAAAGACAAAGTTGAAGAGAGTACTAGCTCAACGCCGAAGATTTATAAAATGGAAAAACAAGACAAGGCAAGAAGATTGTTTGACAGCAGCTGAAATGGAAGAAATAGAAATGAGATATATAAGATTCTATCAATATTTGATATATGAAGAGGAAATTAAGAATCTGAAAAAGAATGGTAAAATTATGGCAAAGAGTTATTTAATTACACTGACCCCATACTTAGATGAACATGGTCTGTTGAGGGTCGATGGCCGCCTTAACAACTCGTCCTTCGCAGAAGAATTCAACCACCCTCAAATCATTACCAGTAAGCAACATATCACAAATGTTTTGATAAAGGAGGTTCATGTCAGAATGCACGTAGACACACTTGCAATGAGGACATACATTCGAGGCAAAGATTGGATTATTACTATTAAGATAGCTATCACACAAGTTATACGCAGTCGCAGTGTCGCCAGTGTCCGCTTAACTTACTTTACTTACCGGCCGCACGCTTGTATGCCACCAAGCCACCATCGTGATATATATCCTAGACTCGAGTACAAAAGGGTGGGCGGTCAGTCATTCAACTTTTAAAATATACTTACCTAATTCAAGTATAAAGGAAATACCTACTTATCAAGTTATCAGGTAAAACCTCTAATCATCCCAATCAGACTTAGGTATAGTCGCGAATAAAGTTAAACGTTCATTACATAACCGCTTTCCCGTTATGTATCTGAATACATGTGCATACTTACTTATAAACGTAACTTGTAAACATTGAAATGATATACTTAGTTAAACCACTCCGGTATTAGTTCGCCAACATCAAACATCATTCAAAAAGAGACTTTATTGTGTTATAATAAGACTTATACTCGAGTGTGTTCATTAGATTGTTTAAAAAATATGAATAAGAAGTTTCTATATTCGTACTTAAACTAAATATTATTCACTAAAGACATTGTTTAGCTAACACCAAGTTTGTAGTTAAAAGTACCTAAAACAATCCATACAGTCCATTACAATTGAATCTTTATCAAATTCCGTTAGCAAACAAGATGTTATGTTGTAAAATCGAATATTTTTATAGTTGTAAGTACGTAAAGATGTCTTACCTGCATCTTACATGCTACTATGTAAGATTACATTACAAATAGTTATTAATCAAGTATTATTTCTTCTATTTGTAATCTATTTGCTTTAATTATTTTGTTAAATTGCTCAGTTTACATTATCTAGAAGCGAAACGATATAATTAGAAAACATGAACTATAGAAAATTGCACTTTATTTCTATGAATGTAAGGTTCAAAGTGTTTTGCTTAATGTTGATAACATATGTACGTATGTATATCTCTCAAATGTAAACGAGCAGCTGGGTGATGGGATTTTGTTTACTTCTTTAACATTATTGTTAGTTAATAGTTAGTATACATTTGTGGGTACCTAGCTTGACTAGTTATGTAGCACGTAATTAGCACCAAGCTAACTTGTTTGTGAGATAATAATATTCTCTAAGGCCCGACCATAGATAAATATTGTGTTTCTAACGAATAAAATGTACCTACATATTTTAGTATAAAATAATTAGCGCCGATATTGTAGTATAAGTTTGTAACTATTGTACTGAGTGAGGACCTACAGTTTTTTTGTGATAGTTTAGTTTCAAGTTTGTATAACGACTGTTAGTTGTTAACTTAACGTTTAATGTAAACTTAAAGACTAGATTTTCGTGCCTTATGCCTTTTTTTGTTAAAGTTTACAATGTACTTAGTGTTATTTCGAGGTTTTAGGTTAACAAATGTTTCCTTACTCATTCTAAAGCTTATAGTTTAAAAACTGTTGTTTTTGGTGGGCGGTATGTTAAGTTGAAATTTGTTTTTTATTACCTATACACGCATACCTACTGCATACCTATATGTACCTATGATGAGATGACCCGCCGCAGTTTAGTTGCAATAAATAGTCATAAGCGTATGGACCTGTTTTAATTTCTTCTAACACCTTCACTCCAAAATGAACCTTAACGACTAAACACCCATGATACAATTTATAGCGGAATTATGATTTAATAGTTAAGGCGAAGTTATGTACTAAAGGCGAATTTAGGGTACGTATTTTCGCCAACCCGTACTTTCAATACAACATTGATAACGGGGTTTCATAATGTAACAGTTAGAACTCACTTTCAAGTACATAAATGTATCGACTTCGTGGTGAGCCCTGCGTGCCAGGCCGCAGATTAAAGCCGCTCCTTCCTTTGACATCCCGTTGAAATATAAAGCATCTACGGCCTACAAATAAAAACAATAATTACCTAACAAAAAGGTTTAGAAAACGTAGGTAGACATATCTAATCATAACTGGGTAAAGCTCGTAGAGTCTGTGGGGAAAGAGAAGAGTCGTAGAATGTATTGGATCCCATCACAGACAATCCAACCTCTAGACATAGCATAGTCGCGCTACCCCCTCTGCCACACATACAGTAGCGTTACTCCATCTTCGAGTCAATCCCGTGCCGTGATTGGTCCGTGTCTTTGAACGGACCAATCACGGCACGGATTCGCTCACCTCGTCTCCCCGCACCCCCGTATTTTTGGCAGCATCGGTTTCATGAAATAATTGACCTAAGCTCAGTCTAGAGGTTGGATTGTCAGTGGATCCCATACATTTCACGACTCTTCTCTTTCCGCACAGACTCTAGAAGAGAACAAAACGAAAAATGGAAAGGTGGACATAAATGCCAAAACGAATAGAAAAAAATGCCAAGGCCAAGGTGTTCCAAATATTTGAATAGAGGCTCTATTATCAAGACGTTAAACTCCATATTCAGATATTTTTGAGCATCTTGTTGCATGGCCGCTCCGATTTATCTGATGGCGACTGTGCATATTCGTTGGTGGGTTTTTACTTTCAAGGGGTTTAGTCGTTTCAAGTGCCTGATTGTCTGGTGTGGGAAATATAATATAGGTAACATAATAGACTAGCGACTCGCCCCAACTTCGCACGGGTTAACAAATTATACCTAAACCTTCCTCAAGAATCACTCTATCGATAGTTAAAAACCGCATGAAAATCCGTTCAGTAGTTTTTGAGTTTATCGCGAACATACATAATACACAAACAGACAAACGCGACGGGGGACTTTGTTTTATAAAATGTAGTGACTTACCAGTGGATAATCTCCTAGATTGAATTTCTTCTCCAGAGGCTCGTCTTGTTCGTGTGGTTTGATGGTACCATCGTCGCTTCGACCCACATCTACGGCGCGCAGTCTTCTCAGGTGTCTAAGTAACTAGGACATTCAATGTAAGTTATTAAACAAGTGGTTGAAGTGGTAAAGGGGTTGCCGGCCTGCATATTCATAAAAAAAAAACGTGATGCAAAAAGTGTCAATGTATCTTTAACATTTTAGACGCCAATGACCGATATATCCGCACCGTAGGTTCAACGCCAGAGACCGATCGGTCACAGACCACAGAGCAACATAGACCTACGTGCATAATATGCATAAAGATCAATTTCAGTTTTGACACTTCAATGACGTGGCGTCTGAGTGACAGCTTCTGTGTTTAACACGGCGTCGAAAAGGTTAATGATTAGGAAAGTATAAAATGAAATAACTTACCTGTCTACTCCTTAAAAATAGGTACATAACAATAAATTTCAAAAAGTAAGTCTTGTTCCTTTGCTGGTAAACTCCGAATATCGCCGGTTTCCGCTCTGCATTTAAAAATCTAAATATTAATACTAAGGATATCGGAACTATCAAAGAAATTACTAAAGTTAACATTTTAGTAAATTTGTGTTATGGTAGACGACCTAATCAGGCGGCTAATGATTGCCAAATGATGATAATGAAAGATCCGTACACATATCTTATCAGGGATATCGTGATATTTCATTAGTGTAAATTATCAGTAAGGTATTAAGCAGTAGCTTTTACTTAATCTCAACTGATTTCATTTATTTATCTTACTTTTTTAACAAAATAAGGATGTAGACGATGACTACGATGAGTAATTTAATTGGTCTATACCAGCGGTCGGCAACCTTTTAGCAGCCAAGGGCCACATAGTAGTTAACGAAGTTGACGTGGGCCGCACTTTATTAATATCATAACTAGACTAGATATTGTCGTTTGTCAATATTACATACAAAATAGCCAGGGAGGCTCGCGGGCCGCAAGTGACAGCTTCGCGGGCCGCGGGTTGCCGACCGCTGGTCTATACCTACTGTCTACGCCCTACGGGTACTTATTAGGACTAGGGACCGCCATGACTGAAATTATCGAAAGTGTCGATCCGATGTTTTTTTTTTTTCAAATTATATTCCAACAGAAGCAGTACAATGATCTCCACACTAGGGTCAGTCTGTAACGTATCTTAGAGAAATATCGAAATATTTAATATAATATGTACTTGTTAATGATGCATATTTATGTTAAATAAATAAAAAGATGTAGTCAATTAAAATAAAAAGTTCGCATATTACATTCATAAAAGTATAGGATTTATAACAAAGCATGGTAGTTTCATTAAATACATTTACACATCCTCCTCTCTAAAGGCCGCTCCACATTCTCGCGAGATAATCACGCGAGAATCTCAGGAGATTCTCAGCGAGAACTGTAGTGAGAACTTCTTTCGGGTACACACTCTGTTGTGTTCTCAAATAGTTCTCACTACAATTCTCACGCTCGATGAAGATGGACGCTGAAGTGACCGCTGCGGGAAGGCGGCGGCTCGCTTATTACTGAGAAACATGCGAGTGTGGAGTCAATAGACGTTCTCACCAGTTTTCACGTTCTCGCACTCTTTGTCTCGCGCCAAAAAACCGACAAAAGCTGGAGAACTACGAAGAGAACTGAGAAGAATAGGCCGCTCGCTTCCACATTCACGTTTCTCACGTTTCTTGTGTTCTCGCTAGATTCTCGCGAGAATGTGGAGCGGCCTTAACACCGTCTTTATGTAATGGATGTGATTAAGGCGCTTAGCACACTGGTTCCGATTCGCACGTCGTTCTGATGTGCGAGCGGGATGTCGCTATAATACGCGCATAGCGTTGTCTCGTTCAAACATCGGAGCGACGTGCGAATTGGATCCAGTGTGCTAAGTGCCTACAAAGGAACAAATTAATTAAAATGCGATTATTTTATATCAATTCGTATTTATTAACTAGACTTACAGAAATAAGGTAAGTAAGAATAAAGTCTCAGTACCAGACAGACATGTATTAGAATTCACTATTGACCAGAAATTTAAATTATTAAAACTTGAATAAAATTTTAAAGGAAATTACTTAGTAAATCGAAGAATTTAGGTAATATAGGTAGGTCATATTCTATATTAAAAGCCAATTTATTTCTATGGAAAAAATGCAAAGGTGCATATACTTATTTTGTGGTTTATTACAGTCTTGGCTTTTTAACAACGAGCCATATTATGTACATATATCGATGAATAAAATATTTCACCCAAACAATAACTCTCCTTCTCGGATTAGATTAGGCGATTCATTTACGAAATTAGTCTTTAACGTTACATAATAATAAGAGTTAGGTTAGGTTATAAGGAACGGCTTATTTAGGGGGAAATCTAGCAGAGGGCAAACAGTCTATCGGAAATAAAATCAGATACCGTTTTATTACGCCGGCGTTCGGTTTTTTAATGCAATCACTTAAGTATTTAATCCATCTGTTTTCATCCAAAATGTCGAATAAAAGCTAATACAGCTATCAAGGCTGTGGTGGAGTAGCAATTAGCGATAGTCTATTCTTTCGTACATGAAACGTAGGTACTTCTTTATGTAAATCTCGTTTGAATTAAAGAGATGCAGATATCACCTTTTCTAAAAGAAAACGCCCGCAAAAAAACTAACACCGCTCAAGATCGCATCGTATCAAAACTAGCATCGCTCAAAACTACTTGCTTCTCACTGATCGACGTCGTACGAACTGCCTCAAAATTTAGAATTATTCGACTGATACTATAGAGAATTACTGTTAATTTCACATAATTAGGTACTTTACTCGGCACCCGTGGCGAGCAAGTGTTTGTGCACGCATTCCTCCTTGTTGATGAGATGCGTGGTCTTGTTGACGAGCTGCATTAGCGTGTTGAGGTTGTTCGACCACTCGTTGAGACGGTCTGACGCGTTCATGTTCAAGCTGGAACAAGGTTTAGTCTATAATCCCCCGAACGTGACAACTTCAACATAATTCGAATCAGGGCTCGGAAACCGTATTATTTCTCAAACCGGTTTCGTTCTGACACCCGGAAACGAAAAGTATTTCGTTTCCGTTTGCGGTTACCGGTTAAATAACTGTTTTATTAATTATGTATTTATATGTAGGTACTAACATCTAGTTTCTAAGTTTCGATGTACATAAGTAGACTAACACTATGGATGTAAAAGTCTGAAATAAACAAATTTTATTTTATGTATTTATTTATTTATTAAGGTACCGGTTTATGCCAAATTCGTTCGCCTTCCATTTTTGTGGAACAAAATTAACCGGTTCAATAGAAAATATCCAAGCTAGAAAGAACGAGTAAAGATCGGTTTTCCTAGGATAGCGGTGCCGTCTTATAGCGGCCGTCTCCATACTAAATAATACGGCTAAATATGGATGGAGACGGCCGCTATATGACGGCACCGCTATCCTAGGAAACCAGAGCATAAGTATTACTATCTCTTTACGTATCACACGTATCACAACGAATAGGGATGATGACACATGTTGAATTTTATAACAAAATCTAGTAAAATAGATAGCAAACGAGCAATTTATCACAATAATGTGGATATTAAAATAAAATATTGAAAAATTACAAAAATACAGGACCTGAAATTTTCAAAATTTAAGTTTTTTTTAACTTCCAAAAACAATAAAAGTAAGGGTACCATTCGATTCCTTACATTTCATGCAATAAAATATTGTATAGCAACTATATACATGAACGCAATATTTCACCGACAAAAACGCAATTTTCTTGTTTTGTCCATACTACAAGATGGGCGATGACGTCACGGCCCTTGTCCGTTTTGTATAGGGCGTTTCGCGAGTGAAGTGCGACTGTCGGACTTTGACTACAATTTCTGACTTTTGTGTTACTTTAATGCAATGGGTCCCATATAGACATTTGATCCTAAAAACAAACCCGATCGATTGATACCATAAAAAAAAATAGTCATGTAGCCTATTGCGTTACATTAAGCCCCTTCTCATGGCGGCCCCGCCACAGAAGTCTTAGGTTGACTAAAACAGTTACCTGAAATGCACGACGCCAGCAGGGCGGTCGATCTTGGCCTTCACGACGGCGCTGACCACGAGTTGGCTGAGCGCTTCCTCCGTCTCTGTCTCGGTAAGGCCTAGCAGCTCGCTCATGCGTTTCACGGAGATGCGCGTATAATATATGGACATGATGCGAATGTTCTGGAAATACAAGACATAATTCTCAAGCTAAGTTCCATTCCACAGAATAATTTGGTTTTATAGTAAAAGCTGATGAAAACGTTGAAAATACTCTCTATATCGTCAGGTGAAAACCAAAACTCATTAATTACCACCAAAATTTCATAGCAATAGTGAACCATATTATCACTAAAATAAGGTTGATTTTTGTTTAATTATTTTTTAGTATGTAGTGAGTTTTGAATGTTAGTGTTATTACCTTACGATATGTCACTGGCTCAAGTCTAAAACGTATCAACCGTTGACGACCGATCTGGCCTAGTGGGTAGTGACCCTGCCTGTGAAGCCGCGGTCCTGGGTTCGAATCCCAGTAAGGGCATTTATTTGTGTGATGAGCACTGATATTTGTTCCTGAGTCATGGTTGTTTTCTATGTATTTAAGTATTTGTATATTATATATACCGTTGTTTGAGTACCCACAACACAAGCCTTCTTGAGCTTACTGTGGGGCTTAGTCAATTTGTGTAAAAAAATGTCCTATAATATTTATTTATTTTATTTATTTATTTATTTATCAATAACTGTAGCAATCCTTATGTGACTCAACAATAACCAAAGACCTGACTGAACTAACTTACATGTTCAACCACCCTGTTCTTAAGGTCGTTCCATCGTTCCTGTCCCTTCTCGTCCGTCGAGTCGAAGTAGGGCGTCGCTCGCAGCGTTTTCTCGTAGTGTTGGCAGAGGCTGTTCCACTTGATGATCTCAGGGGTGATGAATAGGGCCAGTAGTTGCCTGAAATAACAAATACATACAGTGTGTAAGTCTAATACGGGCAATAAATTAAACCAGATATAGAATTTACCCGTCTTATCATTAATTAAAATGTTTTTTTAAGTTACACTTAATTATGACCCCGTGATTAATTTTTTCCACATGTACCGAGCAGCAATGTACTGCAAACATTAAGAAACAGAAGATGACATGACATTACTAGATACGAGCTTTTTATAGTAACCGCCAACAAGCGTTGACAGTTACTTTAAAAAGCTCGTATCCCGTAACTCGTGTGGTGTATTACATTGCGGGCCGAATTATTTTGTATGGTTAAAATTTTCAATGCATTTCTAAGTAAAATCTATCTCAATATACTTTTTAGGTCCTATGCTAACCACCGTTTAAATATTCGCCCGTATTGGATTTACACACTGTATAGTTACGAAGAACAACGCAACAACACATTGATGCAATTATATTTGTGAAATGCTACATCGCGAGCAGTACTACTGAGTTTCATGGTACAAAAATGGATATTATAACAGCCCATGTTCAGGGCCCCAATCTAGAGTTGTAATATTCAACTCTATTGACAGCTATTAAAGTTCAAAAAACATTTTTTATCACATGCACTAGAGGGTGTCAGGAGACGAGGTTCAGGATCTTAACGTGGACCGGTGGACGTAACTGAATGTCGCGCTCCCGTCTATGTGTGGTAACCGTAAGTGGTCTTATACAGGATGGTCCAAACCTCGACGTCCAAATTTTTTTTTTATATTCCTTACATCGTGGGCTATCAGAATATACCCCATGTATGTTAGCTGATTTTTCGTAGCTTTCGAGTTATGAATTTTTAAACTTTTAACTTTTGTTAAGATATTCCGGGGTGAACCGATAAATTTATTAAAAAAAACTATTCAACTTTATTCAATGTTTCTTTTTGTGAATGTTGTTTAGAAAATAACCAAAAGTCCTTGAAATAGCTTGTAATTTATTTTTATTTAGGTAAGCGCCAAATCTAAAGTTGTCATGCTGGAGCGTAAAACTTTGACATGTCTTTTTTTTTTTTCAACTCGCAGCCAAGTGTTTTTAGCTACTGCGCCGTTTTTATAGGATTATGTTACAAAAATAAACATTCAATACAGGGTTGTATACCCTAGACGACACTTCCTGTACAAATAAAAAAATAGATAAAAAACGTTTATTTCAGGCAGAGCCTATAATCGCGTAGATAAAGTCTGGAACAGTTTGCCCAAATCCCTAATCAAAGCTCCCTCAGTGAACTTTTAAAAACAGACTCGACGACCATTTTATAAATGGACAAAACACAAGTGAAGGTCCTTCACTGAAGGATATTGATGTGCACATATCAGCTATAAGCTGTGCATTCATATAAAATAATATTTTTCTCAAAAATGGACGGCAAAGTCGACGTTGCCGGTTAAAAAATTAAAAAGTTAAAAACATTGCAGTCTCGATTTCGGGACTGCAATGTTGCATACAAATTCCAAACTTTTTCCAAATAGATTTCCAAATAGAGTTCCAAACTTTTTAAAAGTTTAAATGGCCATATCAAATGAAGGCATAGGTTCATTAAACAGCCAAACAGATGATCAGCACTTATTATTATAACGTTGGTACCGCGACTATTTAGGTGTCTCAAATAGGTTGGCGTTTTTTCAGCAGAAAAATACACTTCTATTTTTTTTAAAGGCGGCAAAGCAAATATTTTTAATAGTTTTACTTTTATCTGTGAAAATTAGAACGTTGATTCTGTAAAATATTTATATTTCTTGCACCATTTTTGAGAAAAGCACTATATATGACTCGGCTGGAAGGCTACTTGCTGGCTTTGGATTCATTTAAACGGATTCCCAAGGTCGTCCGTTTAAAACGAATCCTCAGCCAGCAAGTAGCTACTTCCGAACCTCTACAATAATGTACTATTCCATTATGTAATTCCCCATCCTAAAAAAAATAGATTAAAAAAACTTGTAATTGGGGCGATCTGTGTTGACTACATACTTGTAATCAGGCAGCTTGTCAAGATCCTTGTCCTCGTTGACTCGGTGCGTGAGATCGGCCTGCTCGTTGTCATAGGGCGCCAGCACGAGGAACACCACGCTGCCTATGAGCGCGTCCGCGCCGCCCGGAGCGCCCAGCGCCCGGAAGTGCCGGCACACGGACAGGTATGCCCCGTTGTGCTGGTCTACGGCGATCATCAGGCGGTAGAACTTCTCCTTTAACTCCTGGCAATGAAAAATGAAAATGAATGTGTGTGTGTGTTTACGTGTGTGTGTGTAGGTATATGACTGTGTGTGAGATCGTGTGAGTGCAAGTGAATATGTTGAACTTTTCGGAACTTCTTATACAATAGGTACTGTAAAGCATAATATCGTATTTTAAAAACTGGTAAGTACTTAAGAATTTAAGTTAATTAAATAATACCAACTTAGTATATCAGAGCCTCTGTCTCGTCATAGTTAAGTATTTTAAGCCATTTAGTTAGTGATTTTTTACATTTGTACAGTTGCAGATTATATATACTTAATACTTCATTGATAGTAAGTCACTTAGGTGGTAGAGGTCTTTCGTTGGGAATCTGTATGGTCAATGGTAACAATTTTAAAGCACATGAGAGTACTACACACAGTAAGCTCTTAGTGAGTCTACTCTTTTTTAACGGTGACTACATTGGATAAAGTTGGGTGGGTATAATATTACACAAAATAAATTTTGAAAACAGATAATTTATAATAAGTAATGCTGTGAGATAACTTTAACCCTTTAACAGGCTGAGGGAGATATATTTCCCACATATTGCACTTCAAACTTGTTCTATTTTCAATGAGTAAGATTGACATCCCATTGTCATTTTTGATCTGTCAGACCGGTAAAGGGTTAAACAGCATAGTTTAAAATTAAATGAATGTTATCTTTAATACCCCTATTTTTGTTTCTACACGGAAATATCTCCAAAATTTTTATAATACTGACTTTAGACACTAATAAGTAATCTTAATAAATTGTATATTTTTTTTATTTCTAAGGTATTAATTACTTTTCTACATTACTAAGCATTAAATGGTGCAGTTACCTGAGTATTTTCTTCCTCAAAGAACTTTGTGTTGATCTTCTTCGAGATAATTTGTGTCCTGACATAATCCTTGATAGCAAGGCACAGTCTCATCTGTTCCAATATAAGTTCTACTTTCTCGCGCTTGTCCATGGAGCCATACGTTTCCACCTAATAACAATAAGATTTTATAATACTTTGCACATATTATGATTGTTAAAAATGTTAAAATAAACCCAATTTATTCGAAAAAAAACAAAATAAATGCAGTTCTTTTTTGAAATAAAGAAGCTCTATTAACAATAAGTTTTGGCAAAAATTTCATTTTTGGTACAAGCTTTTATCGCTGACTGTACTTTTCTTACGACAGACAACTAATACTCATCGAGACAATTCTAAAAACCCTTAACACAATTAGGTTGCGTTGTTTCATCAGAGTTCATATGGCCACCTCCTGTCTCCATCATCAGATCAGCTCGATGGTACCATAATATTGCATTATCACCCGACTTACATATGTATGCAAAATTTCAGTTCAATCGGAAACCAGGAAGTGGATCAAATTTAACTTGCAAGATTTTATTACAGACAACGGGACAGGTGAAACTAAATAAAAGCTTGTAAAGAGGAAATGCCCAAAAAAATATGCAGTTGAAATCTCAAAGTACCTTCTTAGTAGTAAAAACACTATTTTCCTGTTTTTTTAGAGAGAATTATGTAATAAAGAGTACCATATTTGTATTGCATTGTACCATTAGTTGTTTACCCTTGACAGTGACATAATCCAATGGATACAGAACCTTAGAATATCTTTATAAACAACCAAACAATTATGCCATACAAATAAACAAATAAATTGTACCTGAAGTTCCTGAATAATTTTGGCTGCCTCTGCCACATTGTTTTCCTCTTCCCGGATCTTAGCCAAGATGTGTGTGAGCCTGGCCCTCTCCACTTCCACATAGATCTTGCCCTCGGTGATGGATCGCAGAGTCTCTATGAGTTTGACTTTAGTGTCCTTGTCCGGTGTTTTGTCAACATAAGTGTAGCATTCTTGGACCATTTTGACAACAGCCTGTTTAAGTTGAGATCTGAAATATAGTTTTATACAGTCAAAGCCAATGTATGTGTCTGGTGTGAAAGCCAGTATAGGATTCATAACTGATGTTGTTTCAAATAATTATAAACATATGCAATTTCTACATCCATGGATGCTAAATTCAATATGATAATGATATTTTGTATAATATGTTTTGTCTGTATAAAAAACTCTTGTTTACTTTTTGTTCTTTCTTTTGTTACTGAAAAATGTTTGTCTTGAATATGGATACCAAAGAATTGTTTAGATTAGACCCTTTTTTGCACACTATATTTATATTATATCATTTAATTTAACTCTATAGCAAAATATACGACTTGCTTAGGATATTACTGAAACCTAATATTACCTTCTCTTAGACAAAAGCACAATCTGATCATTCAGTGCAGTCCAGTTCTTAGCCTCAAAACAAATTTGCACAATTGCAACTAAAATCCTGGCAGTTGAAGCCATGTCAGCACCCTGAAATGAAATATATTTTTAAACAATAACATGGAATATGTGTGTAGCCAATACATTCTATAGAGTAAATAAATATAAATATGCCCCAAATTATATGAGCTAATTATGCGTGGATTCATAGTTTGGATACCCCTGAACTAGTAGATTTATATTTATATAGCCCTTTATTCTGAACATGTTTGTTGGTTTTAGTAGTAATCTTAGTTTTGAATGTTTATATGAAGTCTCTCAGTTCAGTGTGCCTGTCGGCAAAGGCCTCCTCCAACTCCTTCCAGTATTTCCTATCTCGCCACCCTTGTCATGAGTGGTCCCACTGTGAGTATAATTTCGTCTTCCCATTGTGTTAATTGAGTGCCTTGCGAACTAGTAGATTAGCATCCAAGAAAATAAACCATCTAATTACCAAGCTGATGAAAAATGAAAGGGTGATGTTTTGATTTTGTTTTTCACAAAGGAATTGTTTTACTATAAACAAGGTGTCTTCACTTACTGTTCGTGTCTGCTTCTCCAGCGCCAGCAGCTGGTCGATGGCTTCTTGAACCTTGCCTTTGGAGGCCCATGATTTCCATAAGGGGATCTTTTCATCACAGGTGGTGCTATAGTCCACCTAAAATAGTGAAAAGTATTATAAAATGTTAATAAAAACGGTATTATCGCTATTGTACCAAAAAATACCCTAATTAGTTAAATCTTCGGCAATTATTAAACCACAGTAGCGCTAACTCTTTGTAGCGTCATCTTCATAACCTATTTTTTAGCCATAAATATTGTTGTATTATGATATAAAGGTTGAACCTTAGATGTGTACTTACCTCCATTTTTACTATTTTGCCACCGGCATCAAGACTAGTAAGATCATCGTTCACCGACATTGTTTCAGGAAAATAGAAACTGAAAAGCAAAAGTTACGGTATATCAAACGGTAACAAATACGGCAATAAAACGGTACCAAATATAAGTGTTATGTATGATTACCAACTATAACAGAAATTTTATTCAAACACACACCCTTTTATATTATTTTAAGTCAAATATAGTGAGAATAATAAACCAAGAAACAAAAAAGTGACTTGCAATAGTTGCAATTCTCTTCTTGGCTTGACTTGACAATTCACGTAGTTTGACGTAACAAATCGCTGTGTTGCCACAACAATAAAGATGCATGCTCCAAAACCACTTATATTTGAAACTTTCTGGAAATACTAAAGCGTTAACACACGATCTAGTACTGACTGTATAGCACTCATAGTGTGAAGCTACTTTAAAATATGATAATGTTGTCGAACTTGATTATATTTCATTCATTCATTTACTCTACTGCTCGTTGTTTGTTTATGAAATGGATTGTAGTTTCCAGTGTTGCCAGATCGTACCTTTTAGTACGGTTATGCGTACTATTTTGGATCGTTGCGTACCTTTATTGTACGCAGCGTACATCGTACTAAATTCGTACCTTTTGAAGTACGATAGTTTTTAAAAAAAATTCGGTATGTTGGTTAATTCGGGGCAAAATTTCTAATTTGAAAATAATGGCCAACATAAAAAAGTACCATGTACATGTAGGTACTAAGGAAAGGAAATTAAAATTATGGACAATATATGTCCAAACAATGTACTTACGTAATTACAAATAGCAGTTGCAGTCAGCAGTTGTGTCTTAACAAAACTCTGATAGTCAAAATTCGGTCGGCCATAATTTTTCATGTATATCAATTTAACTTTGTTTATGTTAAAATGTATTTACTGAGAGAAATACTTAAAACAAATGAGTTGTATTGTGTACTTTAAAATACTTAGTTCTTTTTTTAATTGCAAATTGCAATCGTAAAATGATAGCAAAATGTAGGCAAACGCTGATGCTGTTTTATAATATAACCTTTTTGAATCTGAGGGCCTACCGCGAAAACCGAAATAAGCAAATTGCGGGGTTCTTTCTTTTTTACTCCAATGAAGGCGTAATTAGAGTGACAGACAAAGATGCCCGCAATTTGCGAACTTTGATTTTCACGGTTATAGCCCTGAGGGTCAACCGCGAACCACTTTTGACTTGTGGCCTCTCTGTCTCACTTATGAATTCGTACGTAAGTGTGACAGGGAGGCAGGCAACACGTCGAAGGTGGTTCGCGGTAGGCCCTCTGGACTATTCAAGTTTTTTTTTTTCCAAACAGGGCTATAACCGCGAAAATAGATGTTCACAAATTGCGGGCATCTGTCTCTGTCACTCTAATTACGCCTTCATTGGAGTAAAAGAGAAAGATCCCCGCATTTTGCGAATTTAGGAATTCGCGGTAGATTCTTCAGAAATATTGTTTCTGTAAGAAATTTATCCTAAAAAAAAATCCGTACTTTTTTTACCCAAATCGTACCTTTTTTGACGTACCTACGTACAAAAGCTGGGAGCGCTCTGGCAACACTGGTAGTTTCACCATTCAGTTATGGATATGGCGTAGAGATAATGTCGATATTATTTTTACGTTTTGTATATATTTGTTTTAATGTTAAGACACAAATCTTGTGATTTAAGTATTTCGTGTAGAGAGTAATGTGTTTGTACGTTCGAAGTGTGACATGTTTGTGATTGTTTGTGTTCTACATTGGTAGCCTAATTTGCTTTGTTTAGCATATGCTGAGTGAGAGATAAGTTTTGTATTCGTCACGTAGAACCAGTTAATTACGCATTATGGATTTTCTAAGAGATCTTGAGAGTTGCAACAGGGGCACAAGAAGTTATTCCGCTCAAGGTCTAGCCAGCAATGTTACATCTAGTCCAGTCATGAAAATACCATTACCCCCCCGTTTGTGGATAACAGGTGCGTTCTATTGACAATGGTATTTTTTGTTAGGTAACAGTCGACAAGTTACGGAGGGGCTACAGGCTTAATTATTACACTAACTACTGTAAAGATTAAAAACAATTAATTTATATTTATGGCACAAGTCATGACATGTCCATATTAGTAATTGATCTGGGTTTGTGGATTGTGGGTTTGAATTGAACACGAGTTCAATTTAAGCTCTACGTAACTGAATATTCGTTCACTAAGTTATACAATGAAGATCTCATGTTACACATGTGGAATTTGTGTGTGTTACTTATTTATTGTAGGTATTTTTTGTGACACTGATCTGTTAGATATGGCCTACTTTCTTCCAATTTTGTTTGGTATTTCTTCCTTTACTACTTCTAAATTAAGTGTACTCAGT
Source organism: Cydia amplana (assembly GCF_948474715.1). Lineage (NCBI taxonomy): Eukaryota > Metazoa > Arthropoda > Insecta > Lepidoptera > Tortricidae > Cydia > Cydia amplana. Next base: position 8,502,137 of record NC_086077.1, on the reverse strand, counting down.
TAATATAACTTGTTTATTAAAATTCAGTATTTGACTGGGGTATCAATTAAATGCCATGCCATGCCATAAATAAAGAATTCATTTATAATAAGCACATGGTTACACACTGTTTTCTGCCATGTGTTTAATTCAATAATTTATTTACTTGTAGATGTCTCCGATGAAGAATCTTCTGAAGAAATTGAAAGTTGTGTGAGGGATGAGGGAGTGTTTAACCTGGAACGGACCAGAGTCAAATCGAGGTTCCGACATTACAAGCAGAGGTCTAATGTTACTGTGCCCTTAGGAATATTTTGGGACATAGAGAACTGTCAGGTTGGTATCTTGTACATTTTTAAGTTTTTTGACCCAAAAACTCCTGAAGTTTCTTTTCTGTGATGTTATTTATTTCCCAAACTTACATATAAAGTACTTGATCAGATAAACTTTGTTATAGGTAAGTAAATATTTTATAATTGATAGTACTGTTCAAACTTTTGATGGTAAACAGAGATCTACATAAAATGGCAACAGGTTGTTGACTGTTTTATTACAAAGTGATGCATATAAATTCAGATAACCTTACACTTATCATAAGAGGTATTAAGATTATCACTTTTACTTAATTACCTATATTAAATGCAGGTCAATTAAATACATATTTGTAAAGACAGAAACAACAATGAATAATGTGTTAAAGTAATGGTATAACATTTAATGAACTTCTAAATATAAGTCTATATTGTGAACTTATATTATTAATGATAATGTTTATGCATATAATAATCTTATCTACTTCATCAATATTTTTATAGGTATTTACTTTTTTATGGAAGAGCACTAAAAAGTGACTTGAGCTGTAAATATTGATTTAAAAAAATCAATAATCTCTTTATAGGAGTCGCTATATATGTTGACTATTATTTTCAACATTGTAGTTAAAGTACAGTGGAACTTTAAACTGAGAACATATCAATGTTTAACTTCTAGGTGCCCCGTGGCTGCTCGGCAATAGATGTAGTAGCGGCTATCCGTGCCAAATTTCTGACGGGGCGGCGAGAAGCAGACTTCGTGGTGGTCTGTGATGTGAGGAAAGAATTACCACTGAGGCTCCAGGAACTTAATGATGCTCAAGTAAGTAGCTTTATTATCTTGAGTCTAATTGAATCATTATCTCTGTAATAACGCTTGGTCAAGTAATTCAATGCCGAGCATTAAATGTTAAGTAACAGAGATCTGTCACTTTACAAGTTCACACTGCTACAAACACTTAATGAGATTACAGTGTTTTTCTTTTGTTGACAAACATGGCCATGTGAATGAATGCAATTGTATTTATGTAGGAAGTAAAAAGAGTAACTTTGAATATAATGAAATGACATGCTTATTTTGCAATAGTTTGATACTAAGTTATGTCACACATCATATCTGTTTTCTTTTCGATCTTTTCATTGAAGACAATTTTGCATTAAAAAGAGATTTCAACAATCACTATACACATACACACTTCATTAAGATAGCCAATGTCATAGTTACTTTTTAATTATTTCCCAACAGTCAAATATTGATTCTGGAAGGGGTGTAAAATCGAAGAAAATAATCGAGCCCCCTTGTTTGACATTCCAACTACATGGTTCTATATGACGCTATATGTTTGGTGGTACCATAATAAAATTGTATTCTGACAACTAAAATTACCACGTAGTACCTACTTACGGGGGCGTACAACAAATTCAAAGCAAGTTTTTTTCTAAGACTTGATGCTGTTAATAATTCTATATCTCACCAACTGCCTTGTCTTTAACAGGTAAGCTTAATCCACGTGTGCGGCACGCAAAAGAATGCAGCGGATGAGAAGCTGCGGCAGTGTATGCGCAGGTTCGGGGAGCTGCACAGCGCCCCCGCCTCGCTACTCTTGATCTCAGGGGACATTAACTTTGCGGCTGACTTAAGTGACTTTAGACATAGGTATGAAGTTTTTCATTGCTATCCTTCCTTTTCATAGAATGTTGTATCTCATAGAAAATCTAATATTTTAACCGATAGTCAAGTCTGAAAGCCATTATTATTAAAAGTTTAATAAATGAAGCCTTAATCAGTCCCTTTTGTCTTAGGAAAGATAGAATAAGATATTCAAGAATTAAGAGAAAAACCATAATCAAGTAACATTTTACTTGTTGCTATTAAAAATAAAAAGTTTTGGTGCGTCTTAATCCAAAAAAAAGCGTTGATCTAAAATGAATCTACTTGAATAAATTCGGCACAAAAGTGGCACAAAATAATCTAAATGCAGTTCGTTCTTAGAAGTTGAAGAGTTAATTTAAATGAGTTAATATTGAGAGATTATTTTATCATGACTTCAATATTATAATTAGTAAAGTAATAGGTATGAGTTAAATCTTTTTGTTTTGCATATCCATTACGAATTAAAACTCATTTCTAATTAGTAATCTGTTTAATTGTTTAATGCATTCTATATTTAATAAATATTATTTATGTGTAATAACAAATATATGATTAAAATTGAAACATATTAATAGTGTATTCTCATTTGGTAACAGGAAAAATATGGAAGTGATACTGGTGCATAAGCAGAACACATCGTCCGCTCTTATAACCTGCGCCTCGTCGCATTACTGTTATAACGAACTAACTGCGCACTTGCCTAGAAATCCAAAGGTATGTATAGTTGGTCAAACCAAATTGGCAGTAAATAAGAACAAAAAAACTATACTCATCCTTTTCTTTTGGGTGCTAGTACTAGTGTAAGTGATAGTATGATTCTCTCTGTTTGTCTGATGTTTGAAATAAGACAGTCCTTTGACAAACTATATTTCCATATGGAGTTAAAAAATAGCTGGAATGAATATTGTACTAAAAACAGAGATTTCTGCATTATAACGAAATAAAGCAAAATAAGTGAAACGCGTGTAAATGAAAGGAAAGAATGGAAAATGTGTCTGGGAAGCTTCAGTAGCTCAGTTAGAGTGATCAGACCGGAGTTACAAAAGGTCGCTAATTCTAATCTTGCCTGAAGCTGTGATCTTTGAAGAGTTTAAATAAAGATTTGAGTCCTAAATTTTGTTGTTGCATTCACATTATGTTTGATAACATTATTATTATTTCATAGACGCTAAGCCAAACTGAAGAAGAGGAGGACCCAATATGCGAGGTGGAAGTGATGAATCTGCCGCAGGAGCAGCCGCCGGACCGCGTGTCGCGCAGACTGCGCCGGTTGGCCGACAACTGCGGCGGGCGTGTGCTGCGCGTCGACAAGGCCACGGCTGTGCTGCGGTTCCCCACGCCGGACCATGCTGCCAGGTACTGTGTTCACGCCCGACCATGCTGCCAGGTACTGTGTTCACGCCCGACCATGCTGCCAGGTACTGTGTTCACGCCCGACCATGCTGCCAGGTACTGTGTTCACGCCCGACCATGCTGCCAGGTACTGTGTTCACGCCGGACCATGCTGCCAGGTACTGTGTTCACGCCCGACAATGCTGCCAGGCACTACTGTTAGCTGTGCTTAGATACACTGCGGGTCAGGCTGGCCAATAACAGCGGCGGGCGCGTGCTGCGTGTAGAAGGTTCTCCATGCCCGACCATGCTGTCAGGTACTATGGGTTTACCCTTGAATTGCCGACAGACATTTCATCGAATGTCATTTCGAAGACAACGTTTCAAGTATTTTCATTTCATCGACAAGTCATTGCGTCGAAGAATCGATACTAGTTAATTTAAATCTCGGACTTTTAACTGGTACTTGAATTATTTTGCATATAGTTTATATCGTGGTATTTCATTACGGGTTTTCTTATTTCATTTTGGATTGCATTTAATAAAATTTATTACGCTTAATATTATTTCAATTTGTAATACTTTATATTTATTTAATATTTGTAATACTTTGAAAGCCGTTCGTTTCTGTATGGGGTCGCAGTTCTAACCTAACCTAAACCTACTTTGGTAGCCGTTCGTTTCTCTGTGGGGTCGCAGTTCTAACCTAACCTAAACCTACTTTGATAGCCGTTCGTTTCTTTGTGGGGTCGCAGTTCTAACCTAACCTAAACCTACTTTGAAAGCCGTTCGCTTCTGTGTGGGGTGGTAGATCTAACCTAACCTAAACCTACTTTGATAGCCGTTCGTTTCTGTGTGGGGTCGCAGTTCTAACCTAACCTAAACCTACTTTGAAAGCCGTTCGTTTCTGTGTGGGTTCTCAGTTCTAACCTAACCTAACCGAAACCTACTTAGTTTTATTATAAGTACATATTTGTATGACATAATTATATACATAATTTGAAAATTCTTACAACAGAAAAATTTGAAATGAAATGTATAGTAATGTATGTGTAGAAATGTGTAGTACGACATATAAAAATGTATTAAAGTAATACGTCGAACAAATGAATTGCAATGTTTAGTACTTATTTGTGTCAATTAAAATAATTTGAAACGAATCAGCGATCAAGTAATATTCATTGAATAGTATTTCTACGGAGTAAGAAAAATTGAAATAAATAGTATATGAAACAAAATAACGCCAAACAATATTACGAGTACTAATGTTTCGATGAATCATTGTCGATGAAATAATATTCGATGAAAAGTTTGTCGACAAAACAAGGGTACACCGGTACTATGTACTAGCTAGGCTTGGAGAGACCTCGGGTCGTAGACTGATGGATGAACTGTCGCTTCCGGTATTTCCGGACCGATACGACCTTCAAACCTCCAAGAAAAGAGCGTACTCTCGTCTGTAACGCTCTTAAAACCCGGTGGTGCTTCGGGTGTCCATGGACGACGGTAATCGCGATTCGACAGGCGATTCGTCTACTCGTTTGCCTCATATGTCATAAATAAATACAAGGTGTCCAGTAAATGATGGACAACCTTCTAACCTATAACTTCGATTGTATCGATAGCCACGTAACTTTTACTACCCCTAATCGTACATGTTTATTTTCTGGACCAGCCTAAGTTGCATTGTCTATGGTTAAGAGGGTTTCCATTACTAGACGCCCGGTATGTATTTGCGATAAAATTTTACACTACATACACCTAAATTACTGGTATTCATTATAAAAGAAAGAAAATATTTCTGGTATAGGCTGACAATTTAACCATAAAAAAATTACCGGTTGACGACAATACCATACGCTTGACTGCTTTACAAGGTTACTTAATTACACCCAGAAACGAGCCGTTACGCTCTTGCGATTTTAGCTTTTTTATTAATTGTTTACTTCTGAAGCATCTACTTGCTGAAATAACATAAAGACCCGAATTACAGTAATATCAATTAATACAATTTGTAATTTTTATTCATGTTAGTTAATATAAAGACGATTTTGTAAAAATGGTCATGATAGGCTAGTTGTATTCTTAATATTTCTTAATAAACTTAGAGGTAATAATTTTCCAACTACCGACGCTTATGCGTCGCTGTACTCGTAATTTATACCTGCAATATAATATTTGAGTCTAAATCTGTTGAGTTCATATAAATTGCAAAACAGGAAAATACACTTTCGATTTCAATTCGATTGTTGTCATAGAACTGTATAATCTTATATTGAACGCATCCGTTAGATTCTCATATGTGGGTACTTTGTCATTTATACTCATTCAGTTGTCGCAAATGTGTACTTACCCACAATAGGGGTCACCTTACAGTGCCGCCCTTCCACGTCCAAACGTTCATTACATCGCCAGACACAAGCCAGAAACAGTGATTTTTTACTATACATTCGAACTTTAAATATTATCCAACGGCCATAATTCGAAATTCGTGGTGTCTAACACTAATAGTTTAATTTTATAGGCGTCAAACGCCTTTTTAATTAGTTGCTTATTTATTTGTGAATCATGCTAGTCTCAGGGTAAGTTTTTTTTATGTATTTTTACGATTTATTGGAATTTTGTGTAGGAAAAACTGTTTTGGGTATCTTATTTTCGATTTTTTTATGTTCATTATTAGCAGATAAGCCTTAAAATATCATTACAAATTACCATTTATTCACTTGAATACTTAAAAGCATGGCGAATTATTTGGTTAATTTTAAATAATAAAATTTTAACGGTTTATTGCGAAACAAATATAAAGTAAATTCCCAATAAAAAAGAATAAAAAACGTGGACAAAAATAAAATTATCTCAATGAATTTTATTGTAAAAACACCTAGCATTTACTAGTTACGTATTAGCGAGTCTACAATTAAAAATGTATTGATCGTAACATTTGAAATCCTCTATACAAAGCTGCTGGTTGTGTTGGTTATTTAGCAAAATATTGGTACAGATTTTGAAACTTAGGAGTTGATTGCTTTCATTTGTAAGCAGTATTCTCAGGTAAATCTATTTCATCTAATTTACGTATTTGTTACTGAAACCATACTTTAATTTAAGCCTATGGTAATATAGTATGTATTATTATTATCCAAATAATAATTGTCGGGAAAAGTATTCATTCATAACGGTTATAAAGATGGCGGTTCTTTGACAGCTGATTTCAAATATGTACGTTGGAGGGGGTTGCACCTGTCACTTCATAACGAATCAAATTCAAGTTTGTAATGTTTTAAATGTTCGTTTTATAACATGGTTGAACGATAACAGCTGATTTCAGATTTCTCTGATATAAATATGTGTGTACACTTTACATATACAGCAGTGGAATCCGTTTATTATGACTCTGCTTATACTGACCAACCGCTTACTATGACGCAATTACTGTGCGAAGTTTGGTTTTCATATAAAATTCTTTGTGACAAAGTCGGATAAGATGACTTCGCTTATAGTGACAAATCGCTTACTATGACCTATAAATCCTATTTTTATGAAATTATGTCCGGTTATATTGACACATTCGCTGGTTTTCGTGGCCGTCCCCACGTCTTTTCCTGCGAGGACGTTTGGTGCGTGCGTGGCGTTTAATTTGTTTTAGTTTTGATTCTCGGTGAAAGTTGATAATTGGTACAATGTTAATAAAACTCATCTCTCACAAAGGAATTTGAAATTAATTTGGGAAAATTATCAAAAATAAGAAGTTGTACAACTTTGCTTTACATTACTTTAGTATGAGGTGTTTGTCACTTCCCTTCGATGTCATTATATGCGGATTCTACTGTATTTACGTACGTTTGTGGTTTACTCTGATAAATAGCTTACAAGTTGAATACTGAATTTAGGTGTTATCGTATGTTGTACATTTTATAATATTTTTAATTCTGAAAATCGTAGGACGATAAGCTATTATAGTGGTCATTATTTGGTCCGTCATATCCTTAATTTCATTAATTCACTTTCAAACATTTTAAGTCGGACAGCTCTTTTGAATTTCTTTACATTTTTAGGGTTCAGTAGCCAAATGGCAAAAAACGGAACCCTTATAGAATCGTCATGTCTGTCTGTCTGTCCGTCCGTATGTCACAGCCACTTTTCTCCGAAACTATAAGAACTATACTGTTGAAACTTGGTAAGTACATGTATTCTGTGAACCGCATTAAGATTTTCACACAAAAATAGAAAAAATACAATAAATTTTGGGGGTTCCCCATACTTAGAACTGAAACTCAAAAAAAATTTTTTGATCAAACCCATACGTGTGGGGATCTATGGATAGGTCTTCAAAAATGATATTGAGGTTTCTAATGTCATTTTTTTCTAAACTGAATAGTTTGCGCGAGAGACACTTCCAAAGTGGTAAAATGTGTCCCCCCCCCCCAAGAAGTTACAGTCTAAAATAAGAGAATGATAAAACTAAAAAAAATATATGATGTACATTACCATACAAACTTCCACCGAAAATTGGTTTGAACGTGATCTAGTAAGTAGTTTTTTTTAATACGTCATAAATCCCCTAAATACGGAACCCTTCATGGGCGAGTCCGACTCGCACTTGGCCGTTTTTTTATTTTCTAAATTGAATCATGAACGATAATTCGTTTTGTATTTACTAATTGACCGAAGCGTAGCGAAGGTCTACGTTTTGACTCGGGCATTTTGCTTTTGTATGTCCGGATGTTCTCCTCTACAGGTCGCAATTCATAACCGATTTTCGTGAAATTTTGTGACCGAATTCTATGACTAAATAAAAAAATTTTGTCGATCCGGTTTTTGGAAAATTTTCAAAATGGCGGAGTCGTGATAGCTCCCGCCTAAACAAATAGTCGTATCGGTATCATAGGAGTTTTTTCTTTTTGAGATATATTTATAGATTAAATGGCCAAAAATTCAGAAAATTTGTATCGCTGGTTTTGGCGGTATTTAGATATTTAGTTTTTACTTGAGAATGAGTAGCTAAATTTCGTCAGCTTTAGTAAGATAATGGCGTATTTAGCAAACGTTCGCTTTTTTTATTTGCATCGGGAGGTCCCTGGGTCCATCCCCAGTAAGTGTATACTGCTACATAACTTTTTGTATTTTTTTATACTTAAATTTCGTATAGTTGTTTTTTATTTTTATTTTTTATTTTGAAAAAATTAAAAATGTCGTATTTTTTATTTTATCAAGCGCGGGTTAAGCGTATTCGTTTAATTTTTGTTTGTAGCTTTATGTAGTTTTTAATTTTTTGTTTATATTACATGTACTATACCTATATTTTAATTAATATTTTTGCCATACATTTATTCAGTTTTAAGCTCTGCTCGCGAGGTCTACAGCTCACAGAGCCACTAGTAATTAATATTTGAATATTCGCCAGGGCACTGAAGCGTATGGACGGCGAGGATGTGTTCGGTCGTAAGATCAGCACGCGCTACCTGCGCTCCCTGCAGCCCTACCAAGCGTACTCCAGCGACGAGGGCTACAGCACCGCCGGGGTCGACAAGCCCGCCTTCATACCACCATCAGTGCAGGTGAGCGAAGCTGATTTAGTAAGGAGGTCCTAGTGTATGATGATCAACACTGAAGCGTATGGACGGCGAGGACGTGTTCGGTCGTAAGATCAGCACACGCTACCTGCGCTCCCTGCAGCCCTACCAAGCGTACTCCAGCGACGAGGGCTACAGCACCGCCGGGGTCGACAAGCCCGCCTTCATACCGCCATCAGTGCAGGTGAGCAAAGCTGCTTTAGTAAGGAGGTCCTAGTGTATGATGATCAACACTGAAGCGTATGGACGGCGAGGACGTGTTCGGTCGTAAGATCAGCACGCGCTACCTGCGCTCCCTGCAGCCCTACCAAGCGTACTCCAGCGACGAGGGCTACAGCACCGCCGGGGTCGACAAGCCCGCCTTCATACCACCAGTGCAGGTGAGCAAAGCTGCTTTAGTAAGGAGGTCCTAGTGTATGATGATCAACACTGAAGCGTATGGACGGCGAGGACGTGTTCGGTCGTAAGATCAGCACGCGCTACCTGCGCTCCCTGCAGCCCTACCAAGCGTACTCCAGCGACGAGGGCTACAGCACCGCCGGGGTCGACAAGCCCGCCTTCATACCACCAGTGCAGGTGAGCAAAGCTGCTTTAGTAAGGAGGTCCTAGTGTATGATGATCAACACTGAAGCGTATGGACGGCGAGGACGTGTTCGGTCGTAAGATCAGCACGCGCTACCTGCGCTCCCTGCAGCCCTACCAAGCGTACTCCAGCGACGAGGGCTACAGCACCGCCGGGGTCGACAAGCCCGCCTTCATACCACCAGTGCAGGTGAGCAAAGCTGCTTTAGTAAGGAGGTCCTAGTGTATGATGATCAACACTGAAGCGTATGGACGGCGAGGACGTGTTCGGTCGTAAGATCAGCACGCGCTACCTGCGCTCCCTGCAGCCCTACCAAGCGTACTCCAGCGACGAGGGCTAGAGCACCGCCGGGGTCGACAAGCCCGCCTTCATACCACCATCAGTGCAGGTGAGCAAAGCTGCTTTAGTAAGGAGGTCCTAGTGTATGATGATCAACACTGAAGCGTATGGACGGCGAGGACGTGTTCGGTCGTAAGATCAGCACACGCTACCTGCGCTCCCTGCAGCCCTACCAAGCGTACTCCAGCGACGAGGGCTACAGCACCGCCGGGGTCGACAAGCCCGCCTTCATACCACCAGTGCAGGTGAGCAAAGCTGCTTTAGTAAGGAGGTCCTAGTGTATGATGATCAACACTGAAGCGTATGGACGGCGAGGACGTGTTCGGTCGTAAGATCAGCACGCGCTACCTGCGCTCCCTGCAGCCCTACCAAGCGTACTCCAGCGACGAGGGCTACAGCACCGCCGGGGTCGACAAGCCCGCCTTCATACCGCCATCAGTGCAGGTGAGCGAAGCTGATTTTAAAATAAAAATGATTAAAAATTCAAATTGTTTATTTCGGACCAACATAATCCATGTGTTAGTAAAAGCTTTAGTAAGTAGCTGCCAAATAAGGTCTCTTAGTTTCTCTATGTTTAAGGCACCTGGCTGTTTTTTCCTGCTAAATTTATTAACATTTGTGGATAATATTCAAAAAGTCCAGTTGATTACTGAAACATGCCTGATATTTTACGTCGAGGAGGATTACCTCGACTTAAACTTATATGAATTATCATATCATATTATTGGAAGTAAATGGTCCGTTGGAGTAGTTCGCAGGCGGACCATTTTGGTATTTCGGTTAAATTATAGTCTCACAGTCCAATACCATATGGATCTAAGATAGTCAATCTCGTGTTGGTAATAGGGATGACGACACATGTTGAATTTTATAACAAAATCTAGTAAAATAGATAGCAAACGAGCAATTTATCACAATAATGTGGATATTAAAATAAAATATTGAAAAATTACAAAATTACAGGACCTGAAAGTTTCAAAATTTAAGTTTTTTTTAACTTCCAAAAACGATAAAAGTAAGGGTACCATTCGATTCCTTACATTTCATGCAAAAAAATATTGTATAGCAACTATATACATAAACGCAATATTTCACCGACAAAAACGCAATTTTCTTGTTTTGTCCATACTACAAGATGGGCGATGACGTCACGGCCTCTGGCCGTTTTGTATAGGGCGTTTCGCGAGTGAAGTGCGACTGTCGGACTTTGACTACAATTTCTGACTTTTGTGTTACTTTAATGCAATGGGTCCCATATAGACATTTGATCCTAAAAACAAACCCGATCGATTGATACCATAAAAAAAAATTAGTCATGTAGCCTATTAGTTAATTAATAGTGTAGTAAAGTGGTAACGTGTCCCGCAGCCCTCGCCAGTGCCGGCGCCGGAGTGGGCGCGCGCGCTGCAGACGCTGCCGGCGCCGACGCCGCCGCCGCTCGACTTCTGCCCGCCGCCCGCGCCGCGCCCGCGCAAGATCCGAGGCATGCACGGTCAGTGTTATGTATACTTGGTCAACCAGATCTTGACAGTAGAAACGGGCGGCAAATTTGAAAAATGTAGGCGCGAAGGGATATCGTCCCATAGAAAATTTGAATTTCGCGCCTTTTTTTACTGTCAAGATTTGGTTGACCAGCTATATTTATTAAGGCGTATTTACATCAGCGGCATGCATTGTCAGTGTTCTTCACTAGGGATTCTTCACTTGGCTCCGAACTTAAAAAAATCATTGTATTACATACAGAGAGCGAGACTTTGGTGCCGATGACAGACGTATGACGTCAAGCTAAATACAGAGTGTTGTTATTAGAGATGCCACGAATATTCGGCAACTATTCGGTATTTGGCCACTTTGCCAAACATTCGGTATTCGGCCGAATGTTGCCTACTATTCGGCCGGATACCGAATATCTGTTGCACCTACTTAAGAAGAAAAATTGCACAATAAAAATAACCAAAAACTATGTAGGTATATTCATTGATTACGCTAAAGCGTTCGACACTATATCACATTCCTCTATATGGGACGCTCTGAACCAGTGCAATGTACATCCAACATACATAAGAATAATAAGACACATTTATGAAAATTGCACCAGTAGAGTTCAATTAGACAAACTAGGACCAGACATACAAATAGACAGAGGCGTCAGGCAGGGTGACCCGCTGTCTCCAAAATTATTCTTAGCGGTACTCGAATCAGTAATCAATAGTCTCAACTGGAACAATATAGGAATATACATGAATGGTAAGTATCTGAACCATCTGCGTTTCGCGGACGATATCATATTAATGACAGAACACTGCGCCCAGCTAGAATACATGATACAAACTCTACATGAAGCTAGTGCAAAAGTCGGCCTAAGAATGAACTTTCAAAAAACAAAACTTATGACCAATAGCACTCAAAAGGACATAACCGTCGATGGAACGCTACTAGAGTACGTAGACAGCTATATTTACCTGGGTAAGCAGATATCATTCAGTAGTCAACGAAACGAAGAAGAAGTAGACCGACGAGTAAAAATAGCTTGGAATAAATACTGGAGCCTAAAGGAAATCCTGAAAAGTAATATGAATATGAAAATCAAGAAAAAAGTTATGGATATATGTATTTTACCTTCACTGACTTATGCAAGTCAAACCTGGCTGTTCACTGCAAAAATTAAATCAAAAATAACTACATGCCAGAGAGCGATGGAGAGAAGCCTGCTAAACATAAAAAGAGTTCAAAAAATACCACATATAAATATAAGAGCTGTAACAAAACTAATAGACGCTCTCGAACACGCCAAAACACAAAAATGGAGATGGGCTGGACATGTTGCCAGGCTGTCAGACTCGCGCTGGACCTTGAAAGCTACCACCTGGAAAGGACCTGCAGGCAAACGACGCTCCGGGAAACCTAACAGCCGTTGGACTGATGACATAAATAAAACAGCCGGTATAAACTGGAAAGATATAGCTACAAACAGGGATAGATGGAAGTCCTTGGAGGAGGCCTTCACCCGATGAGGGGTTCTTGTCCACCACAAATAATTAATACTTTGTATATTTATAATATGTGAAAATTGACTTAACAATAACAATAAATAATTCTAATTGACATTATACCTAAAATAAATACTTATAAATAAATGCTAACTTATACTGTTGTAATGAAATGAGTGTAACAAATTGGACTTGAAATAAAAGGCTTTTTTATTTTATTTTATTTATTTATTATGTAGGTATATTTAGAATGTGTTCTTGGAAAGTAGACCCTTTTTTGAGCATTAGTTGATTTAAAAACATTTTATTTTTATCATGAGTCTGTTTTGTTTGACTCTATTCATTAATGCTGTTCAACAAAAATATATCTTAGCTAACGTCATCTAACGTTAAGCTTTGTTAGCGACCAGTTTTCATAATAATTGTGACTCAAAATGTTCGCATGTCATGCCGAATATTCGGTCGCCGAATATACGGTATTCGGCCGAGAGAGGGGCCGAATATTCGGAATTCGGCCAAAACCACTATTGAGGTGTTACAATGTTGTTTTAAAAAACATCCTATATGCGACTTAACGTCATAATGACGTCACCGGCACCAGAGTTTCGCTTTCTGATTACATACAATATTGAGGACTGTTAATCTTCAATATTCCTACAAAAAAACTACAAATCATAAAAATTTGAAAGAATGCCAAGACTGAAATCACCCAGACACCATTGCTCAACAATTGATAAGAATTATTTAAAGAATATAACATAAAACATTGAATTGATTGAAACCTGATGATTGCATTCTGGCTACACGGGATAATTTACATCTCGCCAGCAAATTAACATAGTAGAGAGGCAGCGGTTACATTGTATCCTCATAAGGGGTTTGTCTAATGATAATTTATTTATACATTCGATGTAATAAAATTCACTATAATAACAAGGAAGCTGTTCTAGAAGCATCATTTTGATTGCCACAACTTTGGATACTTTGACGAGTCGGACAGTTAGAACCACATCCTGACCGATTTAGCAGCAGAAGATACATTCATATTCTAGAAAAATGTAGTTATGTGCGGTGTTTTATTACAGTTATTTTTTTTTAACAGGCTCCGCGAACCTGGACCGCTCGGGCTGCTCGTCCAGCAACAGCGGCGACGACAGCCGCGCCCGCGACAGCCAGAGCCGCGCCGCGTCGCCGTGGAACTCGTCGGCCTCGTTCAGCGAGCCCAGCAGCGAGGCCGAGGACTCCACGGCCGAGCTCACCGTCACCAACCTGCCGCCCTTCGACCCGGCCGTCATACAGGCCATGCTCACTAAACTATTCAGCCAGTACGTCCCCGTTGTCAAAGGTGAGTCTATTTTTCTCGTCCAGCAACAGCGGCGACGACAGCCGCGCCCGCGACAGCCAGAGCCGCGCCGCGTCGCCGTGGAACTCGTCGGCCTCGTTCAGCGAGCCCAGCAGCGAGGCCGAGGACTCCACGGCCGAGCTCACCGTCACCAACCTGCCGCCCTTCGACCCGGCCGTCATACAGGCCATGCTCACTAAACTATTCAGCCAGTACGTCCCCGTTGTCAAAGGTGAGTCTATTTTTCTCGTCCAGCAACAGCGGCGACGACAGCCGCGCCCGCGACAGCCAGAGCCGCGCCGCGTCGCCGTGGAACTCGTCGGCCTCGTTCAGCGAGCCCAGCAGCGAGGCCGAGGACTCCACGGCCGAGCTCACCGTCACCAACCTGCCGCCCTTCGACCCGGCCGTCATACAGGCCATGCTCACTAAACTATTCAGCCAGTACGTCCCCGTTGTCAAAGGTGAGTCTATTTTTCTCGTCCAGCAACAGCGGCGACGACAGCCGCGCCCGCGACAGCCAGAGCCGCGCCGCGTCGCCGTGGAACTCGTCGGCCTCGTTCAGCGAGCCCAGCAGCGAGGCCGAGGACTCCACGGCCGAGCTCACCGTCACCAACCTGCCGCCCTTCGACCCGGCCGTCATACAGGCCATGCTCACTAAACTATTCAGCCAGTACGTCCCCGTTGTCAAAGGTGAGTCTATTTTTCTCGTCCAGCAACAGCGGCGACGACAGCCGCGCCCGCGACAGCCAGAGCCGCGCCGCGTCGCCGTGGAACTCGTCGGCCTCGTTCAGCGAGCCCAGCAGCGAGGCCGAGGACTCCACGGCCGAGCTCACCGTCACCAACCTGCCGCCCTTCGACCCGGCCGTCATACAGGCCATGCTCACTAAACTATTCAGCCAGTACGTCCCCGTTGTCAAAGGTGAGTCTATTTTTCTCGTCCAGCAACAGCGGCGACGACAGCCGCGCCCGCGACAGCCAGAGCCGCGCCGCGTCGCCGTGGAACTCGTCGGCCTCGTTCAGCGAGCCCAGCAGCGAGGCCGAGGACTCCACGGCCGAGCTCACCGTCACCAACCTGCCGCCCTTCGACCCGGCCGTCATACAGGCCATGCTCACTAAACTATTCAGCCAGTACGTCCCCGTTGTCAAAGGTGAGTCTATTTTTCTCGTCCAGCAACAGCGGCGACGACAGCCGCGCCCGCGACAGCCAGAGCCGCGCCGCGTCGCCGTGGAACTCGTCGGCCTCGTTCAGCGAGCCCAGCAGCGAGGCCGAGGACTCCACGGCCGAGCTCACCGTCACCAACCTGCCGCCCTTCGACCCGGCCGTCATACAGGCCATGCTCACTAAACTATTCAGCCAGTACGTCCCCGTTGTCAAAGGTGAGTCTATTTTTCTCGTCCAGCAACAGCGGCGACGACAGCCGCGCCCGCGACAGCCAGAGCCGCGCCGCGTCGCCGTGGAACTCGTCGGCCTCGTTCAGCGAGCCCAGCAGCGAGGCCGAGGACTCCACGGCCGAGCTCACCGTCACCAACCTGCCGCCCTTCGACCCGGCCGTCATACAGGCCATGCTCACTAAACTATTCAGCCAGTACGTCCCCGTTGTCAAAGGTGAGTCTATTTTTCTCGTCCAGCAACAGCGGCGACGACAGCCGCGCCCGCGACAGCCAGAGCCGCGCCGCGTCGCCGTGGAACTCGTCGGCCTCGTTCAGCGAGCCCAGCAGCGAGGCCGAGGACTCCACGGCCGAGCTCACCGTCACCAACCTGCCGCCCTTCGACCCGGCCGTCATACAGGCCATGCTCACTAAACTATTCAGCCAGTACGTCCCCGTTGTCAAAGGTGAGTCTATTTTTCTCGTCCAGCAACAGCGGCGACGACAGCCGCGCCCGCGACAGCCAGAGCCGCGCCGCGTCGCCGTGGAACTCGTCGGCCTCGTTCAGCGAGCCCAGCAGCGAGGCCGAGGACTCCACGGCCGAGCTCACCGTCACCAACCTGCCGCCCTTCGACCCGGCCGTCATACAGGCCATGCTCACTAAACTATTCAGCCAGTACGTCCCCGTTGTCAAAGGTGAGTCTATTTTTCTCGTCCAGCAACAGCGGCGACGACAGCCGCGCCCGCGACAGCCAGAGCCGCGCCGCGTCGCCGTGGAACTCGTCGGCCTCGTTCAGCGAGCCCAGCAGCGAGGCCGAGGACTCCACGGCCGAGCTCACCGTCACCAACCTGCCGCCCTTCGACCCGGCCGTCATACAGGCCATGCTCACTAAACTATTCAGCCAGTACGTCCCCGTTGTCAAAGGTGAGTCTATTTTTCTCGTCCAGCAACAGCGGCGACGACAGCCGCGCCCGCGACAGCCAGAGCCGCGCCGCGTCGCCGTGGAACTCGTCGGCCTCGTTCAGCGAGCCCAGCAGCGAGGCCGAGGACTCCACGGCCGAGCTCACCGTCACCAACCTGCCGCCCTTCGACCCGGCCGTCATACAGGCCATGCTCACTAAACTATTCAGCCAGTACGTCCCCGTTGTCAAAGGTGAGTCTATTTTTCTCGTCCAGCAACAGCGGCGACGACAGCCGCGCCCGCGACAGCCAGAGCCGCGCCGCGTCGCCGTGGAACTCGTCGGCCTCGTTCAGCGAGCCCAGCAGCGAGGCCGAGGACTCCACGGCCGAGCTCACCGTCACCAACCTGCCGCCCTTCGACCCGGCCGTCATACAGGCCATGCTCACTAAACTATTCAGCCAGTACGTCCCCGTTGTCAAAGGTGAGTCTATTTTTCTCGTCCAGCAACAGCGGCGACGACAGCCGCGCCCGCGACAGCCACCGTCACCAACCTGCCGCCCTTCGACCCGGCCGTCATACAGGCCATGCTCACTAAACTATTCAGCCAGTACGTCCCCGTTGTCAAAGGTAAGTCTATTTTTTTTCCTGGGATGATTTAGCTTCCTTTTTGATTAAAGTATAATAAAATGTAAAAAATATAAATCTTTCTAATTTTATATTGTAAATACAGACAATAATGTACATAAAGATAAAAGATTTTTTATTTGCAAGAATACTTAATTCTAAAATACATAGGTGTTGTTCTGTTAAGTGGTGTACAGTATTCAGTCGCATAAAACGACATGCAAATTTTACAAAAAATGCTACATAGCATAAATGCATAAATGCTAATTTTACATAGGGTAGGAGCAGTCAAGTCGGCTACTTTTCATTAATAGGCAAAACTAATTGTTACATGAAATTGGTATGAGACAATTGGAATGCAGTCACAATTATTCCACCTCTTTTCTACTGAATTTTAGTGTATATATTTTATAATAATTATAACATATAATAAGCGCTAGTGGCCTAGCGGTAAGAGCGTGCGACTTGCAATTCGGAGGTCGCGGGTTCGAACCCCGGCTCGTACCAATGAGTTTTTCGGAACTTATGTACGAAATATCATTTGATATTTACCAGTCGCTTTTCGGTGAAGGAAAACATCGAGAGGAACCCGGACTAATCCCTAAACGGGCCTAGTTTACCCTCTGGGTTGGAAGGTCAGATGGCAGTCGCTTTCGTAAAAACTAGTGCCCACGCCAATTACTGGGATTAGTTGCCAAGCGGACCCCAGGCTCCCATGAGCCGTGGCAAAATGCCGGGACAACGCGAGGAAGATGATGATAACATATGAAATAATGTTCATCTCATTTTATCAGCGCATTTCCCAAAATTTGATTTTATGTACGATTTTAAACATTTTATTTTTGTTTGATAGTGATGGTGTGGGTGTACAACGACGGCCCCATAGCCACCCTGGTGCTCCGCTCGGAGTGGGACGCGCGGCTGGCCATCGCGCGCGTGCACAAGCGCCGGCTCGACAACGCGTGGAGCGGCCGCCGGCTCGAGCTCGCGCTGGGCCGGCCCTGCGTCGCGCCCAACCAGGACGTGCTGCGCGCCCGGCTGCGCGCCATCCTGCTCGACCACACCAACCACGCCCTGCCCCTGCTCCGGCTGAGGGACGCCTACGCCAGCCGCCATTGCTGTGCGCTAACCACGTCCGACATAGCCCGGCTTAAAGACACCGTTATAATCCACGAAGGCTACGGGCGGCTCGTCCAACTGACGGACCTGACGCCTGTCACGGAGCTGGATATGGAGGAGGCCCCGTGGAAGTGTCACATCCACGGTGGACTGAGCACGGGACACGAGGACGGGAGTAGGATTCTGCAGCCCGTGTTTATGGAGATCTCTGTGCTGGCGAAGAATACTCTAGCGCTGCTGGACAGCCACGGAGGAAAATTGCCTTTATTAAGGTTAGTGTAGGAATTAATTTTTGTATTTTGTCTCTGTCTTTACGCGAGTATATGGTCTAAATGAGGATTCAATAAGAATAGGTGTTCTAGTTATTGTTTACTAGCAACCCGCCCCGGTTTCACACGGGTTAACAGATTATACATAAACCTTCCTCTTGAACCACTCTATCTATTAAAAAAAATCCGTTGCGTAAAGTGTCATTCTATGGAACTTGCTAACTATGTAAACAAACCGGCATATTAAAATTGTCTCTGAATGTCAATTTAATAGTGACTTTTGTTTACAAAGTTAGCAAGTTCCATAGAATGACACTTTAGTTTTAAAGATCTAACTCAGATATTATAAGTTTCTTCTATGGTAAGTATATTGACGAGCAGAGTCGGGTGAGGAGTTAGTGGAAGTTAAACACCTGATGTGTGATAGTATAAGAACATTCTGAACCTTTATTCTCTAAATGCCTATTGTTTTATACACGTTAGGTTGCGCTGACACAAGCAATATGCGTTTATGTCGCAGTAAACCAAAGCGTTACTGCTAAACACGGAAAGTGGACATTTGCCACATTACACCTCCCCCGAAAGTTCCTCTCACCGCCGGGGTGGCAGAAGAAAAAATTTAAACGCATGTTACTTGTTTACAATTTTTTCTGATATCAATAAAAAAATATGTTAATAAATTGTATAGGTATAATGGAAACAATCTTTACTTAACTTGATTTTATGTGTCGTATTAATGTCGTAGTCCTTGTAAAAAAATATCGTTAATAAGAAAATATTATCTTCACTTAAAATGTTATTATCTCTGAAACGTTAAAATATTAATTTACTTCCTTTTCTCATAAAATATAAATCTCCTTCTTTAAAACATTTACCTACTCTTCATCTTTAAAACATTTACTATTCAACTTTAAAACATTTAGAAACAATTGGTATTCAACTTTAAAATATTCACTCTCGCTGTTTATAGTTACGGTATCTCCCATAATTCTGATAATAAAATAAACTAATGCCGTATTAAATGTTAAGCCTTTCACGGACACCTATAAGGTCGACTATGATCAAGGGCATAACTGGGTTGCGCCTCTGTGCGCACCCTTCACCTATCAATGCTATCCATAGCAATTCTTCAATAAACACCTAGGGCATGGTCACCCTTTATCAACTCTATAAAATGGCATATCAGGCCAGGCTGTACGGCTCTGCCTGTACCTAGAGACACAAATACATTAAGACAATAAGTCTCCTACAACTTTCACGGAGGATACTGTATATCACACTATGATCAAGTACGAAGGACTAGTGCTCTAGCTATAAGGTCACATTTTATAAATAAATGTGCCTAAACTCCTTAAAACTTTCAAACTTGTACCGTACTGTAAGCTTTCTATAAAATAAACATTATTATTTAACTTCCAAAATTAAAAAAAAACGATGTAATAAATCAAACTTTCGCTGTATATCAGGTGATCAGTCCGACACGTAGCTAAAGTATCAATCATTACTAAGAAACAATTAAATAATTTTATTGAATTGAGTTGTTAATTATTTAATCGTTATGCGATGTATCAAATTTCATTCATCGCTTATTAAAATATTCTAACTCGCGGCAAAGTCTCGCGGCCTAGTTAAGTTTTCTGTCGACGTGCGCACAACGTGTGGCACGCGCTGCAAATTGCAACATACATGATTGAGGACACTATTCGACACTTTTATATTTAATATTATATTATGACTTCTTATGAAAAATTTTTATGCTCGAAACGAAATTGAGTTTAGCGACAACCTTTAATAATTATGAATGATTTAAATATTACTGTTTTGGAAAATGCTGGCTTTTAGAGAAAAAAAAAATTAAAAAAAATTAATTACATGGTGGGTTAGAGATTACATCCTAGTGCTGCGTGGCTGGCCGTCCTCGGCTTCGTCTTCGTCCGGTCCGGTGCGAGTTCGCGTACGCCATTCTTGCTGCTGCTGGCGTGGCCTGGCGAGCTGGCATTTCCATGTGGCGCTCGCTTGACGCTTCCTATGGCTGGCTCTGCTTACGACGATGTTAGTGGGCCGGGATAACCCTGGACTCCTCTTGAAATGGGCCGGGATAACCCTGGACACCTCTTGATTTGCGAGCCGGGATACCCTGGACAGCGCTCTTCGGTCTTCTTAATTTCTTTTCTTAACGCGGTTTCCGCTTTTTGATGTTGGTTGGTTCTTCTCAGGTTGTTTCTTGATTCTTGATAAGCTGGTTGGTTCTGACTGCGTGGATTGGTGTTGAAAAAGTGGTTCTTCTTTTTTTTTCTTGCTTGATTTTTCCTTCTTTCTTGAGTGTTAGTTCCTTGTTGGTTCACTGGTCTGGGTCGCCATCAGATATTATAGGTTCCTTCTATGGTAAGTATATTGACGAGCAGAGTCGGGTGAGGAGTTAGTGGAAGTTAAACACCTGATGTGTGATAGTATAAGAACATTCTGAACCTTTATTCTCTAAATGCCTATTGTTTTATACACGTTAGGTTGCGCTGACACAAGCAATATGCGTTTATGTCGCAGTAAACCAAAGCGTTACTGCTAAACACGGAAAGTGGACATTTGCCACATTACATAACCATACATACAGACAGGGGGAAGCGACTGTTTTATACTATGTAATGATAGTGATACAAGAAGTTACAGTACAGTGTCACTCGTACAATTAAAGTTTCGTTCATTCCATTCGAGCAAGCTTTCTTAGAACCTAGTACATAATTTGGTTATGACTTGTTCGTATTTCAGTTTCGTGGAATGCTACGAGGCGGCATTTAGTTCATTCTCGTACGACGCGACCCGCGGGGTGCCACTGGAGCTGCTGCTGCACGGCGCCGCGGGCGTCGAGCTGCGCGACGCGCCCTCGCGCCATCTAGTGCGCAAGGAGCCGCAACACGATCTCAGTGAGTCCTGTTCTTACAATGTGGAATGCTACTAGGCGGCATTTAGTTCATTCTCGTACGACGCTACCCGCGGGGTGCCACTGGAGCTGCTGCTGCACGGCGCCGCGGGCGTCGAGCTGCGCGACGCGCCCTCGCGCCATCTAGTGCGCAAGGAGCCGCAACACGATCTCAGTGAGTCCTGTTCTTACAATGTGGAATGCTACTAGGCGGCATTTAGTTCATTCTCGTACGACGCTACCCGCGGGGTGCCACTGGAGCTGCTGCTGCACGGCGCCGCGGGCGTCGAGCTGCGCGACGCGCCCTCGCGCCATCTAGTGCGCAAGGAGCCGCAACACGATCTCAGTGAGTCCTGTTCTTACAATGTGGAATGCTACTAGGCGGCATTTAGTTCATTCTCGTACGACGCTACCCGCGGGGTGCCACTGGAGCTGCTGCTGCACGGCGCCGCGGGCGTGGAGCTGCGCGACGCGCCCTCGCGCCATCTAGTGCGCAAGGAGCCGCAACACGATCTCAGTGAGTCCTGTTCTTACAATGTGGAATGCTACTAGGCGGCATTTAGTTCATTCTCGTACGACGCGACCCGCGGGGTGCCACTGGAGCTGCTGCTGCACGGCGCCGCGGGCGTGGAGCTGCGCGACGCGCCCTCGCGCCATCTAGTGCGCAAGGAGCCGCAACACGATCTCAGTGAGTCCTGTTCTTACAATGTGGAATGCTACTAGGTGGCATTTAGTTCGTTCTCGTACGACGCGACTCGCGGGGTGCCGCTGGAGCTGAGGGCTTACCGCGAAACACGTTCGACGTGTTGCCTCTCTGTCGCACTTGTAAGTTCGTACGTAAGTCTGACAGGGAGGCAACACGTCGAACGTGGTTCGCGGTAGGCCCTCTGCTGCTGCACGGCGCCGCGGGCGTGGAGCTACGCGACGCGCCCTCGCGCCATCTAGTGCGCAAGGAGCCGCAACACGATCTCAGTGAGTCCTGTTCTTACAGTGTATATTTATGTCCTGAAAATTCTTTTCCAAGTGCCACATAATATTCATTTTGTCTGCGGTTTTATTGATTTGGCCGACAAGCCGACTAATCAGTAATCAGTGTGTTTATTGCTATGTGTTAGTGTGTGTGTGTTTATCGGCGCTGGGATGGCCGATTAGTCGGCCGACTAGTCGGCTAGCCGGCCAGATCATTAGTTTCGTCTAAGTTCAGTTCAGATGCACTTAAAAAACAACCGTTTTACTCCTTTCGTCACGCTATTCATCATATTATAGTAAAGCCGGCCACACACACTAGGTTATAACCGATGGTTATGCCTGCACAGTTTACTTACTACATAACTGAACGTGTGTATGACATGACTTCTTGCCTGCGCAAGCAAACTCC
The DNA here is from genome assembly GCF_948474715.1 of Cydia amplana. Classification (NCBI taxonomy): domain Eukaryota; kingdom Metazoa; phylum Arthropoda; class Insecta; order Lepidoptera; family Tortricidae; genus Cydia; species Cydia amplana. The sequence continues at coordinate 8,479,457 of NC_086077.1, read as the reverse complement.
TTGCCTGCGCAAGCAAAATTGAAAATATCAAAATTTATATTTTTTGCCTGTCGGTTGTGCTTGCGCACTTCGCTTGCGCAGGCATAACTGAACGTGTGTGGCTGGCAGGCTTGATAGGCTTCAGTTATCCAGTGATTGCCGAGGGGATAGGTCGCAAGTCACTGTGCAACAATGTCGTCTCGCAAACGAAATGCAATTGTAGAGGATTTTTAGTAGATTTTTAGGGTTCCGTAACCAAAGGGTAAAACGGGACCCTATTACTAAGACTCCACTGTCCGCCCGTCCGTCTGTCACTAGGCTGTATCTCATGAAGTATGCTAGTTAGACTGTTGAAATGTTCACAGATGATCTATTTCTGTTGCCTCTAGTACAACAAATACTAAAAAACCGGCCAAGTGCGAGTCGGAGTGGGGCTCCCATGATTTTTTTTTCCGTTTTTATAGATAATGGTACGGTACCCTTCGTGCGCGAGTCCCACTCGCACTTGGCCAGTTTTATTATTTTTTAAGTGTGGAGTGGATTCATGGTTTGTATGCGTGCATGGCTGACGAAATATAAACCTAATAGCGCTATTTCGTCGACGTCAACGACCGCTACCGGTGCCATGATGGTTTGAACTGAGAGTTTGTGCAGGTTTGTCGTTACGTGTGTGTGCCCTATGGAACTCGGTCGTGCCTGTTGGTTTTGCTTGCACAAGCAAAACCGACACGCAAAACCTAGTGTGTGTGGCCAGCTTAACGCTAAAAATAAAAAATAAATCCTAAGGCTATATTTCATTTCATACGACAATCGAACATAAGAAAGCGACCACACGGTCAATAATTCGAACAAAAATTTTCGTCAGCACCCTAAATAGGAATTTGGGTAAAATAGGTGAAAAGCGTATGGTAAATATTTGCTGTTTATTTCTTTTAGCCCTGTTTTTCTGTCACATATAAAGTGCCGAGTAATCGGCAATTTTTGCCGACTAGTCGGCGATTAGTCGGTCAAATGAGGCCGGATAGTCGACTTTCCCGACTAGTCAGTACATCCCTAGGTTTTATTCACTTGAAATTTATAACTTACTTTACACTATAGTATCACAAGTAACTGTCATACCCAGGCTCTAGTTCCCGGTCGAGCGGCGAGCGCGAGCGGCCGCGCACGGCGCCGGCGCTGGAGCCGATGCTGGCGCTGTTCGAGCGCGAGCTGGTGGACCTGCTGCGCGCCGCGCCGCGCTGCTGCATACCCTTCAGCAAGTCAGTACCGTGGTTATTGTATCACTTGTAACTGTCGTACCCAGGCTCTAGTTCCCGGTCGAGCGGCGAGCGCGAGCGGCCGCGCACGGCGCCGGCGCTGGAGCCGATGCTGGCGCTGTTCGAGCGCGAGCTGGTGGACCTGCTGCGCGCCGCGCCGCGCTGCTGCATACCCTTCAGCAAGTCAGTACCGTGGTTATTGTATCACTTGTAACTGTCGTACCCAGGCTCTAGTTCCCGGTCGAGCGGCGAGCGCGAGCGGCCGCGCACGGCGCCGGCGCTGGAGCCGATGCTGGCGCTGTTCGAGCGCGAGCTGGTGGACCTGCTGCGCGCCGCGCCGCGCTGCTGCATACCCTTCAGCAAGTCAGTACCGTGGTTATTGTATCACTTGTAACTGTCGTACCCAGGCTCTAGTTCCCGGTCGAGCGGCGAGCGCGAGCGGCCGCGCACGGCGCCGGCGCTGGAGCCGATGCTGGCGCTGTTCGAGCGCGAGCTGGTGGACCTGCTGCGCGCCGCGCCGCGCTGCTGCATACCCTTCAGCAAGTCAGTACCGTGGTTATTGTATCACTTGTAACTGTCGTACCCAGGCTCTAGTTCCCGGTCGAGCGGCGAGCGCGAGCGGCCGCGCACGGCGCCGGCGCTGGAGCCGATGCTGGCGCTGTTCGAGCGCGAGCTGGTGGACCTGCTGCGCGCCGCGCCGCGCTGCTGCATACCCTTCAGCAAGTCAGTACCGTGGTTATTGTATCACTTGTAACTGTCGTACCCAGGCTCTAGTTCCCGGTCGAGCGGCGAGCGCGAGCGGCCGCGCACGGCGCCGGCGCTGGAGCCGATGCTGGCGCTGTTCGAGCGCGAGCTGGTGGACCTGCTGCGCGCCGCGCCGCGCTGCTGCATACCCTTCAGCAAGTCAGTACCGTGGTTATTGTATCACTTGTAACTGTCGTACCCAGGCTCTAGTTCCCGGTCGAGCGGCGAGCGCGAGCGGCCGCGCACGGCGCCGGCGCTGGAGCCGATGCTGGCGCTGTTCGAGCGCGAGCTGGTGGACCTGCTGCGCGCCGCGCCGCGCTGCTGCATACCCTTCAGCAAGTCAGTACCGTGGTTATTGTATCACTTGTAACTGTCGTACCCAGGCTCTAGTTCCCGGTCGAGCGGCGAGCGCGAGCGGCCGCGCACGGCGCCGGCGCTGGAGCCGATGCTGGCGCTGTTCGAGCGCGAGCTGGTGGACCTGCTGCGCGCCGCGCCGCGCTGCTGCATACCCTTCAGCAAGTCAGTACCGTGGTTATTGTATCACTTGTAACTGTCGTACCCAGGCTCTAGTTCCCGGTCGAGCGGCGAGCGCGAGCGGCCGCGCACGGCGCCGGCGCTGGAGCCGATGCTGGCGCTGTTCGAGCGCGAGCTGGTGGACCTGCTGCGCGCCGCGCCGCGCTGCTGCATACCCTTCAGCAAGTCAGTACCGTGGTTATTGTATCACTTGTAACTGTCGTACCCAGGCTCTAGTTCCCGGTCGAGCGGCGAGCGCGAGCGGCCGCGCACGGCGCCGGCGCTGGAGCCGATGCTGGCGCTGTTCGAGCGCGAGCTGGTGGACCTGCTGCGCGCCGCGCCGCGCTGCTGCATACCCTTCAGCAAGTCAGTACCGTGGTTATTGTATCACTTGTAACTGTCGTACCCAGGCTCTAGTTCCCGGTCGAGCGGCGAGCGCGAGCGGCCGCGCACGGCGCCGGCGCTGGAGCCGATGCTGGCGCTGTTCGAGCGCGAGCTGGTGGACCTGCTGCGCGCCGCGCCGCGCTGCTGCATACCCTTCAGCAAGTCAGTACCGTGGTTATTGTATCACTTGTAACTGTCGTACCCAGGCTCTAGTTCCCGGTCGAGCGGCGAGCGCGAGCGGCCGCGCACGGCGCCGGCGCTGGAGCCGATGCTGGCGCTGTTCGAGCGCGAGCTGGTGGACCTGCTGCGCGCCGCGCCGCGCTGCTGCATACCCTTCAGCAAGTCAGTACCGTGGTTATTGTATCACTTGTAACTGTCGTACCCAGGCTCTAGTTCCCGGTCGAGCGGCGAGCGCGAGCGGCCGCGCACGGCGCCGGCGCTGGAGCCGATGCTGGCGCTGTTCGAGCGCGAGCTGGTGGACCTGCTGCGCGCCGCGCCGCGCTGCTGCATACCCTTCAGCAAGTCAGTACCGTGGTTATTGTATCACTTGTAACTGTCGTACCCAGGCTCTAGTTCCCGGTCGAGCGGCGAGCGCGAGCGGCCGCGCACGGCGCCGGCGCTGGAGCCGATGCTGGCGCTGTTCGAGCGCGAGCTGGTGGACCTGCTGCGCGCCGCGCCGCGCTGCTGCATACCCTTCAGCAAGTCAGTACCGTGGTTATTGTATCACTTGTAACTGTCGTACCCAGGCTCTAGTTCCCGGTCGAGCGGCGAGCGCGAGCGGCCGCGCACGGCGCCGGCGCTGGAGCCGATGCTGGCGCTGTTCGAGCGCGAGCTGGTGGACCTGCTGCGCGCCGCGCCGCGCTGCTGCATACCCTTCAGCAAGTCAGTACCGTGGTTATTGTATCACTTGTAACTGTCGTACCCAGGCTCTAGTTCCCGGTCGAGCGGCGAGCGCGAGCGGCCGCGCACGGCGCCGGCGCTGGAGCCGATGCTGGCGCTGTTCGAGCGCGAGCTGGTGGACCTGCTGCGCGCCGCGCCGCGCTGCTGCATACCCTTCAGCAAGTCAGTACCGTGGTTATTGTATCACTTGTAACTGTCGTACCCAGGCTCTAGTTCCCGGTCGAGCGGCGAGCGCGAGCGGCCGCGCACGGCGCCGGCGCTGGAGCCGATGCTGGCGCTGTTCGAGCGCGAGCTGGTGGACCTGCTGCGCGCCGCGCCGCGCTGCTGCATACCCTTCAGCAAGTCAGTACCGTGGTTATTGTATCACTTGTAACTGTCGTACCCAGGCTCTAGTTCCCGGTCGAGCGGCGAGCGCGAGCGGCCGCGCACGGCGCCGGCGCTGGAGCCGATGCTGGCGCTGTTCGAGCGCGAGCTGGTGGACCTGCTGCGCGCCGCGCCGCGCTGCTGCATACCCTTCAGCAAGTCAGTACCGTGGTTATTGTATCACTTGTAACTGTCGTACCCAGGCTCTAGTTCCCGGTCGAGCGGCGAGCGCGAGCGGCCGCGCACGGCGCCGGCGCTGGAGCCGATGCTGGCGCTGTTCGAGCGCGAGCTGGTGGACCTGCTGCGCGCCGCGCCGCGCTGCTGCATACCCTTCAGCAAGTCAGTACCGTGGTTATTGTATCACTTGTAACTGTCGTACCCAGGCTCTAGTTCCCGGTCGAGCGGCGAGCGCGAGCGGCCGCGCACGGCGCCGGCGCTGGAGCCGATGCTGGCGCTGTTCGAGCGCGAGCTGGTGGACCTGCTGCGCGCCGCGCCGCGCTGCTGCATACCCTTCAGCAAGTCAGTACCGTGGTTATTGTATCACTTGTAACTGTCGTACCCAGGCTCTAGTTCCCGGTCGAGCGGCGAGCGCGAGCGGCCGCGCACGGCGCCGGCGCTGGAGCCGATGCTGGCGCTGTTCGAGCGCGAGCTGGTGGACCTGCTGCGCGCCGCGCCGCGCTGCTGCATACCCTTCAGCAAGTCAGTACCGTGGTTATTGTATCACTTGTAACTGTCGTACCCAGGCTCTAGTTCCCGGTCGAGCGGCGAGCGCGAGCGGCCGCGCACGGCGCCGGCGCTGGAGCCGATGCTGGCGCTGTTCGAGCGCGAGCTGGTGGACCTGCTGCGCGCCGCGCCGCGCTGCTGCATACCCTTCAGCAAGTCAGTACCGTGGTTATTGTATCACTTGTAACTGTCGTACCCAGGCTCTAGTTCCCGGTCGAGCGGCGAGCGCGAGCGGCCGCGCACGGCGCCGGCGCTGGAGCCGATGCTGGCGCTGTTCGAGCGCGAGCTGGTGGACCTGCTGCGCGCCGCGCCGCGCTGCTGCATACCCTTCAGCAAGTCAGTACCGTGGTTATTGTATCACTTGTAACTGTCGTACCCAGGCTCTAGTTCCCGGTCGAGCGGCGAGCGCGAGCGGCCGCGCACGGCGCCGGCGCTGGAGCCGATGCTGGCGCTGTTCGAGCGCGAGCTGGTGGACCTGCTGCGCGCCGCGCCGCGCTGCTGCATACCCTTCAGCAAGTCAGTACCGTGGTTATTGTATCACTTGTAACTGTCGTACCCAGGCTCTAGTTCCCGGTCGAGCGGCGAGCGCGAGCGGCCGCGCACGGCGCCGGCGCTGGAGCCGATGCTGGCGCTGTTCGAGCGCGAGCTGGTGGACCTGCTGCGCGCCGCGCCGCGCTGCTGCATACCCTTCAGCAAGTCAGTACCGTGGTTATTGTATCACTTGTAACTGTCGTACCCAGGCTCTAGTTCCCGGTCGAGCGGCGAGCGCGAGCGGCCGCGCACGGCGCCGGCGCTGGAGCCGATGCTGGCGCTGTTCGAGCGCGAGCTGGTGGACCTGCTGCGCGCCGCGCCGCGCTGCTGCATACCCTTCAGCAAGTCAGTACCGTGGTTATTGTATCACTTGTAACTGTCGTACCCAGGCTCTAGTTCCCGGTCGAGCGGCGAGCGCGAGCGGCCGCGCACGGCGCCGGCGCTGGAGCCGATGCTGGCGCTGTTCGAGCGCGAGCTGGTGGACCTGCTGCGCGCCGCGCCGCGCTGCTGCATACCCTTCAGCAAGTCAGTACCGTGGTTATTGTATCACTTGTAACTGTCGTACCCAGGCTCTAGTTCCCGGTCGAGCGGCGAGCGCGAGCGGCCGCGCACGGCGCCGGCGCTGGAGCCGATGCTGGCGCTGTTCGAGCGCGAGCTGGTGGACCTGCTGCGCGCCGCGCCGCGCTGCTGCATACCCTTCAGCAAGTCAGTACCGTGGTTATTGTATCACTTGTAACTGTCGTACCCAGGCTCTAGTTCCCGGTCGAGCGGCGAGCGCGAGCGGCCGCGCACGGCGCCGGCGCTGGAGCCGATGCTGGCGCTGTTCGAGCGCGAGCTGGTGGACCTGCTGCGCGCCGCGCCGCGCTGCTGCATACCCTTCAGCAAGTCAGTACCGTGGTTATTGTATCACTTGTAACTGTCGTACCCAGGCTCTAGTTCCCGGTCGAGCGGCGAGCGCGAGCGGCCGCGCACGGCGCCGGCGCTGGAGCCGATGCTGGCGCTGTTCGAGCGCGAGCTGGTGGACCTGCTGCGCGCCGCGCCGCGCTGCTGCATACCCTTCAGCAAGTCAGTACCGTGGTTATTGTATCACTTGTAACTGTCGTACCCAGGCTCTAGTTCCCGGTCGAGCGGCGAGCGCGAGCGGCCGCGCACGGCGCCGGCGCTGGAGCCGATGCTGGCGCTGTTCGAGCGCGAGCTGGTGGACCTGCTGCGCGCCGCGCCGCGCTGCTGCATACCCTTCAGCAAGTCAGTACCGTGGTTATTGTATCACTTGTAACTGTCATACCCAGGCTCTAGTTCCCGGTCGAGCGGCGAGCGCGAGCGGCCGCGCACGGCGCCGGCGCTGGAGCCGATGCTGGCGCTGTTCGAGCGCGAGCTGGTGGACCTGCTGCGCGCCGCGCCGCGCTGCTGCATACCCTTCAGCAAGTCAGTACTGTGGTTATGTTCACTGCCACAGATTACTTTATTTTATTTTATTTATTTATTTAAGAAACAAACAGTCTTTTATAGTTATATATAACACTGGAAATTTTCTTAAAACTAGACTTACAGTTTCCTTAATGAAAATATTTTAACATCATGTTAATTCAAATTGTTTTCTACAGAGTAAAAACAGAGCTATTTGTGCATACAACAATAAACTAAGAGAAAAATAATAATAAAACTAAAATATAAGAGTACCTATCACAGTATTAAAATTTGTACAATTTTATCAATAAATGTATGTGTATGTGTGTATTACATAATAGGTACAGAAGATTCACTCTCTAACAAAACGCAACTACGATTAGGACAGATATGACCGCTAGGTGGCGCAAGCGCCACGCGCGGCTTATGGCTAGCCACCAAAATTGGTGTGGGACGGATGTACTTTTAAGTACTTGTTGCGACGCGACGAAATCGCAGGTGAGCCACGCTTGCCACTGCTAACCCCCTCCAAATGCACGCTCCGCGCTCAGTTTCACTCTCGACGCCGACCGGCATGGGTTAAAATAAGTGTAGGGAGTTCCGCGACTTTCAGGTAAAGGACGATACACACAGTATACGTAATGGAGCACAGCTCCGGCTCTCATCGCAGTACATTGTTTGTATTGCGTAGGTTCTGTAATGAATGCGGCACGCAACGCAAGTAATGTACTGCGCAGAACTGGAGCGTGATGCATACGAATCTGGTGTGGCTTGGCTTTAATGCTTAACACAGCCTCACGCCAGTGACGTGATAATAATAGGGATGTTAACATGTATTTTGTATAACATAATCTAGTTGAATAGTTGAAATAGCAATTCTTTAAAACATAATTGTGGTTTTAGGTTGATACCAGCTTTCCATCATCATTTCGGTCGCCAGTGCCGCGTAGCCGATTACGGGTTCACGAAGCTACCTGAACTCCTTTCCGCGCTCAGCAGCACTATCGTGGTAAGTGCATAATCTATCGTTTTACATACTATCAAGAAAGCTAGTACAAACACCTTCCAAGAAGTGCGAGTTTTCCGAACTACCCGCATTTGGACTTCAATATTCACTTTTACTTCAGGGTTGCCACTTATGGCTTAATTTTCCCCTAGATATTTTATCGAGTTCGTCCGTTCCCAGGTACTAGGCTCAGGGTCATACCGCATCATCACCATTTCCGCGGCAGCGCAGGGCCGGCGCTGGACCGCCGATCTGCTCAAGCTGCTGAAGGCCGTGCCCGGCCGCGCCGTGCACCCTAACGACATCCCCGCCCTGTACCAGGAGACCTTCGGCAAGGTTGGTCAACGCGTGTCATTACCATTTGTCCACAGGATTTCTAAAACTGCAAGTCGTACACGGCCCTATTCTAAGTTCCATGCGATCATAAGAAGGTTGTTGACCCTTTACCGCATACGAATATGAAGCATTGGCGGATATGATATTCAACTTTATTGCCAGCTATTAAAGTTCGAATTTAAACAAATATTTTTATTACATGCAATAAGGGGTCAAGTAGACTGAGCACATTTTTAACACGTTTTTATTAGGTCGATCTGTATGTAATGTTGCAAGTTAAGTAATGTAATGGAATCTTGCAAGTTAAATTTGATCCACTTCCAGATTTCCGATTGAGCTGAAATTTTGCATACACATGTAAGTCGGGTGACAATGCAATATTATGGTACCATCGAGCTGATCTGATGATGGAGACAGGAGGTGGCCATAGGAACTCTGTGATGAAACAACGCAACCTAATTGGTTAGGGGTTTTTAGAATTGTCTCGATGAGTATTAGTTGTCTGTCGTAAGAAAAGTACAGTCAGCGATAAAAGCTTGTACCAAAAATGAATTTTTTGCCAAAAACTTATTTTCGTAATTTTGTTGTCACTTGTCAGTCCGGAACCTCTTTCCTTCGGCAGGCTACCACTGAAGTACGGAAATTCACAGAAACTAAAAGATTGAATTGCGGATTCTTTGCAGCTTACGTACTTTATCAAACCGCTGATGGTTAAAACCTAACGTTTAAAAGTGACCAGAGCCCGTTTTACGAAAGTAGACGTGTGCGCCGCGCCGGCGCGCCGCCGCCGCTGGCCTTTTTTGCCACGCCGCCGCCGCCGATAAATGATCGGCGTGAAATCGGCGTGACCTTGAATGTTGTTAATTAGCTATTCCGAGTTGGTATTTGGATTACAATATGGATTTTTGTATAATATATGTTACAGTTGTCAAATATAAGTACATCAATTATTAATTAAATGAAACAGAATAGCCAAGTTGCATAAACTATTTGACACACCAAGTAAATTAACTGAGTAATCCTAAGTACTCAAGAAAGATGAGGGGGCGATAATTATGAAGTAGGATTTGTTCCTGTTAATTGGGAATTCACATTGCCTCACATACGAAGCGAAGGCAGAATGCTGAATGCTCCATCATAAGAAGACAAAGAAAACAGGGCTCATGTAGTGGAGTCAAGCAAACATCTGAGAACATTGGTGTGCGAAAATTCACGAGACCTTGACTAAAAAAAAGTCGTGTGCCAAAAATGTCGAGAAGAGAGAAACAGAGTAACAACACTGTAGAAATGTGCAAGCTGTAAATGGGTAAAGCAACATTATCATGTCACTCGATGCTATTTCTTGTAACAAACTGTGCTACTATTGTCGCCTTCCTAGTGGGATTAACAAGAAGAAATACATCGAAATGGCGACTCTTCTGAAGAAATTTGAAGATGCAAGTTTATAGAGGTCTTAAGATCAACAATTTCAAAACCAAAGTAAGGCGATTACAAAAAAGCGAGCTAATATCTTGGGTTGATAACCAGTGCCGGTGGTTGCACCGCCGAGATACGCCGCAAAGCTGGCATGGCTAAGAGTGCTATGGCTAAGGCTAACCTCGACAAGATCTGGAAGAACAGAGGTATTCGACGTGCAACTAAACTGCGCTTGATACGAGCTCTCGTCTTTTCAATATTCCAGTATGGTACCGAAACGTGGAGCCTCAAAAAGTGTGAAGGACAATTTAGGAATGAATGGCAAACGTGCTCGAGTTGGAGCATTGTGAGATGGTAGAGAACGCTATGAAGAGGTCGGCTTGCGGCAGTCTGGCCTCGCGAGATGGAGACAAAGTAAATGTCGTCGTAATCCTCAGCAATGTGAAAACGAGAAAGAAGATACGTCTCAGTGAACCTGGTGCTTCCTGCTTGTACGACAAGAAAATCAATAAATAAAAGCCATAGCAGTCCACTATGTCTAGCAAACTTCAAGGATATTTGGAGTTCTGTTTTGTTAAAGTACCTACGTCATTTTTAATACGATAAGGCAATGAAATCATGAGCAAATTGAGAGTTACCGATCGGATCGAAGGTCATTGGGACCATGTAACCCCTTAATGCAAGCCAGTTACTAGAGAAACTTAAGTTATTATAGCTATGCTATATTCATTTACTGTACGGTCCGTACAAAGGATAACATTTCGCCCGTCAGCACTTTCCGTCACATAGCATAATATACTTATTACCTATTTTAAGACAGTACATGCCCGACCGCCGCGGAGTGTATTCATTAAGGCGCTAATTGTATCATTTTATCATATTATCAATAAATCATTATTTCGGTGGAAACTGCAGTGTTATCATTATCAACTATCATCTCAAGACTGTACGAGAAGCAACCCGTACATCTTTTTGGTCCTTCGAACCGGATCCGAAGGACCACGACGCATCTGCGAATATCAGAATTCAGTACGTTGCCAGAGATGACAACCGAGAGGAAGCCAACCCGCAACACACGCCTAAGATCAATGTTCAACCCAAAACCTAGCAACTACTTACCACATCACTGTGTGCAACGCGCTGAATCATCAACTACAGCTCTTCGAGTTGTTTATAACGCGTCAGCACCTACATCGTCGGGTTACAGCTTGAATGATGAAATGTACAGTGGGCCCAATTTACAATCAGATTTATTTAAATTGATTTTAAGATGGAGGCAATATAAAATTGTCTTTCTCGCGGACATAGAAAAAATGTTTCGCCAGATATTGTGTCACGAAAAAGATCAACTTTATCAGAAAATTATTTGGAGAGATCATCCAAAACAAGCACTACGAGAATATGCCTTAACGACGGTGACTTATGGCACAAAGGCCGCACCATTTTTAGCAATGATGACTTTAAAACAGCTGGCTCTCGACGAAGGTCATCAATATCCTGAAGCAGCAAAAATATTGGATCAAGATTTTTACATGGACGACCTTCTAAGTGGCACGCACGATATCATATCAGCAAAGAAATTGCAAACGGATCTTATCAACCTCCTTAAAGCAGGGGGTTTCAACTTACGGAAGTGGTCATCAAATAACCCCAGATTGCTAGAAGGCGTAGACACCACAAAACAACAATCATTCGATTTCAAACATCAAGAGTCGCAAAAAACCTTGGGGCTGCGATGGAACCCTCAAGACGACGAATTTACATTCCAACTTAAAATACAACCGTCGCAGACTGAAAAAACGACGAAACGCTCACTGTTATCAGACATTTCGAAGATCTTCGACCCTCTAGGGTGGTTGTGCCCTACAACAACAAAACTGAAGCTATTATTTCAATCGGTCTGGAAAGAAGAAGATTTGAAATGGGACGATCAAGTATCAGAAACAATTGAAAACGAGTGGAAAAGTATCAAGCAAGACCTATATCAGATCAATCATATGAAAATCCCTAGATGGTTACAAAACGAAGGAAAGGACACGATCGAATTGCACGCCTTTTGTGATTCCTCGGAACGTGCGTATGCGTGCGTCATTTACAGTGTTATTCGAAGCGACTGTACTGGATCAAGTTCAACGCCCCCAAAGATAACCATAGTGGCTGCCAAATCTAAGCTCGTGCCAGCCAAGAAAGCTGTGTCCCTGCCCAGGCTGGAGCTGAGCTCAGCGTTGCTACTTTCCAAATTATTGAAAAACGTTATGGAAAGTTTATCAAAAAATAATATCAAGCTTTTCTGTTGGACGGATTCGACCGCCGTTTTAGGGTGGTTACAAGGTGATATCAACCGATGGAAGCCGTTTGTATCAAATAGAGTACAAATTATCAAAGAAATTGCATCTTCGGATTGCTGGCGTTACGTCAAATCTGCCGAAAATCCGGCAGACTGCGCGAGTCGCGGAATCAGCGCTACGCAGTTAAAAGAACATCCCTTGTGGTGGACAGGACCTTCCTGGCTATCTACATTTGAAGAAAACCCCCAAGAAGAGAAATATACTACCGATGAAGATATCAAAGTATCAAAACAAACAAACGTCACGACGGTACAAGGCAATAACGTCGTAAGTGACTTAATTATCAAGCACAGCAATATCAACCGTATGACGCGAGTATTAGCATGGATACTACGCGCCGTATCAACATGCAAGCCTACAGTGCCTTATCTTACGGTGGCGGAATTACGAAAAGCAAGAAATATGATTATCAAACATGTGCAACAAGAAGCATTTGGAGAGGATATCCATAACTTGTCTCGACATGGGCAAGTGAAATCGAGAAGTAACATTTTATCACTAAATCCCTTTTTGGACGACAATGGGCTGCTCAGAGTACGAGGAAGAATAGGAAAAGCAAATATTGACCCAAACATGAAACATCCACTTATCATCCCTCACAAAGGTCACGTAACCGATCTTCTCATAGAAAATGCTCACAAATTGACCCTTCACGGTGGAGCTCGTCTGACCTTGAGACAGCTCAGATATCAATTTTGGATCATAGGAGGGAATCGAGCAGTCAAAAAATATATCAACAATTGTGTCACTTGTATACGCCATAGAGCTATGAAGCAAGAACAAATCATGGGAGACTTGCCGGCGGCGCGGTGTAACCCGACACGCCCGTTTTATCACACCGGCGTTGATTATACCGGCTTTATTGACGTTAAATCAAATAAAGGCCGAGGTATAAAGACAACGAAAGGATATGTAGCAGTATTTGTGTGTATGGCGACGAAGGCCATACACCTCGAACTTGTATCAGACCTCAGCAGCTCAACATTTTTATCAGCTCTTCGTCGAATGGCAGCGCGTCGAGGAACTCCACGTCACATTTACAGTGACCAGGGGACAAATTTTATTGGAGCAAACAAGCGACTACATGAGGAAATTATAGACTTGAAAAACACCTTGGACGCAGAGTTCTTCACGACTATATCAGAGATGGAAATTGAATGGCATTTTAATGCCCCATCATGGCCCAGCGCAGTAGGTTTGTGGGAGGCTTCAGTAAAAAGCCTAAAGCATCATCTTCGCAGAGTCATGGGTGAACAGAAGCTGACCTACGAAGAATTATCAACTCTATTATCCCAGGTGGAAGCATGTCTTAACAGCAGACCATTGTGTGCTATCTCTGAAGACCCAGACGACTTGGATTTTCTGACGCCGTCTCACTTCTTATCAAGTGGTCCAAATTTGACAATATACGAAACCGAAAGAGACGAGCGGACGAGATGGCAACTGGTGCAAAAAATATTCTCGGACGTATGGAAGAGGTGGAAATCAGAATATTTGTGTGAATTATCAAAACGAAGCAAGTGGCAAAAACCAAAAGAGAACTTAAAGGTCGGAGACATAGTTATCATTCACGATGTCAACATGCCAGCCGGAAAGTGGGCACTCGGCAAGGTTGTGACCGTTCATCAAGGTCACGACGGATATGTACGTGTAGTGTCAATCAAAACAAGGAACGGATTGCTCAAGAGACCCATTACCAAATTATCAAAACTGCCTGTTAATCAAGAAACGAAAGAAGATTTGAAATCCGACCCCGAACCGAAAAAAGCAGAGCCCGACGTTAAAAAACGACGTCCTAAGAGAACGGGAAATTTACTGACACTTGCGCTCATGCTATTATTCGCAATCATATCACCCGTCCAGTGTGAGCACAGCCTTACGAACATAAATAAACATCAAGGAATTTATTTCGACAAGATATCAAATATGCATCTTATTCGCGACGAATGGAAGCTTATTGCTTATTACAACATGGGACCTTATTGGCAAGGACAAAAATTATTGAAAGAATATCTGCACTCATTAGAAAACATGTGTATCAAGGCAGACAAGCAATCAAAATGCGACGTTATTCTCATACAACTAAGGCACGGATTCGCAGAATTAGAGTATTACAACAGTATAATGCAAGCTCAGCAGCTCACGCGCCCGGCTCGCCGCCGGCGCGGCCTTGCCAACGGAGTCGGATATGTCGCGAACAGTTTGTTTGGAATACTGGACGAACGTTTCGCTCAACAATACGAGAAGGATATCAATCTTATCAGAGATAATGAGAAACACCTAGCGTTGCTGTGGAAAAATCAGACTTCAGTGGTTGAGGCTGAATATAATTTACTAAAAAGAGTGGAAGAGGCCATGGACAAGCAACATAAAATCCTCAACCGCAACTTTATCAATCTTGAAAAGGCGACCAATGTTTTGGCAAAGGAAGTTGTCGCTGTCGAAAACACAAGTGAATTTATGTTATCATCGATTATCACTAACTCAATATTGGTGAATCTAAAAGGCATTCAAGAAACATTATTAGATACTATCACCGACGTTCACCATGGGCAGTTTAATTTTCACTTACTGACTCCAGCTCAGCTAAGGAAAGAGTTAAGCATAATTTCCGGCCAGTTATCAAAGGACTTAACTATTCCAATTGAAAATATACAAACAGATCTACAAGACATCTATCAATTGCTCAAGGTCAAGACAAGGATGACGACCAAGTACCTCATATTTGAAATCAGGATTCCGTTAGCCAGCCGGGACGACTACGAAATCTACCACCTGATACCTGTACCTCAACAGCAAAGTCAAGCAATGATCAGTATTATACCTATTTCCGAGTATGTTGCCATGAACATACAAAAGGACTCTTTCATAACAGTCTCAGAAAAAGAAGCCGATGAATGTATACAATATGATATATCAAATCACATATGCCCTTTACAAAGGCCAATATATCACATGAACGAAGATGACAATTTATGTATCAAGGATAAAAATGAGGCAAAATGCAGGAGTATCAAGCAACCTTGCATGGACAAATGGGAAAGGTTGAATAAACAAAACAATTATCTATTCTTTACCTGCGGTCATCGAACCATAAGAATCATATGTAAATCTCAAGTTACCGCCGAGCAAATAAGCGGAGCAGGCATTATTTCTCTAGGAGATGGCTGTGTCATTAAAAGCGAATCTCTCACAATATTCGCCCATAAATATCACATGAACAACCTTAACATCCAGCCAGATTTAGTGAAGATAGTTATGCCTCCTATTAATAATATCATAAACTTATCAATACCTATACATGAAGACAACGTTTCTACGTCTATTAGCATGGATTTCAAGAAGCAGTTTTTGGATATCGATCGACAAGTCGAACAAATGAAGGCTAGTGAAGCTAGTATCTTAGCCACCCGATTATCAACCCATGACGTCCACCAGTACGTCCTTGTATACTTACTACTAGGCGCCGCCATAGTAGTACTCAGCGTGTATCTATGGAAACGCTTGCGTCTTCGCTGTTCGGCGCGGATACCTCCTGTGCCCCCCAGCGACGCATCTGCGAATATCAGAATTCAGTACGTTGCCAGAGATGACAACCGAGAGGAAGCCAACCCGCAACACACGCCTAAGATCAATGTTCAACCCAAAACCTACTCGAGGACTCACCTTTCAAGAGCACGGGGACTCAACAAGGCCACGTCACCCATCGTTGGAGGACGCTTCGCAGCGAGTGAATGATTTAATATTGTGTTTATTTTATAAGTTTTATCATCTTATTGCATAATTTTATAAGTCTTATCTTTTTGTAATTTTTTATCTTATTTCATCTCGCGCCCGGGAGCATGTACGGTCCGTACAAAGGATAACATTTCGCCCGTCAGCACTTTCCGTCACATAGCATAATATACTTATTACCTATTTTAAGACAGTACATGCCCGACCGCCGCGGAGTGTATTCATTAAGGCGCTAATTGTATCATTTTATCATATTATCAATAAATCATTATTTCGGTGGAAACTGCAGTGTTATCATTATCAACTATCATCTCAAGACTGTACGAGAAGCAACCCGTACATTTACAAACCCTATTTTACTCACAGTCTATTCAAAACAATACGTAGTTCATTGACTAGCAACCTGGGTTGATAAAATTTTCAAGAAAAACAACAAATTAATGATTTTTTCTTAAGAAACCTGAAAGTCAAGGTCACGCCGATTTCACGCCGAAAACACGCCGCCGCCGCCGATTTTTTGGCAAACGCCGCCGCCGATCATTTTTTAATCGGCGCACACGTCTATACGAAAGCCTGGAACTTGTGATACTTGCAAAAATGTGTTAACTCCTTAAGGAGTTAATAGAGGAGGTATGTAGAATCGGGTCCCTATTTTCAACATGCGTGTTGCAGCCATTCTCTCCGGCGGACTACGGCGTGTGCACGCTGGCGGAGCTGATGGGCCGCGTGGCGGGCGGCGCGGTGGCGGCGGCGGCGGACGGCGCGGTGGCGCTGCCCCGCCGCGCGCCCACGCCCGACGAGCGCGGCCGCTCCGCGCAGTTCGCGCTGCAGGCCGTCGAGCTGCTGTGCTACACGCCCAACCTGAGGGTACGTGTCGGCATAGAGAAAAAAATACATAGAGTGCTCACTCCATACATCAGTTCAGACTATTAATTTCAGTATCTACATCTAGCATCGAGTAGCGGAACTATCAGTACTGCTACTTGACAATAGATGTAGCACCGACCGGAAAGTCTTATCTCAACAGCATAAGACTTTCCGGTCGGTGCTACATCTATTGTCAAGTAGCAGTACTGATAGTTCCGCTACTCGATGCTAGATGCTAATAGTCTTTTTGGTACTAAAACTGATGTATGGAGTGAGCACTCTATGTATTTTTTTCTCTATGGTGTCGGGTACGAGGCCGAGGTTGCGCCAGTCTGTCACCGGTAGTGCCTCCGTTGTCTTCCACGGGTGCATGCCCGCGGGCACCATCGCGGGTGAAATGCGTTCGCGTCCGCGCCAGTTAGCGTTTTGCAAGACAGCAGAGGCACTTTTAACCTTTTAACCGCCAGCATAGAGAAAAAAATACAGAGAGTGCTCACTCCATACATCAGTTTTAGTACCAAAAAGACTATTAGCATCTAGCATCGAGTAGCGGAACTATCAGTACTGCTACTTGACAGTAGATGTAGCCACCGACCGGAAAGTCTTATGCTGTTGAGATAAGACTTTCCGGTCGGTGCTACATCTATTGTCAAGTAGCAGTACTGATAGTTCCGCTACTCGATGCTAGATGTAGACACTGAAATTAATAGTCTGAACTGATGTATGGAGTGAGCACTCTATGTATTTTTTTCTCTATGCCGCCAGCAAATTTTTGATCGAGCGTGCTCGTGTCGCCACCGACAGTAATTGTACGACGCAGAGTAAAGTTGGCATAGTTACGGGAGTTATAAATGTGCTGTAAAAACCAAATCAGATCTTTGTCTTATTTATCAGACTGTGGCGAAATGAGCCGGATATGTAATGTGTTATATATCAGACTCTGGCGGTTAAAGGGTTAAAGCGTCCTGCGTCCGCAAAATTTTATTGTATAGAAAATTTCATACTTCACTTCTGAGGAACGTTGATCAGTCCGCTAATGTACATCATTATAAATCTCGCCCATGATGAGACGAGAATCTAATATATAATCGATTATAGGACTCTGGATGAAGTAGAAAACAGCCAACAATGCTGGTTTTGTGGCGTATTTTTAACTTTACGCACAGAACTTTAGCATCATATCCTAATCCTATTAAGATCTCAATGCCAATATTCCCTATCGTCGTATATTTATAATGAAATATTCCTCTCAGATGGAATTCTCCCGCTTCGTGCCCGCCTACCACGCTCACTTCGGCAGCCAGCTCCGCGTCGCGCACTACGGCTGCGTCAAGCTCATCGACCTCTTCGAAGTTATCCCCGACGCTGTCTCCGTATACACTGAACCAAGCGGCGAGCGGGGCGTGAGGCTGGCCATTCGAACCGCCCGAGCAGTACTAGCCACGCGATTCAGAGCCCTCGGCCCTGTGACTTTAGAGAGCCTCCCTCAGGCCTACGCGGCGCAGTTCGGCGCCACCCCGCAGCCGGACGTCCTTAATGCCTCGACGTTGGAAGAGCTGGTTTACGCGACGGGTGGCTGTGTTGAGAATGGCCTAGTTCGTGCCCCAGGTGTGTACCTATTGTGCATATTTAATAGTGTCCGACCGAAGATTCGGTTTCGGTTTCGGCCATAAAATCATGTTTCGGCCGTAGTTTCGGTTTCGGCCAAAAACGGCCGAACCTTTCGGCCGGGCCGAAACGTACAAAATAGTACTTCGTACTATGAAACTAAACTATGTGACAAAGACCAGAAGTTGGGGAGCAAGTAGGGCAACAATGTTTATGTATACAGACATTTATTGGTTTTTAAGAAAACACAATTCCCCTAATGATGGCGCCACCAAAATGGTTACCAAAGCGGTTTAATGAAATTTTTTCAACGATTTTAATAAACTTGCAAAAGTTTCGGTTTTGGTTTCGGCCGAAACTAGAGTCAAAGCCGAACCTTCGGTTTCGTTTTCGGCAAAAAAACATGTTTCGGTCGGACACTAATATTTAATGCATATCAATCACAATTTTCAATGAGCCTAGCCGCTGGGATAAAGTTAGGAGTTAGGACCTCTGGAGGCCTTAGTCCGGGGGACTTTTTATTGTGTTTGACATCTATTTCAGCATCTGAGAGTTAGTCCCACGAATATGCGGCTCATATTTTAAATTCATTTTCATCACACTTGCTCGAAAAAGATCTTATTTCATGCAGGTGCACTGAAGGACAAAGGCCTATATTGTTCCCGCGGGAGTTATAGTTCACTAATTCATACGAACCTAGTAGTTTTAAATGAGTTTTACATTATACTGACGTTTATAAATAATTTTATGTGTATTTTTAAAAATATTTAATTTGATTAATTTAATAGCCTCCTAAGGCCCAACGAAAAATTGAGTATGTAGTCAGTACGGCCCGTAGTCCTACCAGTAGTACTATTGTTTTATACTCATTCAGACCCAAGTACTTAGAAGACTTTTTTTAATGTTATTGTATTTATACAGCACCTACTACAGCACTTAGTTGTTTTTTTTGCGAACTTGTCAAAGGGCTCACAGACAAAACAAAACAGTCCTTTAGAAGCCAATTTCAATAAGCGCGTAATTTAAAAACAAAATGATGGGTTTTCCATTAAGTCCTACTGGTAGGACCGTGGTACGCTATGACTACACAATTGTTGAAGGAGCTGGGTCTGAATAACAAAGTTAATAAGTACTATGGGTAGGACCTTGGGCCTTAGGAGGATAGCCGTTTAAATTATTTTTTACACATTTTTCGATTATGGCTGAATCCGGGTGCCTGTGCCTTCGAATTCTAACCTTGGCAGACAATATGGCGAACGAATATTTGAAATGTCACCGTATTTAAGAATGATCACGCTTAAAATTTGGTATTTTCTTCGCAAGTGTGATGAAAAACATTGTGTGTAACTCCGGGAGTAAAAATATTGTTGCTCGAGTCTTTAATTCACTCCAGCCTGCGGCTGTCGTGAATATATATCTGCCCTGCTAAGCCGAAAAGCGCTATCTCAAAAGAAAATTCATTGCTAACAAACTTTAGTTTCTCTAGCTGAGAATTCCATTTTCAAAATCATTTGACGACCGGTCTGGCCTAGTGGGTAGTGACCCTGCCTGTGAAGCCGCGGTCCTGGGTTCGAATCCCAGTCAGGGCATTTATTTGTGTGATGTGCACAGATATTTGTTCCTGAGTCATGGTTGTTTTCTATGTATTTAAGTATTTGTATATTATATATATCGTTGTCTGAGTACCCACAACACAAGCTTTCTTGAGCTTACCGTGGGGCTTAGTCAATTTGTGTAATAATGTCCTATAATATTTATTTATTTGTTTTTGAGATAGCGCTACTTGGCTTAGGAGGGCAGATATAGACTCACGTACAATATTTCACTTCCCCCCCCCCCACGTTGCACAATGTACTATAGTAACTATTGCCTTTCTCTGTACAGGTGATGCCCCGCTGTGGGTGACGTCGTGCCTGGCGGCGTGCGCGGTGCTGTCTGCGGACCGCAGCGTGGCGCGCGGCAGCACAGAGGACTACTTCTCCAGCGCCTTCAGGAAGCTGCGCGGCTGCGACCCTGATGTGCGACGACTGGCGTTAGGTACGTTAATATAACATTAACTACAATCATTTTCTCAAAAATGTACGGCAAAGTCGACGTTGCCGGTTAAAAAATAGGTCGCGAAGTGCGTAGTTTATGGTCATTCAAAAAATTAAAAAGTTAAAAACATTGCTGTCTCGATTTCGGGACTGCAATGTTGCATACAAATTACATTATTTAACGAGTTCCAAACTTTTTAAAACTTTAAATGGCCATATCAAATGAAGGCATAGGTCCATTAAACAGCCAAACAGATGATCAGCACTTATTATTATAATGTTGGTACCGCGACTATTTCTCAAATACGTTGGCGTATTTTCAACAGAAAAATACACTTCTTTTTTTTTAAGGGCGGCAAGCAAATCTTTAATGGTTTTACTTTTTTCTGTGAAAATTAGAACGTTGCTTCTGTTAAATATTTATATTTCTTGCACCATTTTTGAGAAAAGCACTATATATGACTCGGCTGGAAGGCTACTTGCTGGCTTCGGATTCAATTAAACGGACTCCCAAGGTCGTCCGTTTAAAACGAATCCTCAGCCTGCAAGTAGCTACTTCCGAACCTCGACAATAATAATGTACTATTACCTACTTGCTCATCGATGTTGTAAGCGCCTTACCTTGGGGAGACACTGGGAATAAACATCGACCCATTACCATCAACTGCACGGTTCTAATTTGTGGCTTAATTCTCAAACTTACCATTCACATAGTTACTATGTGTGAATAAAACGGTCAAGCACACCGCATACAGTTTACACTCTCTGTTGCAGATGTTTATAAAATCGTTTACTATAGTTACATTTCTCAATTGTTTTAATAACAAAACTTCCGTGAGACAAAGACATAGTAAATATATTAAAAACTGGTCACTCACGTATCACGGGGTACTCACGGTGACGGTCAGTCTGCGCCGGTCCGTCACCGTAAACGCAAGCTCCTGATGACACTTCTCGGTACGAAGTGAAACATGTCGAGCGTTTTTCGACTTAAAATACGTGAGTGACCCGTTTTTAATATATTTACTATTTCTCAATTGTATTTACATTTTCCTAGCTGGAGTGGTATTGACGGACGCGCGCCGCGTGCAGCTCACGCCGGCGTGGCGTCTGGTGTGGCGCGTGGCGCAGATCCTAGCCGATCGGCCCGAGCCGATGCCCGCCATGGACGTGTTCGTCGAATACACCAGTCGCTTCGAACCGCTGTTCCCGTGCGCGGACTTGGGTGAGTTCTTTTGCATGAACGTATCAAACATAACTAGTAGTTCGCCCCGAACTAAGAACTCGCGTTTCGCCAAAAAGATCAATTGAAGGCAGTGCTACTTAGTCGTGAAGGGATCAAAAACCGCGTGCGATTTATTGCAAGATCTGTGGAGCCCTTAATTGATAAATTTAAGTCACCATAGAGATTAAAATAAACTGTATCTGTGGCAAGCCGTAATCTTTCTTGTCAAATGTCAAATACTAATATTATGTTTATTTTATTTCATTTTTATCTTGCTAATTATTTTAAAAT
Organism: Cydia amplana; assembly: GCF_948474715.1. NCBI lineage: Eukaryota > Metazoa > Arthropoda > Insecta > Lepidoptera > Tortricidae > Cydia > Cydia amplana. Next base: position 8,457,789 of record NC_086077.1, on the reverse strand, counting down.
CTTAAATTAAAAACCAATATTATAAATGTGTAAACTGAGCACTTTCATTTGATACCAAACTCGACCTTATTTTCTTGCAATTAAAATGACCAGAATAGCAAGACCCCTCACAAATAGCTTTTTAGCATTTTAAGCTCTTCTAGCTCAATAATCTCTTGATCGAGCCTGCTCAAAATTTAATGACTAAAATATAATGCCCTCAACTATACGTTCACCCAATTACATTTAAATTAGAACAAATTTACTTAAGTTATTGTGTATCAAACTATCCTCTGATAGTTCAGCTTAAAAACATCGAAATGCCGGGACGTGCCCCTAGCCAGTCGTGTGTTCCAAGTTGAATGTAAGAACTTTACTTCGCTTCGCTCGCTCGTTCGATTAAACATACAGTATTGTGTTTGACAAGTGTTGGGTCCATACGGAATGAGCCTGGCGAGGAAATAGCCTTGCGAAACAACTCATGCGAAAACGTGCGACGTCAGAGTCAAAAACACGTACGGCCGCGATGTTTCCGACTTGGCTCCGTATACGGACCTCAGTCTAAACTAAAGTATGATACCGTTCATTCAATGCCCGCGTTAAGTTCCGTGTCATAAAAAAAAGAAACATTCCTCAGAAAAAAAAGATACACTACAATATTGATTTGGTCTGTGGCAGGCTTCGAGTCGGTGGTGGATTTCCTGCGGCACTACCGCGAAGTGTTCGTGGAATTGGGCGCGCGCTGGGCGCTGAGCGCGGGCGTGTCAGCGCCGCGCTGTCTGGGCCCCGCGAGGCAGGTGGACTACTCCGTGCACGACACGCCGCCGGGACAGAAGGTAACATTTAACAACTGCCAATGTTCAAATCAGGGATGTTGCGGATGCAGATTTTTTGACATCCGCGGATGCGGATATTTAAGGGCTCACATCCGCGGATGCGGATGTCAAGATTAGGTACTTAGAAAACGTCAAATATTACATTTTCAGTATTTATGTACAAAAAAAAATGTTTAGTATTTGAGCAAGAATATAGGTGCGTTATATTTAATAAACAGTAACTTCGCCGACTTTTTTGGATCTAGACGATTTCGTTATACGTAATGACGAAATTACCTAGCACTAACGCCGCCGCTAAGACGTTTCTGAGGGCCTACCGCGAACCACGTTCGACGTGTTGCCTCTCTGTCGCACTTGTAAATTCGTACGTAAGTGTGACAGGGAGGCAAAACGTCGAACGTGGTTCGCGGTAGGCGCTCTGTACCGACTTGTTCGACATCCGCATCCGCATAAGCTCCGCATCGATTATATGCGGATGCGGATGTTGAAAATAATGCGGAAGTTCCGCGGATGCGGATGTTCGCAACATCCCTGGTTCAAATGACTATAAATAGTGTTTATAGTTTAATTTCAGCTTTAAACCCTAAGACAAAACCGCCCTATGATTACCGTGCACTCTAGGCATTATATGCTTATAATGGTGTGTTGCAGGGTTCCCGCGTGTTCGAGTCCCCGAAGACGAGCCTGTGGTGCTCGCCGCCCGCCAGCGCGCTGCCCGCGCCCACGGCGCTGCTCGTGCAGGAGAGCAAACGTAAGTAACAACTGGATCATTAGAACCTTTTTTCTACTCCCGTACTTTTATTTGTCATTTAAAGGGTCGTGCACACATCTTTAAAACCCGATCTTAAAGTTGTCAAGACAAGTCTTTAGTCTATGCCCCAAAAAAGAATTTGTGCAGTACACGCAGTATCTTTTTGGCGATTTTACGATACTTCGTGTAATGACCACTTAAAAAATATTGAATGAAAAACAGTGTTGCCAACCTTACTTTAAATGTCATCTCTGACAAATAAGTGAACCATAGACATGTTTTTTTTTTTAATTTTATTCATTCATTCATTCTTTTCCCGCCCGTACCCTCCATTTTTGCTACTTCTTGAATTCAAAATATTTGTTATATTTACAATTTTATATCAAAGTAAGTGTGCTTGGTCGTAGAAAAAGTATTGTATGCAACGTTAACTGAGTCAAAAAATACTCGTGGCGTCTTTATTAACAATTTTCGGCTTCGCCTCAAATTGTTACTCACGCCACTCGCCTTTTTTTGACCTCTCTTAAACAATGGTTGCATAAAATACTATTCTAGAAGTCTCGTAATGAATGGAGGATTGTGTGATGATTTCTGGTTATAACCCAATGTTCTTTCCGCAGGCCGCATCCGCCTGGCGGCGCAGTTCGACGCCTTACAATAGGCTGTTCCCAGCAAGGTGATACATTCCTTCCAATTTTTATCTCGTGAAAATTGCATGCGTTCCAGCGCCACCCCAGCTATATCAGGATTGTATCCAGGGTTGCAACGAATTTTATCATCTAGACTAATTAAAGTGTCCTAAAAATGTGATGTCTATAACAATAATGTTCTATATGTGTTTATTAGGGTTAAGATATTTCAACGCATTCGGAAAATGTTACAATGCATACAATTTTGTACCCTGATCAAAATGAAATCAGTGTGTACTTCGAATGTTATGTTAAAGTTATTTTAGAATTGTGTATAGTCCATATTTATTTCTCCCCAATTTTACTTTATTGACAAAAAGTATTTCTCGTTTATGTTATAGGAATGTTTCGAGTATTTACTATTTATGTATTGATTGTCCCTAATCAGAGGTATATGGCATTAGGTTTGGTCTGTTCATTAATAATGATGCACCGATTAATGAATGTGAAGTATTAATCTTTTTAACATTTGACATTTTTTATTTTAGGTTTGGAAGACTAGAACGGACCTAATTATTATTGATATTTCATGCATTTTACTCTTAACGATCTACATTTATTATCTTATCTTGATCAGATCGATTTGTCTGTACGTCTAATTTTATTAGTTAACGCAAATTAGAAGTAACTATGTTCGTTTTTCTATTTCGAAATATCAATAATTATCTAAGAGGTCTAAGTCAAGCTCAAATATTAGTAGGTATATGATTGAATGTAATTATTATTTATACGTAATATTTAGAACTGTAAATAACATTTTCCGAATGTTCTTATAAAGTACAATATAATTACTGTATGTTTGTTTCGTCGTAAGAATTTTATCCTTTATACATGATCTCCATCAAATCGCTATAATTAGGCCTTACCTGTTTTGTTGAAATGTATTAATAATTGTTACTGTACAGTCTTAATTGTTTTACTTCGTCGGTTATAGAAAATATCACTGTTTCAAAGTCCTGTAATTTTTAGACAACAATTTTACTAAATTCTTGAGATATAAGATTTTACATCGCGATATGCCAGGTTTACATTTAGAATGATATCCACGACCGAATTGTGGTCGGTTTTAGCTACAATGTTAAGAGTCAATTATAAAATGTGCAAATTTTTTACCATTTTTTGTATATTTAAGTGATAACACGTATAAATAAATATTCTCTGACAAAAGAAAAATCGTGCTCGCTCTGGGATAATTAAACTATGACTAGTGTGTTTAGAAGCAGCTGGATATCATTGAAGCTGTCGTTGACTCATAGACGGTTGTATGCATCTGTTCCGACCTGGTAGAATACTTAGGTTCATGTGTTTCGCGGAGTTTTGTTCGTCGATATCGCCCGCTGCTCGCAATTCCACATTGATAATTAGGGTACTAATATATTTTCTATGTAAGTGTGTATCTTACATTGTTAAGATGTGTTGGACTGATAAGGTAGTGTGCGATGACCGCGACATTCCGGTATATGCTAAAGAGGTCTGTCGTGGCGCAATGCATTTATGAGGGTTTTTATGGTGCGTTTTCTAGATGGTTTGCAGCACGCGTTCGAAGCGCAACAAGTACTTAATATCTTCTCTGTATAATAGCCGTGTGTATGGATATGTTAGTCTTGTAAATAGTGTAACCTACGTGCAACACTTCTACTGTGATATTTCATTAGTATTATACCAAGGACGCAACTGGTATCGAAATTAATCCTATCATTTTAGTACATAAATATATGCGTTAAGAATCATGAGCTGCATATTGCTAGGTGAACTCGATTTATTTATGTATATAGTGTACATATGTTTAACACGCGCAAAATGGTACAAAGCGTAGCATAAATTTATTTAGGAGTCGTACATGATTGTAACGCCGGTCCGGCCCTGGGTATCGATGTGGAATGTCGGCGCGCGGGTCAGTTATTCTTGCAGCGTTTATAACGCTCTGTTCCTTTGACAGCAGGCCGATCAATTACCTAAAGACGTCCACCGTCGCATCAAATGTTAATAAATAATGCAGTCTTTTATTCTTATAAAATCGCTAATAAAGCTTTGGTTTCCTCCGAAAGCGGTGCCGTCATATAGCGGCCGTCTCCATACAAATACTACGACATCCATATTTAGCCGTATTATTTAGTATGGAGACGGCCGCTATATGACGGCACCGCTATCCTAGGAAAACCGATCTTAAGCGCGGTCAGAGAAATCGAGCGTTAACAACGCACCAATTGAAGGGATGTTTACAAAAACAACATAACTGACTACACTGGTTGACACCTGAAACGATTAACAATGTTTTTAAAAAAGTGTCAACCGCTCTAAGCAGTTGTGTTGTTTTTGTAAACATCCCTTCAATTACAACCCGCCCGAGATCCGCGTCAGTAAGGCGGGCCTTACGCCGACTGCGGATCGCAATATAATATGCAATTATATGGGTTACAATTTTAATTTACACCACTGCCAGTTCGCATTTTGAAGTGATCGTAAGGGGCCACCGCGAACATCAAAATTCGTAATAGTCTGTCTCTATCTGCATTATTGGAGCGACAGAATGGATATACACAAATTTCGATTTTCGAAGTTTGCGGTGGCCCCTTGTCCTTGTATTTATAATTAATCTTGAAATATTGTTTCATAGATGTTTTTATTTTGAATTTACTTAAGACTGTAGTGTTTTAAGATAATGTTGTTTTTACTCTTATGTGACCAATATCAAAGTTTTACAATTATAACACTAAGGTTTATAGATTTAAGTATTCGAAAGTACAGTAAGAGGGTAATTAATAAGATATAATTATCTATGTCTTCATCATTCTGTGATCTTTATTTTCTGTGTACTGTAGTGAACACTAATTCGTGGTTTCCGTTCATTGATTTGTCACCAATAGTGAAATATCAGTGTTTGGATGTAGTATGTTGTTAGTATTGCATGGAAAAATGAATGTAGTGTTGGAAAATAAATGATATTTTTATAATAACTAGAATCTTGTTTTTTTATTTACTTGAAAAAAAAAAACTTATTCTCAGTGACGTCACCTAGCTACTTAATGTGGGTGATGGTCCTGGGTTTGAATCCCAGCACATATTTTGGAAACAAGCACGAATGTCACTAATTTAATAAATACAGAAATAACACTGAAAATAAATACTAAACTTTGATTTATTATACCGGACCAATGTCTATATTACATTATAACATGTACAGGAAACTAATCAGAAACGCTGATAATTTCATTTACTTAGTTTGGTCTGACAGGGGACCATTGCGCTTCTCCCAAATCATACGATGTTTTTGTTTCATGTAACATTTCCTGGCATCCGCATATCCTCCAAGGTCGCCATCTACGGAATAAAAAAACATCTAAGAAAACGCAATATTATTTTTACCTTTTGGACGCCAATGACCGATATATCCGCACCGTAGGTTCAACGCCAAAGACCGATTAATCGGTCACATATCACAGCAACATACCTATAGACCTACGTGCATATGCATAAAGTTCAATTTCAGTTTTGACACTTCGGTGACATGGCGACAGCGTGACAGCTTTTGTGTTTGACACGGCGTCGAAAAGGTTAACCATGTTTCTAACTTATCCATTTATTTTGGGTTGTGCATCATATGAACGTGTCCCTGATTGACATGGTTGATTGATAGAAAATACCATTTGGCAAGGGCGTCGCGCGTGGGCTAAGGGGGGGCAGTTGTTAAGGCGGAGGGGCAGGATTTCATACATTTAACCCATTGACCGCCACAGTCTGCTGTGGCCGTCATCGAAAAGTCTTGCTACGGACGCCAACGACGGCTACAGCCAACAACTTCGCCAATGTAATAGGGATTTACGTGGGACTCCGTAAAGTTCAATTTCGCTTAAATAATTGCGATCGCCTGGCGTCGGGAGCACGGCATATTCCTTCGCCGTCTGGCGGTTAAAAGGTTAATTACAAAGTTTATTCTGTAGGTGTGGGAGAAACACAGTATGGGCCACCTCACGCCGTCTTTTGAGCCTCGGCGTTTAGTCAGCGCCATAGATTAGTATATGTTATGGTCAGTGCTATGGAAAATAGCGTCGCTGCGTAGTTACGTTGCATCGAGCAGCACAAAGACTTAACTAGACGTCGACACTCGGGAGACGCTAGTGTGGGGTGCCTCTAAATTGTACTTACATTTAATAAACCAGGCCTCCTCAGCATCCTTGTACTTGTCCCACAGAGATTTGCAAACGGTCAGGTGGTCTGGAGCCTCATACAGCATACAGTCTTCATAACGCTGGCGGAGGATGGACAGGATTTCAGAGTCTACAGCTCTGAAATATAAATAACACGACTGGTTTATTCTGTGAATCCACTACAGTTTAATTGATAAATTATCTTTCTTAGCCTTTTAACAGCTTAACATTTTTTATCTAGCATGCTCGTGTCGCCGCCGGTAAGAAGTTACACAAAGTTTCGACTTATTTATCTGACTGCAGCAAAATGAGCTGGATACCATAGTATACATATCTAGTAGTAGTAGACATATCTTATATATCAAACTATAGCGGTTAAAAAGTTAATGATTCTGTTGATATCATCAAGCCAAGTTTAAATAAAAGTGGCTTAAAGCTGCCCAATAAAAATGTAGACTATCAGGGCATTTTCACTTAACTGTGCACCTTTAACGGCCCGTTAGCAATCGTTACAAAACTGACGGTCAATGTCAAATCCCATACATTTTGTCAGGAATGTAACAGTTAGACGTTACCATAGAGAAAAAAATACATAGAGTGCTCACTCCATACATCAGTTCAGACTATTAATTTCAGTATCTACATCTAGCATCGAGTAGCGGAACTATCAGTACTGCTACTTGACAATAGATGTAGCACCGACCGGAAAGTCTTATCTCAACAGCATAAGACTTTCCGGTTGGTGGCGACATCTATTGTTAAGTAGCAGTACTGATAGTTCCGCTACTCGATGCTAGATGCTAATAGTCTTTTTAGTACTAAAACTGATGTATGGAGTGAGCGCTCTTATGTACTTAAGTCGCACTTAGTGCAAGTTATAATGAAAATACCCATCAATATCATCTCTTCTGCCTGATCCAAGGTTTTCTAGAAGTGATAACTCATCTCATGAGCAAAAGATCACTTGTTTTTTACTTCTGTCCTGTTTACTACAAACTAATTTTGTCAGTAAAAAAATCACTTATGACTAATCACTCACATAGAAATTAGCTTCATAATATTTAGGTATTAAAAATTATGAATTAATATACATTATTAAAATGAGTAATTTCATTATAATTTCAAAACATGCAATTAAAAATGGTCACTTAAATCACCTGGTCTGTGGTCTGGTAACTACCAAAATGGGTTCCCAAAATGTGTCAGTTACACCAATTTGATTGTTCCAGCAGAGGGGATGTGCAGTAATGTCCCTAAATATAATACTGATAAGAACTGAGCAATAGCTTACATTGTTTACTAGAAAATTACCCCTAAATAATGTTGTAAAAACTAACCTATCACGTTTGAACTGCGCGTTCGCCTCGAAGTCACACACTACATCGTCTGTGTAGCACTCGTCGATAGTCGGTACCCGGCGATACTTCTGGTGGTACCACGGGTACTTCTGCTGGTTGGGCTCCACGATCGACTCTGAACCAAAACACAATTTTATTGTTAACCCCAAACACTTACATAACTAACTTTCAGTGCTCAAAATATATTACCTCGGAACCATGTTACCGGTGCATCAACCGTTTTATAAAGTGCGCTCATAAATGCCTTGAAAGCATTATCTTCTCCTGGCACTTTCGTGTCCCCAGCGGTCATTTTCGTTGTATTTATGTAAAATGAAATAAGTAATTGATGGAAAATAGACTTTCGATTATTTTGACATTGACGTTACGGCATGAGTGGTGGGGATAACTGACAGAACGGGATAGTCTTATGTATCTTTCAGTAGGAGTAGCAGCGAAAGCGCTATTATTGTTTATCCTTGTCACAGTCTCACATCTTGTTTTATTCCCCACCGTAAATTGACCACCGTGATTGGTCGAATTCATTTGTTGCCCACCATAATGCGACGCTATGATTGGTCGAATTTATATGTTTTGTCCCTCACGGAGGCACGCGTAGACCACTTCTATAGGATGCTACCTTCTATGGTAACTAACATGGTAGTCATTAATAATTTTTTTTGTCAAAAGACCGTCTCATTTCAAACAAAGACTCTCTGTCTCTGTCCAATTTAGAAAATAGAGTTACAGAAAAAATAAACCATTTTGAAAAGACACTCCTCAAATGTTCAAATAAGTATAGTTCGTCAAACCAATTTGTCAGTAATTAAGAACAAAAAAAAAACTACATAATACTCATCCTTTTCTTTTGGGTGCTAGTACAAGTGTAAAACAAAGATAGTATATAGTTTGTGCGGAAGAGAAGAGTCGTGGAATGTATGGGGCCCAATACATTTCACGACTATCTCTTTCCGAACAGACAGTACGATTCTCTCTGTCTATGTTTTAAATGAGACAGTCCTTTGACAAACTATATTAATAATAGCTAGCTAGCCCGCGACTTCGTCTGCGTGGAATTAGTTCCAGCAGTTAGAGGAAGTATAGCGCCTGGATAAAACTAATGGCAATAATTTGGAGTATAATATGCTTAATTGCTTACAGCAATTAACAGGCGTTTCATTAATTTTCTCATTTCCACCCCCTTTTCATCCTCTTTAGGGATGACTTCCGAGATAAAAATTATCCTATGTCCTTCCCCGGGATTCAAAGTCAAACTATCTCTATGCCAAATTTAAACTAAATCCGTTCAGCGGTTTAAACGTGAAGAGGTAACAGACAAACGGAAAGACAGACAGACAGAAACACTTTCGCATTTATAATACTAGCTTTTGCCCGCTACTTCGTCTGCGTTGAGTTAGTAATTTAGGTAGCTTATTTTTGCCCATTCTGCTTTTAATCGATTTCCCATACAAATGTCAACCTCCTTAAACGGTGATTTCTGGGATAAAAACTATCCTATGTCCTTCCCCGGGATTCAAACTATCTCCATACCAAATTACAACTAAATCGGTTCAGCGGTTTAAGCGTGAAGAGGTAGACAGACAGACAGACACACATTCTCATTTATAATATTACTATGGATTAGGGGAGTGCCGAGTGAGGCATTGCGCTAGTTTTAGTCCACTTGACGAAATTTGAATATAAACCTACTGCTGCACAAATTTAGACTTATTGCAATCATAATGTCTAAACAATATATCTATCCCAAATTTTATATTAAAGGAAAAAATGGAAAAATTACGCTTCCGGCAGGAAAAGGTGTGTATGCATGAGGGAAGGAATGGAAAGATTCGCAAGATTCTGGTAGGCTTCCGTAGCTCAATTGGCAGAGCTAACGCACGGATTGCGGAGGTTGCGGGTTCATGTCCTGCCGGAAGCGTAATTTTTCCATTTTTTTCTTTAATATAAAATTTGGAATATCGCTCGCAGACGTAATCTGCATGTTTAAAAAATTGAATATATCTATCTATTTAAAAATTATATTTCACAAGTAGCAAAGTAAGAATGAAATAAATTATTTGCTAATCCGTCAAGTGGACGAAAACTAGAGCATGGACGGAAACTAGCGCAATGACCCTATATTCTTTGATTAGGGTTCACTTAGGTACTGATCTTACACAGATCAACCTAGCTCCAAATTAAGCACAGCTTGCACTATAGGTGTCCTAGGCGACGATATTTAGGTATAAGTACTTAAACACCTTAGATAAATACAAATACTCCTTATAATATTATACATAGAAATGAAATAAAATGAAAATCTTTATTTTCTGCCAACTATTATTGACCCATAAATATATTCCTCAAAACTAGCATATTATATACTTACCTACATATTATTATAAAATATGTAGGTACCGTAAAACGGGGTGAGTAGGTTTCGCGGGGAGAGGTGGGTTATGAATGGGGAGAGAAGGTTTGAGAGGGGGGTGAGTAGGGATTTTAAGGCTACTGCTGCAAAAATAATGTATTCCAATTTAAAATGGAGCTATAGTAATACGCATAATAAAAAAAAATCTATCCAACAATCTTCCAAAATCACCTTTGTATGAAAACCCCTCTCACCCCAAATACGAGGCAATACGGGGTGAGGTGGGTTTTCCTCTTTATCGTTAAAGTTATGAAATGGAACTACCCAAAATAAAATAAAAACTAAAATACAAACGTCCGGAACACTTATTATATACACTATTCAGTTTTCATATGTAAAAATAAAATGTTATCAAGGTTTGAATTTCAGTTTTGACCCTACTCACCCCATTTTACGGTACATAATATATCTAAATAACCATGACTCAGAATCAAAGAGGCATGTGTTCATCACACAAATAAATCCTCTCACCGGGATTCGAACCCAGGACCATCGGCTTCATGTGCAGGCACAGAATAAATAATAGTACTAGCCTACAAGATACAGAAGACTCACTCTAACAAAACGCGTCTGTCACGATCTGGACAGATATGGCCGCTAGGTGGCGACAGGCACGCGCGGCTTATGGCTCCACCAAAATTGGTGTGGAACGGATGTACTTTTGGCTACCTGTAGCAAAGCGACGAAATCGCGGAGTGAGCCACGCCTGGTGCAGGGCCACTATCGACTACCAGACGGGTGGCCTGTAAAATGTATAAGTAATCAACCTTTATTATATTCATTTATAAAACATCATTCATATTTCATATATTATATTATCTACCTACTAGCTGTTGCCCACGACTTCGTTCGCGTTGGTTTAGTAATTTTCGATACACCCCTTAAACCCCTATTTAACCCTATTAGGGGATGAATTTTTAAAAGGTACTTAATACCTCGCGTTTTGATCATACTGAATAATCCATACTTATACCTAGGGTGCATACGCGTACCTAACACGCGTTTACCTACTTATTAGTTCCATACTGCCATATGACCCATGGTGTTTTATGAGAAATAAAGATCTTTAAACCTAAATATTCGTGTTGTTTTGTAAATTGGTACAAATATACCTCGTGGTATCCAGATGAACATACTAACAGTCCTCGGGTTATCACCCTCCAGGTGATAACTTATTTTTTCTAACATAAGCAGCTACTTATGTTGTGGCCGCATTACCTACTAGAGATGATATGATAATGACATTCCGCATATTGTTGGGGGCGAAGCTCGCGCGGGAAGCTCTACAGCCAGTCATCGAACGGCGGCGAGCGCATGCGCGGACACTGGCGTCCCTCGGGGTTGCTGGCTCAACACGAATAGCACAGTTCTTTCTGTTATTACCCGGACGTAAAGTTCGGACACAAGTCGGAGGCAGTTCAGTGCTCATTCATTTAACTAATTTAAGAGCCAACAGGAGTGGTCAAATCTCCATACAAAGGTACTCGACTGTTTCCTCCGTGGGTTTTGAAGCTAGAGCAATGATTTTTTCAACACAGATTAATATTGTCAATATCTGTGTCGGACCGTTTTGCTTTTTTTGATATTTTTGTTTTTTTAAGGCGCTAGAGCCCTTCAAAAATGGCCAAAATTGACTATGCCGCAATGAGAGGCGTGCTATTCAAAACTGACATAGTCAAAAAATCAAAACGGTCCGACACAGATAATGTCATAATCATTTAGATTTCCAAATTTGGTTATGATTGGTTATGTTTTGGAGGAGGAAACAGTCGAGTACGAAACCTCGATTTTTGATATTTTTACGCAGGATTTTTCGCCTTGTCCTTATCGCACTAGTTTTAGGAGCCGCTTCCGTTAGCAAGACGGGTATATTTACCAAAAATATTTAAATCTTAGCTCCTGTTGGCTCTTAAGCCAGAATCTCTCAGATACCCGTACCTAATTCCTACTGTATTCGACAGTTTCGTTAAGTTTTTTTATAAAAGGGCTTCAATTTGCCTCTAATCGTATAGTGTTCTAAAACTTTTCCTCATCTTTTCAAATATACAGTCAGCAATATAATTTGCTTAGCACCTTTGCATAGGTATTACTTTTAGGTATCTGCAGCTGACTGTACCTATCGTATCTACAAGCAAAGCTCGCCACGTGAATGCTAGCAAATAAGCGTCGTTACGCTTGCAACTCGCGTCCAACAGAGTCCTGTCATTTAGTAAGCGGCAGTGCGCGGCATCGCGCGTGGCAGGCGCCAGGCGGAGCACGGCCACCTGCTCATGTGACAACACGGAGCGGAGCTAGGCGGGCGCGTCTCGTGCTAGTGGCAGGATGCGGTGGCGAGCGCGCTCCACCACCTCGCGCGCCAAGGAGCGCGCGAACATAAGTTTCTTCATCTTCATCATGTTCTTCGCGGTATTCGGAGTGATCGTGCTTACGGAACTGCTGCTACTGGAACGCCCGCCACTCGCCTCTTCCAGGTCCCGATATAGCGACGACGTGCAGGTCAGCTTACAAAACATTTTCATTGTTTACGGTTTTTGTGAAGTGTGAAGAGCTTTTTTGGTGGTTTTATTTTTAGATAGAGGTTTAACTTTAGTGTGGTTTGATAATAACAAAACGAAAAGTTTTTTTATGGTTAAATGTAGCCAAAATAGCGATAAAACTGTGCTAATCAGCTTTATTCTGATAAGGAATTTACATTTATTTAACAATTCTCCTTATCATCAGTTTAGTATACCAAAAGTGCACTCAAATGAGTAGCTACCGTTTTACTATTATGTATAATTCATGATTAGTAATCATACATGAATGATAATATACAGGGCGGTTTATGTATGGCCAATGGAACGGCACGCGGCAGCGCCTAATTAAACAAACGAACAATAGTTGGGAAAGAGCGTCCTGAAAATTGGTCAAAAGGCTGGGTCATTATCTCATAATAAAATGAGTAGGTAATGTGTACCTACTTATTTCGTTATACCAGGGGGGTGTCACTCCGCAGTTTAGGTACATTTGGCCGGCGCGCCCATCGGACAGGCGTATGGCAGTGGGCTGCCGCTCGGCGTGCACGATAGTCGTGTCACGTGGCGCTCGCGCAAAATTGAAAATACACAATGGCTTCAAAACTTACTTCCGTGAGAATCAGACATACTATCTCCGGATAAAAAATGTATGTTTACATAATCAACGTTTGTAATTCCTACATATTTATCTTAAAAATAATAAATCAGTGGGTATAAAGTCTATTTTTTAATTCGGTAGACTAAAATGACATTTCATAGCATGAAATCATGAAATGACACATGATGTTCATACTATGAAATGTAATTTTAGTCTACCGAATATAGACTAGGTATAAAAACTTGTCAAGTGATAACCCCGTGCCGACACTCACAGCTCGGTCATAAAACTGCGGCGCGCAAAGGAGATTCACGGTTCGTGCGCGGTTTTAAGTTTAAATTTTGCTTGCAGGCGGCGATATAGGTGTAATTTTATACCTAAATCTGACTTTTGTGAAGGAGTGAATTTTCTGTACGATAGTACTATTAGTTATTCTGTGGTTATACCTACCATCAATTTCGTCAGTATCAAAAGCAAGGATAATAAAACAATGCGTAAAAGTAGGTACAATCAGCAGCAGAAGTTGCTAAGCGGGCGAGGTGTTCAAAATGATATCGACGCGACTTTATTGTTAAGAGAATAAGAGCATGTCAAGGTAATTTTGAGCTTAGCAACTTCTGCTGCTGACTGTATATAATTAACCCAACAAAAACATAACGCCAACCGAGGATTCCGTGCAAACTTTTTTTTAGATATATATAGTTTTCAGCAGGGATCGGGAACGGTTCCCAAAAACCATTTGATATCGCTCTTAAACCGTTATTAATTTCGTTCGTACGAATACCGGTTTATTACGGTAACGTTTTTGTAAAAGAACAAAATAATTTCGGTTACCGATATTCAAGAAGAACGAAATCATTTCGTTCATTGAAATAATTGAAATACCGGTTTATTACAAGAACGTTATACGAAAGAACAAAATGATTTCGGTAACCGATATTCCCGAAGAACGGAATTATAACGTTCTTCCCTAAGAACGGAATTATTTCGTTCTCAAAACCATTATTAAACTGTTCCGAGCCGCGCGCCTAGTTTTTCCTTTGTAGACGCCGACACAGAGCTGCCGCCTTGTGCTCTCTCTTTCCCACACGAAGATAGTCCGTATTTTTGTTTCGCTCGGTTAGCCATCCACGTGCTGTGCTGTGCACCTGCGCCGGCCGGCAAGGCGCACGGCACTGAGGATCTTTTTGTTTTGATTACTTGAGTTGCAACTTTCGAGGTGATAGGTCTTAGGTGTAATTAAGAGTTAACTGTGAGTGTGCTGACCTGCACCTGTCATAACAATGCTAACACACGTTATCGAGGCAGGCGGTGACTTGTCGCTGACTAGATGGGCCCCTAAAGGCTCCGTCACACAGGCGCGTATTGCGGGCGGGGCGTATTATTGCCTAAAATAGTTTTTGAAGTGAAAACTTCTTTAGCGGCGCTGGGCACTTTTTGAGGTGGGGAAAAAATGATAAACTTGAGACAGCGTAAGGCGATCACGTGACCGTAAGGGGCGTAAGGTTTAGATGGCCACTCATAATCGGGGAGCGCTGCTCGGGCCCGGGCCCGGCGCCGCGGTAGGGTGCCGCGCTTCAATAGAATAGGTTTGGTTAGGTTAGGTTAATTTAGATGGCATTTAAATCAATAAAGAAAAACTCAATGTTATTTGACATTTATGTTGCGGACTCCTTTTCAAGACTCTTTACCTATGTTCAAATAATTTGACGTTGTCATGGCAGTATGTAAATAAACATGTCAATGAAAAAGTGTGATCTTATTTGAGAATGATAATAATATATACTTATATATAATCAATAAATAGAATACCTCCGCTAAACGTATGTATCGTGTTACCGGGCGTCAGTAACATAGTGAGGTGAGTTTTCATTTCTATCGGCACTCCCGGAGTGCAACCGTTGTTGCTTTTTAATCTAATCTAAAATACCTTCTGTAGGTAGTTGACTGCATTACTGCAGGAAATATGCCTAATACCTTTTTTTTTGAAGGCGGTTAAATATGTTTTTTTTTCTTCTATAAAATGACCTTTTTGATATTTCCTGCAGTAATGCAGTCAACTACCTACAGAAGGTATTTTAGATTAGATTAAAAAGCAACAACGGTTGCACTCCGGGAGTGCCGATAGAAGTGAAAACTCACCTCACTATGTTACCGACGCCCGGTATCCGAAATGTACGTGAAATTTCATTAGCTTTCCAAAAATATAAGTTTTATTGGTGTATGATATTATATAACCAAGTAATTACGAATTTTGTTCAGCATGGGTCACTAGGCGCCGTCACGTAAGTAAATGGCGGGTGACCGGCGTCAACTTTTCATTATTTCTCGGGTACTATTTTATTGATCAGTTGGTGATAGATACCATTTGACAGAATATTAAACGTACTATAATTGGTTTTCAATAACTGTAGTAATAACTTTAGTCATTTTCAAAATAATTGAAAACATATGATTTTTACCGTGCATGCACATAAGTACTGCTAAAACATGCTTCTAACTTAATAAATTATTATAACTTTACCGCAATTAATGTAATTACAAAATATACGAGACATTTCATTAGCTTTCCAAAAACATGTTTTATTGGTGTATGATATTATATGTGCTATTATCTATGAAAAGGGACCTTATTGCCGATGGCGCTTACGACATTGACATCGATAAGCAAAAAACGTAGTAGTTTAAAATTGGGGATTCTGGCACATGTTTAGTTGTTTTGATTCCCAATTTAGCAATTAAGTTTCTTTGAATACTTGAACAGTCAATGTTGCTGTCTATCCAATGCGGAGGTCAATTTATGTTATGTGACGCTGATGAACTGATCAGTCATGTTGTGTTAGAAAACTTAAATCGGATTTAAAGGTCCCTTTGTAGTTTTTTATAAATAACTCTTAAACGGTGACCTGTAGCTAAAATGTTCTGATACATAAGTAATCTTCATAAAATTGTCTACATTAAATATTCTATACGCTTTTTCGCTAGGATCAATATTTAAAAAAATATTTAAGGGAGAAAGTTAATTATAATCAATTGTTAATATTTTTTGTAAATAACTCGTATATGGTGGCCTGTAGCAAAAAATGTTCTGATACATAAGTAATCTACATAAAAATTTCTACATTAAATATTCTGTACACTTTTTCGCTGGGATCAATATTTAAAAAAATATTTAAGGGAGAAAGTTAATTATAATCAATTGTTAATATTTTTTGTTAATAACTCGTAAACGGTGGCCTGTAGCAAAAAATGTTCTGAAGCATAAGTAATCTACATCCAATTTTCTACATTAAATGTTCTATAAAAAAAATCGGTAGGTTCAATATTTAAAAAAATATTTAAGGGAGAAAGTTAATTTTGTCCCAGGCGATGCCGCTTGACACAATTGTTCCTTGGATCATACTTAATTGATCTGAAGTCTTAACCTGGATATTAACTTTTGATTTCCCCCCAAAAAGGGAGAGGAGAAAAGTGGTTCCGGCGGTACACTGCGCTCTGTTTGATATAAAGCCGTAATCCGATGATTGATTGACATAATTGTTCTCCCAGAAGGAGGTTCGTGGGGTATTTGTCTTTGGTACGGTCGTATAGAGGGCGGCTGGGTGACCTCCATAAAATTCCGACTTTTGGTCTACCGCTTCCGGTCAGAAAAATGTTTGACGGTCCGGCCAAATGGTCAGACCTAGGTGGGGGATGCTCGACCAAATGTTATAGAGGGACAGGGCAGTTTGTGACGCCGCCATTTGTTTTTTCAAAATGGCCGACTTTTTTATTTTAATTTTTTCAAGTTTGTCCTAGCGCGCTGAAATTTTGGTCACGGAAACTCGGGGTCCCCTAGATTCCTATAAAAAATTCTTTTTTTGAAAAATGTTTTAATTGCGGAAAAACTGGGCACTTTTATTTTGTATGGCAACTTTTAAACGGTGCGTGATAGGTGGGGGGTGCTCGACCAAATGTCATAGAGGGCCTCTAGGGAAATAAAACTGCATTGAAAAAAATTCAAAATGGCCGACTTTTTTTTTTTTGAAGTTGGTCCGAGCGCGCCGTGATTTGGCATGGCAGAAGATAGAGGCCTCTAAATTCCTATGAAAAAAATCATTTTTGGAAAAAACCCAAGATGGCGGAAAAAATGGCAATTTTTATTTTGTATGGCAGCTTTTAAACGGTGCGAGATAGGTGGGGTAGACGTGTGCGTCGATTAAAAAATGATCGGCGGCGGCGTTTGCCAAAAAATCGGCGGCGGCGGCGTGTTTTCGGCGTGAAATCGGCGTGACCTTGACTTTCAGGTTTCTAAAGTAAAATCATTAATTTGTTGTTTTTCTTGACAATTTGATCAATCTAGGTTGCTGGTCAGTGAACTACGTATAGTTTTGAACAGCCTTAGAGTGAAATAGGATTTATAAATGAATATATGTACTTCAATATAGGATAGGCATGATAACTTGATTTCCCTAGTAACTGGCTTGCATTAAGGGGTTACCTGGTCCCAATGACCTTCGATCATGCTTTCCATGGCTTGTCGTATTAAAAATGACGAACTTTAACAAAACAGAACTCCAAATATCCTAGAAATTTGCTAGATATAGTGGACTGCTATGGTTTCCTTTTAACGGTTCTCTTGTCGTACAAGCACCAGGTTTACTGAGACGGATCTTCTTTCTCCATTTCGCCCGGTCATAAACTGCTGCAAGCCGACCTTTTCATAGCGTTCGACCATCTCACACATGCTCCAAGTCGAGTACGTTTGCCATTCATTCGGCCTAATTTCATGTTTCTCTACATCATGCATTGGAAACCGCATAATATGTCCGAAGAATCTAAGGGCTCACCATGGCATATTGTGAAGAGCTGAGTGGCGATATTGAGATTTGAGCTCTTTTTAATCAGAGCCTCCAGGAAAATGATATCATCACTAACTACTGTTGAATATTTTATGTTAATTCTTTCCATTTGCCCACTCCACTCGTTGAGAAGAATGGTGAAGCTATCGATCCCACATTACGCACAAACAAACGTACGTTTCGGCTCCATACTGGAATATTGAAAACACGACAGCTCGTACCAAGCGCACTTTAGTTGCATTCGAATACCTCTGTTCGTCCAGATTTTGTCGAGGTTAGCCATAGCACTCTTAGCCATGCCAGCTCTGCGGCGTTTCTCTGCGGTGCAACCACCGGCACTGGTTATCAACCCAAGATATACAAACTAGCTCGCTTATTCGTAATCGCCGTGCGTCGTGCGTCGGTAAATGGGAGTGCGTTTGCCCTGTCTACTACCATTAATTTTACTTTGGTCTTGAAATGGTTATCTTAAGACCTCCTAGAACTTTCATCTTCAATTTTCCTCAGAAGAGCCGCCATTTCGATGTATTTCTTGTTGTTACACCACCTTGCAGAGGTCCTATGGTAAATGAGCCTTGAGATTTCGTTGCCTATTCAATTGTAAAGCCTACTTCATATATCGCTCTCTCATCTTTCTTGACGCTGAATATTGAGGATTCTCAATTACATTAATGGGTGTGTCAAAATTGATGTATATTTGACCACTGTAACATATATAATTCCAAATAATCCATATTGTAATCAAAATACCAACATGCAATAGCTAATTAACAACACTCAAGGTCACGCCGATTTCACGCCGATCATTTATCGGCGGCGGCGGCGTGGCAAAAACGCCCGGCGGCGGCGGCGCGCCGGCGCGGCGCACACGTCTAAGGTGGGGTTGCTCGACCAAATGTCATAGAGGGCCTCGAGAGTAATGGAATTGCATGTAAAAAATTTCAAAATGGCCGACTCTTTTTTTTTTTCAAGTTGGTCCGAGCGCGCTGACTGACGAACCAAGCAAAATCCTATACAAAAACTGTGTTAAGCGAGCCCGAAGGGCGAGCTTCAGGCTGGGGAGGCCGAAGGCCGACCCCGACGGAGGACCAAAGGCCCGGAGCCTTCACACCGACTCCCAAGCGTGCAATCCCCAGTAATTTAAAGCGAGGCCGAAGGCCGAGCTGCGTGAATGCAGCGCTTCCAAGCGTTCTACCAAGTCAACTGTCTTGATAAGCGAGCGTCGGCGAAGCGCCGAAAAAAAGTCGGCCATTTTTAAAATTTTTTAAATGCAATAGGCAGTGCGAAGTTTGGTTTTCATATGAAATTCTTTGTGACAAAGTCGGATAAGATGATTTCGCTTATAGTGATAAACCGCTTACTATGACATATAAATACTATTTTTATGGAATTATGTCCGGTTATACTGACAAATTCGCTGGTTTTCGAGGCCGGCCCCACATTTTTCCCTGCGAGGACGTCTGTGGCGTTTAAATTGTTTTAGTTTTTACTCTCGGTGAAAGTTGATAATTGGTATAAGGTTAATAAAACTCATCTCTCACAAAATAGTTTGAGATTAATTTGGAAAAAATAAAATAATAAGTTTATTAACTATGCTTTGTATGACATCCGCTTAGTATGTTTGTTACTTCCCTTCAATGTCATTATAAGCGGATTCTACTGTATATAGAAAATGCCTAAAGCAAACATAAGTTAATAAAATAGTCTACTTCATTTGGCATAAAACCATCCCTATTATCCTCGCAATTTAAAAAGTCGTATGTTGTTATGAAAGTCGTATGCAGTTGTTACGTTTTAGCTTAGCACGGTAGTATTGAAAAAATGTCGTCATGTTTATTCCAAATTTTACTAAAGTTATCTGTTTACTACAAGTGAAAAGTGATTCCACTGTCCTTGATATGAACTAAAACAACTTCTGCACCACTTTACGACACATGAAGACATTTATAATTACAAAAAAACGTAGTTTTTATAAACCAACTTAGCCATCCGTCACTGAATGTCATCTAGGCCGAACTGAAGTTGCCAATCGAACAGTCTGTAAGCACCGCCTACAATCGAATACTTTACGTTGGGTCATAATTGAGCGGACAGAATACTTCCATGGTTTATATGCGTTCACTGGTTGTAAATCGCTTTCTGTTTTTGTTCCACTAACACTTAGTTTTTAATCTTAATTGTTACTAACCATTATGGGCCATTGTTGTCTTTTAAATAAATAAATTGAATTGAATTGAATTGAAACTTTGAGGTCCTGTACTTTGGTAATTTTTCAATATTTTATTTTAATATCCACATTATTGTCATAAATTGCTCGTTTGCTATCTATTTTACTAGATTTTGTTATAAAATTCAACATGTGTCATCATCCCTATTCCATTACTCTCGAGGCCCTCTATGACATTTGGTCGAGCAACCGGGTGGGGTTGTCTCGCACCGTTTAAAAGCTGCCATACAAAATAAAAATTGCCATTTTTTCCGCCATCTTGAGTTTTTTCCAAAAATAATTTTTTTCATAGGAATCTAGAAGCCTCTATCTCTTGCCATGCAAAATCTCGGCGCGCTCAGACCGACTTCAAAAAATTAAAAAAAAAAGTCGGCCATTTTGATTTTTTTTCAATGCAGTTTTATTTCCCTAGAGGCCCTCTATGACATTTGGTCGAGCACCCCCCACCTATCACGCACCGTTTAAAAGTTGCCATACAAAATAAAAGTGCCCAGTTTTTCCGCAATTAAAACATCTTTCAAAAAAATAATTTTTATAGGAATCTAGGGGACCCCGAGTTTCCGTGACCAAAATTTCAGCGCGCTAGGCAAAACTTGAAAAAATTAAAATAGAAAAGTCGGCCATTTTGAAAAGAAAATGGCGGCGTAAAAAACTGCCAGGGTCCCTCTATGACATTTGGTCGAGCACCCCCCACCTAGGTCCGACCGTTTGGCCGGGCCGTCAAACATTTTTCTGACCGGAAGCGGTAGACCAAAAGTCGGAATTTTCTGGAGGTCACCCAGCCGCCCTCTATACGACCGTACCAAAGACAAATACGCCACGAACCTCCTTCTTGGAGAACAATTATGTCAATCAATCATCGGATTGCGGCTTTATATCAAACAGAGCGCAGTGTACCGCCGGAACCACTTTTCTCCTCTCCATTTTTGGGGGGAAATCAAAAGTTAATATCCAGGTTAAGACTTCAGATCAATTAAGTATGATCCAAGGAACAATTGTGTCAAGCGGCATCGCCTGGGACAAAAGGGACAACTCAGTGCACTAACTTCCCCATTAATTAACTTTCTCCCTTAAATATTTTTTTAAATATTGAACCTACCGAAATTTTTTATAGAACATTTAATGTTGAAAATTGGATGTAGATTACTTATGTTTCAGAACATTTTTTGCTACAGGCCACCGTTTACGAGTTATTAACAAAAAATATTAACAATTGATTATAATTAACTTTCTCCCTTAAATATTTTTTTAAATATTGATCCCAGCGAAAAAGTGTACAGAATATTTAATGTAGAAAATTTTATGTAGATTACTTATGTATCAGAACATTTTTTGTTACAGGTCACCATTTACGAGTTATTTACAAAAAATATTAACAATTGATTATAATTAACATTCTCCCTTAAATATTTTTTTAAATATTGATCCTAGCGAAAAAGCGTATAGAATATTTAATGTAGACAATTTTATGAAGATTACTTATGTATCAGAACATTTTAGCTACAGGTCACCGTTTAAGAGTTATTTATAAAAAACTACAAAGGGACCTTTAAATCCGATTTAAGTTTTCTAACACAACATGATTGATCAGTTCATCAGCGTCACATAACATAAATTGACCTCCGCATTGGATAGACAGCAACATTTACTGTTCCAGTATTCAAAGAAACTTAATTGCTAAATTGGGAATCAAAACAACTAAACATGTGCCAGAATCCCCAATTTTAAACTACTACGTTTTTTGCTTATCGATGTTGCTTAATAACTACGTCTTTGATTGAATTGCCATAAAACTACCTCATTAAGCTATTTATCCGAAAATCCTACATAAATAATATTTGTATTACTTGTATATATATTTACGCCTTAAACATGCTAGAAAAAATGGTTATAGATATAATTTCTTGCAGACTTTGTTCTGATAACGTTCAAAGTGATATTAATTACATAATCACACAGAAATATGGTCTAAGTAATAAATAAGTGCATTTTAACAAATTCGCTAAATGACACCACCAAATTTGAACTCTTTGCGCAAATGCTAAAGATTAAATTTCCTTGCGCGCGGGGACAGTTTTGATGCGGGCGGTGGCGGGAGTTCGTGCCAAGGACGCGTGGACAGTGTGTGCGTGGTATATAGGTGTGTACCTACAAGTGACGTGCGCGGGCGTCTCGCTCGCACCAAATACTTGTGCGGCCAAGTCTGAGCGAAATAAACGCGCGCGTGAATGATGATAGCTAATTAAAAATAACTGATATAATTTCCAATATTATTCTAATATTGGTTGATGTTCAAATTATATTCGTAATTATATACCTACGTCGATTATGAACCACTGCAAAAATAAAAATTGCGCCTGACTACCACCGTTCTTATTTAATTTCAGAATGGTATAGTGTGGAGTGGCATTATAAAAGGAATACTTATTATCGTAGTCATTTGACAGTTTTGGTGACACTTTCACATTCTGTCACAGCGAAGTGTGTGTAGGCCCACGCTAGGAATTTATATTATAGTCTATCCAACAACTTTGTCAGTAGAAAAAGGCGCGAAATACAAATTTTCTATGAGACAATAACTCTTGGCGCCTACATTTTTAAATTTGCCGCTTTTTTCTACTGACGGAAATGGCTTGACAGACTTTATATTTCAACAAACGCATCATATTGATTTATTTCTATTCAAAGTCTACGTCCCTAAGTTCCGTGATTGATAAGTATAAAATAAGAACGTTAACCAACACAACAAATTTTCTATTATAGTACGAGACCCTTCTGCAAATTGCAGACTTCATTATTTTTGTAGGAATAAAAAACGTGCATGGCAGATAAGAATTTTATTTTAACCATGTATGTTGAAATAAATGTTATTTGTTATTATATTACTGTAGTCGCAAACAAGCACACAACTAAAGTTTTGACAAACGGACGTCCATTAGGCATCTAGATAATTATGTACGTGCACTTGGCCTGTTTTGTAAACATATGGCCTATCGCAAAATGTCGTTATCTGTGTCACTTGTATATTTGACAGACAGATAACGAAACTTGGATTTTTGATGCTCGTGGTAGATCTTCAATTTTTGATTATTTATGGGTAATTCAAGTAGTTGGAAATTGTTTTGGTTTAAAAGAGGCTAAAACAATTACGTGATTAACAAGGGAGGTGTTGTCTTTAAACCACGAGCATAGCGGGTGCTTTAAATAATGGAACATTGAGAGTTGCGAGACTTGCGAGGGTTTCAAAGTACGAAAGGAGAGCAGCTGCCGAGTGAAACTCAAAATTTCTAGCGCACTATGTGTGGATATAGGTATGATACATTATCTAGACACGCACACCAAGTGTTAAGCCAAGTTCAAAAGAAGAGAATTGGCGACGCAGCTGCCCTATGTTGTATTACATGGAGCCACTTTTGACCCCTACGTACCTCAAAGTCTATTAAAAATAAACATATGTATATGAAATTTTGTTGATTTCTTAAGACCTTTTAATGCTAACTAGAATCTCACATTTTTATGAATATAACTCAATCGGTTATTAACATACAAATATCTAAAATCTGGATTTTTCTCACGGACTGACTAACCTAACATAAAAAAAATAACCCATATCCAGATGGCCTAGCAAGTTGAAATTTGTACAAGATGACGTTGAACTAATAATTTCTGTACAAAAAGTAATGACATCCCAACAAAAACAAAAAACAACGGGTTGCACCCAGGGAGTGCCGGCAGAAGTGAAAACTCAATGACTAGTGCAAAATGCACTATGTATAATTGAGGTTAACGCCATCTAGCGTTATTTCGTCGCATTACTTGAAACCCCTAAGCACGTCACTGTTAGTACTCGAGTTATATTAATACCAGATAAAGCGAAACTCACTAGATGGCATTTAAATCAATAGAGGAAAACTCTGTAACATTATTAAATTGTACAACGGGACTTAATCGCCTATCTAAGTTTTGAGATTTACCTCTGACGTTCTCCGAGACCACGGGGACAACGCCGTCCTCGAAACGTCGGAGGTAAATCTTAAAACTTAGATACGCGATTAAGTCCCGTTGTACAATTTAATAATGTGTAAAAATCGTGAAAGTTTAATCAGTATTATTCTGTTGTATTCTGCTTCGGTTTTGTTTTTATGTTCTGTGTTGTTTTGTGTTTGTTTTAAGTGTCAATGGGTACACTGAAAATCAGCGTCGTAACACAACTCATGTGCTGCGACACATGCTGAGTGTTATCCTTTTCTGGAACCCCTCGCAACACTGTTACTTACCTACTAATTTACCTATGTAGATTTAAGCCTATTTTAGTGTTGTTGTGTATGCACAGACCAACCCCTATAGACAGAGCTTATAGGACGACTCGCGGTCACCACTCGTGCGAGCAATAGCGCTTATACAATATTGCTCGCGCGCCGCTCCGATCAGTTGCGTCCACGATCTATAACAGTGCGCGTGTCTACGAAAATAAATCGCAATTTATTTAACACAGTGGGAAATAATGGGATTTTGCAGTGTAAAATGGTGTGGTTAGTCATCTAAGACTTCCACTTACAAAACAGATGGAATAACATTCCACAGGATGGTCAAATTAATTATGTTCTTGAAAATTATTTCTGGTCCGCGAGGTTCATCTATATATATAAATGCAAGTGTCCTGACTGACTGACTGACTGACTGACTGACTGACTGACTGACTGACTGACTGACTGATTCATCAACGCAGAGCCGAAACTACAAAAGCTAGAAAGTTGAAATTTGCACACTAAGTTGCATTTGTAAAGTGTACAAGAGATAAGAAGCGATTTTGAAAAATTCAACCCCTAAGGGGGTTAAAAAGGGGATTAAAGGTTGTATGGGGTTCAAGTTTTAGTTTAAGCTAGGAATTTGAAACTTTGTGAAAATGTATTACATTAAAAAACAAGAAAACTAATTTCAGCGTTTTCGAAAATTCATCCCCCAAGGTGGTGAAAAAGGGGTTGAAAGTTTGTATGGAGATCAAATATTTTTGTGAGTGTGGGACTTGAAACTTTGTACATGGGTATATTATTATAAGACAGGAAAAGTAATTTCAGCGTTTTTGAAAATTCATCCCCTAACAGGGTTAAAAAGGGGTTGAAAGTTTGAATCCATTACAAATGCTTTGAAACTTCTTAGAAAGGCATAATAGCCGATTACAAAAAAAAGTAATTGCGACGTTTTAGGAAATTCAACCCCTAAGGGGGTAAAAAAGGGGATGAAACTTTGTCTTGGGGTGCAAATTTTATTTTAAGCTAGGACCTTGAAACTTTGCAAAAAGGTATTAAATTAAAAAACAAGAAAACTAATTTCAGCGTTTTTAAAAATTCATCCCCCGAGGTGGTGAAAAAGGAGTTGAAAGTTTGTACGGAGATCAAATATTATTGAGAGTGCGGGACTTGAGTCTTTGTATAAAGCCATATTATTAAAACTCAAGAAAAGTAATTTCAGCGTTTTTAAAAATTCATCCCTTAAAAGGGTTAAAAAGGGGATGAAAGGTTGTATGGGGTTCAAGATTTATTTTAAGGTAGGAATTTGAAACTTTGTAAAAATGTATTATATAAAAAAATAAGAATACTAATTTCAGCGTTTTCGAAAATTCATCCCCCAAGGTGGTGAAAAAGAGGTTGAAAGTTTGTATGGAGATCAAATATTTTTGTGAGTGTGTGACTTTAAACTTTGTATATGGGTATATTATTATAAGACAGGAATAGTAATTTCAGCGTTTTTTAAAATTCATCCCTTAACAGGGTTAAAAAGGGGTTGAAAGTTTGAATCCATTACAAATCCTTTGAAACTTTTTAGAAATGCATAATAGCCGATTGCAAAAAAAAGGAATTGCGACGTTTTAGGAAATTCAACCCCTAAGGGGGTAAAAAAGGGGATGAAACTTTGTCTTTGGGTGCAAATTTTATTTTAAGCTAGGACCTTGAAACTTCGCAAAAAGGTATTAAATTAAAAAACAACAAAACGAATTTCAGTGTTTTTAAAAATTCATCCCCCGAGATGGTGAAAAAGGGGTTGAAAGTTTGTACGGAGATCAAATATTTTTTAGAGTGTGGGTCTTGAATCTTTGTATAAAGCCATATTATTAATTCTCAAGAAAAGTAATTTCAGCGTGTTCAAAAATTCATCGCTTAAAAGGGTTAAAAAGGGGTTGAAAGATTGTATAGGGTTTAAATTTTATTTTAAGCTACGAATTTGTAACTTCGTAAAAAGTTATTTCATTAAAAGAGAAGAAAACTAATGTTAGCGTTTTTTCAAAATTCAACATTTAAGGTGGTGAAAAAGGGGTTGAATATTTGTATGGAGGTCAATATTTTTTGTAAGTACGGGACTTGAATCTTTGTATAATGACATATTATTAGAATACGAGAAAAGTAATTTCAGCGTTTTTAAAAATTCATACCCTATAAGGGTCCAAAAGGGGTTGAAAGTTTGTATAGGGTTCAAATTTTATTTAAAGCTAGGAACTTGAAACTTCGTAAAAAGGTATTTTATTAAAAAACAAAAAAACCTATTCAGCGTTTTTAAAAATTCATCCCCCGAGGAGGTGAAAAAGGGGTTGAAAGTTTGTATGGAGATCAAATATTTTTGAGAGTGCGAGACTTAAATCTTTGTATAAAGCCATAGTATTAGAACATAAGAAAACTTATTTCAGCGTTTTTCAAAATTCATCCCATAACAGGGTTAAAAAGGGGTTGAAAGATTATATAGGATATAATTTTATTTAAAGCTAGGAACTTGAAGCTTCGTAAAAAGGTATTTTATTAAGAGAAAAGAAAACTAATTTCAGAGTCTTTGATAATTCATCCCCCAAGGTGGTGAAGGGGGTCGAAAATTTGTATGGAACCCAAATATTTATTGGAGTGCGGGACTTGAATCGTTGTATAAAGGCATATTATTACAATACAAGAAAAGTATAGAATAGAATAGAATACTTTATTGCATATCACATTACAAACATGGATGGAATCGAACATAAAGGTATACATGTGACACCCTGCAAGGGCACGGCAATATAAGTAAATTCAGCGTTTTTAAAAATTCATCCCCTAAAAGTTTAAACAGGGGTTGAGAGTTGGTAGGTTTTATTAAATAGTGGACTTGAAAATCTTCTGGGGGTTGAGAGAGATTATATCGAGATTATCGAGAACAATTTTATTCAGTTAGGGGCTTGAAACTTCGTAGCCAGGTTGTGAAAGACAAATCTCTCTGCGTTGTATAATAATTAACAAATGATTAACCGTCCCTACTGCTATCTTTTGCTGCGTAATGTTCTAAGCTAATGTAGAATTTATAACCACCAATATACAAATCCACGCGTACGAAGTCGCGGGCAACAGCTAGTACTATATATACTGGTCAATATGGTTGCACTGAGCAGCAGTGAAGTATGCCCGTCCCTTTTCGTCAACTTGAAAATGCAATGTGCTATCTCTTTCACGTTAACGGCTAGTGGTGTGACGATGATGTTTTCGTCAGTTCGTGCTTTCGCTCGTACCGTATTGTACCATTTGTTTGTATTACCAAATTTGTACCAAGAAATGTAAAATATAACTGTGATTCTCTTTTATTTTTAATTGAGAATAATGGATGTGTAGAATCTGTAGTTATTATTAGGTACATGGTAGTTTATCTTAGTAGGTATTATGTAGTTTAATTTTTAGTTAGTACATATTTAGTATGACCATTATTGAGGTAGCATCAAAATAAGAAAATAATCATATTTTTAGCAGGTTTTCAGAGCCGAACATGTGACAGTCTCCTATATGCAAGCGTCCATAGGCTGCGTTTGCCACCAAAGTGACGAAGTATAACAACTATCTGCATTTTTTAAATTCATAATTGATTTATGAATGATAAATGAATGACATGTTTTTCTTAAGAAGCTAAACCACCTTCAAATATCCATGAACGTTAAACATTAATGAAATATTTCAAGGCTGACACTACCGTACCGCAACCCTGCCGTTAAGTTTCACCACAAAATGTATGCAACATCGAATACATATTTAATTTCATACATAAATTCTTATGATAAGAATCTTAGCTCATTAATATGCATAGTAAAAATATTAGATACATTTTTTAAGTACTTAATTAACGATGATATTGTTTTAATATTATTACTTAAGTAATTTTTCTATGGACTTTAATGATATTAATTTTACCACAATAAATTACGGTACAACTCGTACCAGTACCACTGCCTGTAATGAACATGTCCCATCCCTACGCCTACACGTGTCAGCGCACCATGTTTGAAACGACCAATCGCAACGCCGTGAGCACCCCTCCCGCACCTCACAGTTTGGTGATTTGCGTCGCGAACAAAATGGCCAATATTAGGTTTCTATAGGCGGTTTTCTGTGTGTGTATGTGTGTTTCGAATAAAGCATCATTCATTCATTCATTCATTCATATTGCTTGATAGCTGTCCGGTCCCTTATTGAAATCTATACGTAAACTACCTACTTGAATACTTTGTAGTTGGATCTCACACTATATATTTCAAGTGCTAGGTATGCAAATTAGTAAATTCTGCCAATTCTTTTTTGAAAATTTTTATTTAAAATTATATCAGCAGTCATCATTCATTTTTTTTTAATAATCATTGAAAAATCACTTAAATCTGAACTGATTTATTACGCGTTACGTTTTATCACCGCTATCACACTATGTGAAAGATTTTTTTGTTAATTCTTATAAATCATTAATTAATGTAATCTCTACTACTACCACTACTAAACTCAGTCTAGGTACGCACTAATTCACAATTAAATTAAAGGATAAACAAGTATTAAGCAGTGTTAACTCTTACTTAGTTTCCCGGCTGCCGCGAACCGCGAAAGTTAATCAAACAATCAAACATTTCACAACAATAATAAAAAGCGGCCAAGTGCGAGTCGGACTCGCCCATGAAGGGTTCCGTATTTAGGCGATTTATGACGTATAAAAAAAAAACTACTTACTAGATCTCGCTCAAACCAATTTTTGGTGGAAGTTTACATGGTAATCTACATCATATATTTTTTTTAGTTTTATCATTCTCTTATTTTAGAAGTTACAGGGGGGGGGACACACATTTTACCACTTTGGAAGTGTCTCTCGCGCAAACTATTCAGTTTAGAAAAAAATGATATTAGAAACCTCAATATCATTTTTGAAGACCTATCCATAGATACCCCACACGTATGGGTTTGATGAAAAAAAAATTTTTGAGTTTCAGTTCGAAGTATGGGGAACCCCAAAAATTTATTGTTTTTTTTCTATTTTTGTGTGAAAATCTTAATGCGGTTCACAGAATACATCTACTTACCAAGTTTCAACAGTATAGTTCTTATAGTTTCGGAGAAAAGTGGCTGTGACATACGGACGGACAGACAGACGGACAGACGGACAGACAGACAGACAGACATGACGAATCTATAAGGGTTCCGTTTTTTGCCATTTGGCTACGGAACCCTAAAAATGGTTTTGATTTCGTCAAATTCAAAATCTCAAACAAAATACTTGTTTTGGCCGAGTCCTTCTCGTATTATAAAAAAAAACATTATAAGCTTTACAGGGACGCATTAGAGTTTTAAATCTATTGCAGATGCAGAAAATCATATTCGTAAGAATAGGTATTAGTGAAATTTGCGACAACTTAAATGATTAAATGCAACCGCGGCGATCGGCCACGCGGACCGATCCGAATTGTTCCGAAGATAGCCGAAAGCATCGCAGAGCGAGAGCGAGCGAGCACTGAGTGCGAGTGCGAGCGAGATAACAACACAATGATGGCGTGACTACCTGGCGGGCGAATAAACATGACAGTATCACAAGCTGTATTACACATTACGCGCTCTGTGAGTAGACTTGAACTGACCATTCATATCGGCGCGTCAATCTATGTGGAATTGAATCCATTACGCGCACTTCGGCCAGTGGTTGGTGCTCGCGCGGATGCACCCTCGCGTAATGAATGATTTTTGAAGAGATTATTACGAGCATTACTTACTACTTACACATGTCTACAGTTGACAGTAGAAAAAGGGCGGCAAAATTAAAACATGTAGGCGCGAAGAGTTGACATCCCATAGAATTTTTTTTTCGCGTCTTTTTCTACTGACAAATTGGGTGTGTTTCAGTATAGCCCTATTTAATTGGCCTATTATTGTATTCAATTTAACGCGCACGCAAAGACGGAAAGTCTGCAATTACTTAAAATTTACTTTCTTATTAACAGCACTCTTGCTCAGTTTAAAGCTGATAATTAGTTCCAATCTAGTCTTCCATGATATTTGCGTTCACTGGTACATGTCTTGTGCGAGTAGATATATGTGATGTTATCTATGAAAAGGGACCTTATTGTCGATGGCGCTTACGCCATTATTAACGATGCTCCGATGTAAATACAATGCCGCGCGACGCTGTGCGGCGTAAGCGCCATCGACAATAAGGTTTTCATATATAGATAATGTCCCATATTAAGATTAAGGTTTTAAGTAGTTTATTATAACTGCACTACCACGATACTTTTTTTAAATATTCGCGCTCGGGGCGATGGAAGTGTCAATGGTACCTAGCCGACCGTACCTTGCTCTGGCTAATAGTGCATGGCCGCCATCTTGGATTCTAAAATGGTCATCATTTTCGAAATCTGCACCCCCTAAAACCTTTTAAACTACACCCATGACGACTTTTATGACATAGTGCATGGCCGCCATCTTGGATTCTACAATGGCTATCATTTTCGAAATCTGCACCCCCTAAAACCTTATAAACGGCACCCATGACGACTTTTATGACATAGTGCATGGCCGCCATCTTGGATTCTAAAATGGTCATCATTTTCGAAATCTGCACCCCCTAAAACCTTTTAAACGACACCCATGACGACTTTTATGACATAGTGCATGGCCGCCATCTTGGATTCTAAAATGGCCATCATTTTCGAAATCTGCACCCCCTAAAACCTTATAAACGACACCCATGACGACTTTTATGACATAGTGCATGGCCGCCATCTTGGATTCTAAAATGGTCATCATTTTCGAAATCTGCACCCCCTAAAACCTTTTAAACGACACCCATGACGACTTTTATGACATAGTGCATGGCCGCCATCTTGGATTCTAAAATGGTCATCTTTTTCGAAATCTGCACCCCCTAAAAACTTTTAAACTACACCCATGACGACTTTTATGACATAGTGCATGGCCGCCATCTTGGATTCTAAAATAGCCATCATTTTCGAAATCTGCACCCCCTAAAACCTTATAAACGACACCCATGACGACTTTTATGACATATTGCATGGCCGCCATCTTGGATTCTAAAATGGCCATCATTTTCGAAATCTGCACCCCCTAAAACCTTATAAACGACACCCATGACGACTTTTATGACATAGTGCATGGCCGCCATCTTGGATTCTAAAATGGTCATCATTTTAGAAATCTGCACCCCCTAAAACCTTTTAAACTACACCCATGACGACTTTTATGACATAGTGTATGGCCGCCATCTTGGATTCTAAAATGGCTATAATTTTCGAAATCTGCACCCCCTAAAACCTTATAAACGGCACCCATGACGACTTTTATGACATAGTGCATGGCCGCCATCGTGGATTCTAAAATGGTCATCATTTTCGAAATCTGCACCCCCTAAAACCTTTTAAACGACACCCATGACGACTTTTATGACATAGTGCATGGCCGCCATCTTGGATTCTAAAATGGTCATCATTTTCAAAATCTGCACCCCCTAAAACCTTTTAAACGACACCCATGACGACTTTTATGACATAGTGCATGGCCGCCATCTTGGATTCTAAAATGGTCATCATTTTCGAAATCTGCACCCCCTAAAACCTTTTAAACGACACCCATGACGACTTTTATGACATAGTGCATGGCCGCCATCTTGGATTCTAAAATGGTCATCATTTTCGAAATCTGCACCCCCTAAAACCTTATAAACGACACCCATGACGACTTTTATGACATAGTGCATGGCCGCCATCTTGGATTCTAAAATGGCCATCATTTTCGAAATCTGCACCCCCTAAAACCTTATAAACGACACCCATGACGACTTTTATGACATAGTGCATGGCCGCCATCTTGGATTCTAAAATGGCCATCATTTTCGAAATCTGCACCCCCTAAAACCTTATAAACGACACCCATGACGACTTTTATGACATATTGCATGGCCGCCATCTTGGATTCTAAAATGGCCATCATTTTCGAAATCTGCACCCCCTAAAACCTTATAAACGACACCCATGACGACTTTTATGACATAGTGCATGGCCGCCATCTTGGAATCTAAGTACTAATAATAAAAGTTAAAGTATACTACTATACTACAATATAAATATAATGCAACCAATCCAACTCTAACGTCCACGCTGGCAAAGGACGATCCTTTGAAATGGCCACCGCGCCGCCGCTTGCCCTTGTCTAATTCTCGGAAAATGTATTTGGGGCTGCGGCTGGCGAAAACCGTTTTGATTTCGTTCCCGAGAACGGAATTAGCTTTTCGTTCCCGCGAACGGAATTAGCTAAGAACCGTTCGCTCCCAAAACCATTTCATAACCGGTAACAGAGAACGAAAACGTTATACATGGTTATACGAAAGAACGTTTCAATTCCGTTCTTTGAGAACGGAATCGGCGTCAAACGTTTGTTCCCTGAACCATTTAAAATACCGGTTAGCGAAACCAAGAACATTATAATAACGGTTTGGGGTCATTGTACGAAACCGGTTTGAAAAAAATACTGGTATCCGATCCCTGGTTTTCAGATTTACTCCTACTTGTAGTGTAAGAAGATATTACTTGCGAAATGACATAGTTCTAGGTCATCGGGAAGTACCCTATAAATTTTGATTATCTTGTGTAGTGTGTCGAAAATTCGAAATATACGTTTTTTGCAGTATAAACGGCCGTAAATTTTCTTTTACGTTAACTTAGACTTTTGATTTTTTCACCACTCCAAGAAGCTGTAGATCTGAGTAGGTATATATGTAGGATGTAATTTTAATTTCAACTATACCTCCACGAGTTCCCAAGATAAAGGGTCTTGACTGGCAGACGGACGGACGGACAACAAAGTGATCTTATAAGGGTTCCGTTTTTTTTCCTCTTTTGGTATGGAACCCTTAAAAGAACTCCCAGGTACTGTATCATCATCATCATCATCATCCTGTCCTAGCCGATTTCGGCCTCGGCGACTGGATATTCACTGGCTATTGAGAGCGACGATCGTGAGCTCTCAGGTGGCTGACGTAGCCTATTTTTGCGGCGAATGTACGTCCACACTCACCGCAGGCACTCCTCCGACAAAATTGTAGTTTATGACCGCAGGTGGTCGGGCCTTTAACTCGTCACGCTTCGCGTCGAGTTCCACTCGCCTCTGTTCTTCAAAGGCTCGCACTTTTGTACTCACTATATGCCTCCACTTCGGCCGATCTTGTGCCGAAGTCTCCCAGTGCGATGGTTCAATGTCACATCTCCGCATGTGACGCTTCAGCACATCTTTGTAGCACAAAAGTTGGCCGCCCTGTTTCCGCTTGCCACTTTGCAACTTAGAGTAGAAGATGCGCTTAGCAACTCTGTCACTAGACATACGGGAGACGTGACCACACCATCGCAGCTGTCGCCGCATTAGATAGGCTTCAATGCCGCTGACATTAGCACGGCGTAGAACTTCGGTGTTCCTGACACGATCTGACCAAGAGATGTTCATAATGTCACGCAGGCATTTAAGGTGAAACCTATCCAATGTCCGAATGTGTTTTCGGTAGAGACACCACGTTTCGGAGGCATACAGGAGATTGGGCAGAACTATTGCCATATACACAGAGACCTTTGTCAGGAGCTTAATGTCATGTGAACGGAACACCTTGACGCGCTTGACCTTGAATAATGAAGGTAATACTTATAGATACTTACGTAAAATAAACGTAACTGTAATGCGTTATTAAATAAACCATAACGCGATAATCTCATGAAATACTTATATAGCCGTCAGTATGTGGGTCAGTTTCCTTTATCTCATTTTGCACGGTCGATGATTTTTAGCTTTAATAAACATTTTTTATGAGCATTGTTGTACGTAGGTAGGCTAAAGTGCCATGCCCTCGAAAACTTATCAAAATTACGAGTTTTAAACATGATATAATTTCGCAAACTTTTCATATTTTTGTATGGTGAACAGAATTTTCCGTTACCAGAAAGAATCTTTCTTTTTTTCTTGTGAAATTTTCTGGAAACAATTGAGAACTTTTGCAACTTTTAAGAAATTTTCCGCTACTTGAACATCTGTAGCTGTAGGTAAGTCCTTTCAGTCAATCAACTCCTAGGTACGTTTATCTAAACCAAATCTAAACTAAAGAAAGTGATAATCTTTTCCTGCCATAAAGATAAAGGCGGTGTTTGCGCCACGTATTAAATACTTAACCTATGAATTCTGACCTCCTTGTCGGGTTTTCAATATAGACGGCAAGGCGATAATAAAAAGAGAAAAAAATGTCACATGTCACATCAATACATGTAAAATAAAACTCGATTCGATATATTGTGTGTTGAAGAAAATGAAACCAAAGGGATCCCTATAATTAAGTATACATACAACAAAATAAAGTGCCGCCGAATCAGTGGAGACTGGAGACTCTATAAGGAGGAAAACGCAGAACCAGTGCATGTAAGTTTTTCCGCATCCCCATTTTTTGGCCTTTGAACCGGTTTCCAAATTTACCTTTAAAAATATTACATAATAACCTTGTTGCTCACTGAATCGCGTAGGTACAAAATATAATTTCGGATTTCCTTTCGGTTTCTTAATTTTCAAAAAAATGTTCCCGTCATAATTCTATTTCAAAGTACGGTCAGTAAATTAATTTATTCTTATTGTCTGTTATTTTTATTTCATATTTCATTTACGCGTAGCGTGTGGGATTATTCATCACGCTACCTTATAAATGCGTTACAAATAAATTTCGTATTTTGTAACTGTCATATTGTGACATAATTTTCACGGAACATTTTTGCACACCATATTCGTTAAGTATATAATTTCAGTGTATTTTAAGTTACTAAATACACTCTACTAAACTGAAAGCTACGGGTAAATTATTCCTAAAAGCCTCAGTTTTTCATAAACTGTAATTAACCTATTGCGAAGGTTACACTTGTATTAAGGTATTATACAAGCGTAACGTTCGTATTTACTTCATTTTCCTTCGACTTGCATTAAGGTATTATACAAGTTGAATATAATTTATAATTATTTGTGCATCTTAGCACAAATTGTTCATATTTTTTCGTGCTGTCATAGTAATAACTAGGTAACCATGGCAACGCGACTTAAGCTCGCGGAAGCAAAACGTGCTCAATGTTTCATGCGTTTACAAAATATTTATGACATGATTCCAAAGTTAAGCAGTGACAAGAAGGCTTTCTCGCAGTTCATCGCGCAAGCTCGATTGGTCGATCAACTGAGAAAAGAATTTATAGAGTTGATGGATGAAGTCAATCTTCTGAACTTGGAGTTGGACCCGGAGTACATCGTCAACTACAGCGCAATGAATGCGTTTGAAGATCTCTACTGCGTAATCAAATGTCAAATTTCGAAAATTGATGCACCTGTTCCGAGCCTCTCGGCATCCAGGGATTCGAGCCATTCATGTAAGGACGACTCCATTAAAATCCCTCGGATTGAACTTCCTTCTTTCGATGGAGATATTCAAAACTTCCCATTCTTCTATGAAACATTTAAGCGTGTCATACATGAGAATAAAAAACTTACGGATTCTGAGCGTGTTCATTATTTGTTTAGTCATTTGACAGGAAAGGCAAAGTCGATCTGTGCGGGAGTTATACCTGCCGCAGAAAATTACAACACAGTTTGGGAAGCATTGATCGCGAAATATGATGATAAACGCGCATTAGCTACGTCATATTTAAACCAGCTGTTTTCGATGAAACCTGTCAACATCAACGGTCCTTCGGCATCTAATTTAGAAAAAATAATTGATTCGTTTGCTGCTACTATTTCAGCAATAAGACAACTCAAGCTCGAAAACTTAAGTGACTTTATTTTCATTCACCTGGGTCTTAAGTTATTAGATTCAGATACCACAAAGAATTTCGAGATGTCTATTCGGAATTCTTCTACAATGCCTACATATGACGAATTCATTTGTTTCGTTAGGGAACAAGTGAAGATTTTATATCGGACATCGCAACGAACGCCAACTAAGGCTGAAAGCGGCTCCGCTGCCAACACTAGCAGCGTGCGAGCTCCCCTCCCTCGCACGCCCCAAGCGTATGTTAGCACGCAAGGGCATGACAACGGAAGTTCATGTGCTATGTGCAAGAGTAATGATCACTCGCAACTTTATAATTGCAATAATTTCATGAAACTCACGCCTAACGAAAAATTTAATTTCGTTAAGGAAACTCACGCGTGCACTAATTGTCTGAACACGCATCATACTGCATCGAAATGTTCCTCGAAGAAAACTTGTCGTAAATGTAAAGGCAAACATCATACAACGTTACACTTCGAAAACTCAAAACCTGCAATGAATAACAACGAGTCCAAGTCTTCATCTAAGGATGATAGTGAAGCTAGCACAAGTTCATCCGTAAAGGACAACGGTGCCTCTGTATGTACTCATTCGGCATCGGGACAGACTACATCACCCTTGACGGAAATTCTCGCCACTGCTCAGGTACTCGCTAGTGGGCGTAACGGCAAGGACAAGGTTTTGAGATGTCTGCTGGATCCAGGATCACAGAAACATTACGTTACATTGAAGTGCTGCAAGAATTTAGGTCTTCCTGTACACAGCAGCCCAGTGACGTCAATAAATGGATTAGGTGGAACAACGATAACACAACCCATCCGAGGAAATGTCAACTTAACATTTAGGTCAAGATATGATCCTAAACATCAATATACTATCGAAGCGCTTGTTTTAGATGAGATTACGCCTGATTTACCGACCTGTCATATTGATCAATCTGCAACTGATCTGTTTGATAATTTACATCTAGCAGATGACTCTTGGGCGATTCCAGGTGAAATTGACGTACTTCTTGGTGTTAAGTTATTCACCAAATTGTTAATGTCAGATAAAATTGAAAACGAACCTGGTTTGCCTGACGCTTTAGAAACTACACTGGGGTACATCATACTAGGCGATGCTCCCGCAGTTAACGCTTCCTACTCAGCAGCTGGGTATTTTACTTCGGTTGATGTCGGAAATTTAATGCAAAAATTCTGGGAAATTGAAGATTTGGATGGAGGAGTGATTCATAGTCCAGACGAGAAAAAAGCTGAAGATATTTTCAAGAATACAATCAATCGTTTGGAAGACGGACGTTATGAAGTAGCACTTCCGTTTAAATTGGACCCAAGCAATTTAGGCGATTCTTACAAGACTGCTGAACGCAGATTTTTAGCGCTTGAAAGAAAATTCGTCAAGCAACCTGAATTAAAACCAGCTTATGATGAAGTTATCCGTGAACATATTGATAAAAAATATTTATCTGAGGTTCCAAATGATAAGTCAAATGATGCTTATCACATACCCCACCACGCAATTGTCAAAATTGACAGAATAACCACAAAGGTTAGAATTGTGCTGGACGCTAGTGCACAGACCACAAGCGGTTTATCGTTAAATGACATACTTCACGCAGGACCAAGTCTTCAAGCTGACTTGTTCTGCATTCTCCTAAACTTACGATTGTTTGGTATTGCTATCACGTCTGATGTACGTCAAATGTATCTGTGTATTGACGTACGGGGGGAGGATCGTCCTTATCAGCGTATACTTTATAGGTTTAATCCTGAAGAAACTATAAAGGTATTTCAGTATAATAGGGTAGCCTTCGGTCTACGTAGCAGTCCTTTTCTGGCACTGCGAACTGTTAAACAGTTAGTAGCTGATGAAGGTGATAAATACCCACTCGCAAAGGAAATTGCATCTCGTGATATTTATATGGATGATGTAGCCAGTTCCGTTATTGATG
The DNA here is from genome assembly GCF_948474715.1 of Cydia amplana. Classification (NCBI taxonomy): domain Eukaryota; kingdom Metazoa; phylum Arthropoda; class Insecta; order Lepidoptera; family Tortricidae; genus Cydia; species Cydia amplana. Next base: position 8,419,375 of record NC_086077.1, on the reverse strand, counting down.
AAGACCAAGCTATGCAAGCGACTAAACAACTGCTGGATTTGTTCTTGAAAGGTGGATTCCAACTGGCAAAGTGGTCGTCAAATTCTGCAGCTGTTCTGAAAGAAATACCGAAAGGACTACATTTATCCCAAAGTGTCACCTTCGACGATGATACAACGTTGAAGATTTTAGGTCTGCGTTGGTATCCTGGTGAAGATGTATTCAAGTTCCAGGTTAGTCCCGACGATCGACCGTGTAGTAAAAGAAACATTCTTTCATCGGTAGCTCGACTATTCGATGTTCTGGGCCTAGTTGCCCCTGTAATTGTGTTCGCTAAGCTTCTAATAAAGGAGTTATGGCTTTTGAAAATTGATTGGGACGAATTGCCGCCTGATCATATTGTACGCCAATGGCAACAGTTCCAAGGTGAACTACCGCTACTATCTAACATTAGCATTCCCAGACATATTGGTGTCATTGAAAACTGTTCATTAACTATAGTCGGCTTTTCAGATGCTAGTGAAAGAGCTTATGGTGGAGTGGTTTATGCCTACGTCACTTTTCCTAATGATGACCGAGGTGTCATTAATTTAATTTGCGCTAAATCTAAGATAGCGCCCGTGAAGGTTGTCAGCCTAGCAAGACTGGAATTATGCGCAGCATTGCTATTGTCACAACTTATAAAAAGGGTGGTTGATACCTACTCAACCAGATACCCAATCGACTCTGTGTTGGCCTTCTCCGATTCAACAGTGACACTTTGTTGGATTCATTCGTCGCCTCATCGATGGCAAACTTTTGTGGCCAATCGAATTACCAAGATCCAAGATAACTTATCAAGCGATCATTTTTATCATATTAAGGGAACAGAAAATCCAAGCGACTGCCTGTCTAGAGGCTTAACTCCAGCTCAACTGGTGATCCATCCTCTATGGCTATCAGGCCCTCCATGGATGAAACTCCCGAAAAACGAATGGCCGATTCAGGCGTTTATACCAGACGAAGTCAACGTTCCTGAAGAAAAAACGGTTTCTTTAGTGACTTGTGACAATTCGAACGACAACTTAATTTATGATTTGTCTAAACGGTTCTCGTCATGGGTTAAATATGTACGCACAGTTGCCTATATCTTAAAATTTATAAAACGATTACCTAAAGGCCCTATTAATGCTGATGACTTAACAGCAGCCGAATTAGAAATCGTACGAGCTCTACAAAGAGTTTATTTCAGTCAACATATTTTAGATATGACCCTGAAAAAAGGGTTTACAAAGGCTTTAGCAAGCCTGAAGCCATTTATTCAAGATGGAATCCTTCGCGTCGGAGGACGTCTCAGTAATTCTGATGAAGATTACGATTATAAACATCCTTTGTTATTGCCACGTCGTGATCACATCATTAACCTACTGGTCGATTATTATCATCGACACCATTTACATGCAGGACCTGAAACTCTTATATCTATTATACGACATCGATTCTGGATCATAGCAGCTCGATGTATTATTCGTCATCGCATTCATTTATGCAATTACTGCTTCCGGACCAAGCCAAAGGCTAACTCCCCAATGATGGCAGATTTACCAGCGTGCAGGGTAAATCAAGTTGAGAAAGCCTTTATACATACTGGCTGTGATTACGCTGGTCCGTTGTATTGTACACCTGTTCGACGAAGAGGCGTGAAGAGTCAAAAGGTTTATTTGTGCTTATTCACATGTCTCACAACGCGAGCAATTCATTTAGAACTTGCAACTGACTTAAGTACAGCAAGCTTTATGTCAGCATTTAAGCGGTTTTTATCCAGACGTGGTCCTGTAAAATATATGTACAGCGATAACGGAACCAACTTCCAGGGAGCCAATACATATTTGCAAGAACTTCATAATTTCCTTGCGAATGAGTATCGAGACGCTTGGGAAACTGAACTATCAGCCAATAAAATAATTTGGCGATTTATTCCCCCCAGTGCTCCACATTTTGGAGGATGTTGGGAAAGTAACGTTAAATGCGTCAAATCACATTTGTTTCGTACGATAGGTAAACAAATCTTGTCATTTCAGGAATTAATGACAATTCTATGTGAAATTGAGGCTTTATTAAATTCTAGACCGCTATCCGTGTTAAGCTCTGATCCAGCTGAACCTTCCGCATTGACGCCAGCTCATTTTCTTAATGTTACTCCATTGAAATATCTTCCAGCTGCGTCTGTTGCGGAGGTAACATCTGATCATCTTTTGCAAAGATATCAATTATTAGATCGCTTAACGCAATCATTTTGGAAGAGGTGGCGCGATGAGTATTTGCACACGTTGCAAACCAGACAAAAATGGAATACTCCTTCTCAGCCTATTAAGGAAGGAACTGTTGTAGTCATCCTTCAAGATAATGTTATGCCTCTACATTGGCCGTTAGGTCTTATAACTCAACTCTTTCCAGGCAAGGACGGTATTGCCAGAGTTGCTTTGGTTAAAACAAAATCAGGCACACTTAAAAGACCTTTGGTCAAATTATGTCCTTTGCCTTCTCAATAATATAATTTCATATTTCTATTAGTATTTAGTTATCTCTCTCAAGTTATGGAGGCTTCATATGTTTATGTCAATTTAGTTTTCTCTGAGCAATAAGGATGCTATTATGTAGTAAATGATTTATTTTAAATAACTTTTTGAAAGCTATTCCTTTCAAGGCCGGGGGAATGTTTGCGCCACGTATTAAATACTTAACCTATGAATTCTGACCTCCTTGTCGGGTTTTCAATATAGACGGCAAGGCGATAATAAAAAGAGAAAAAAATGTCACATGTCACATCAATACATGTAAAATAAAACTCGATTCGATATATTGTGTGTTGAAGAAAATGAAACCAAAGGGATCCCTATAATTAAGTATACATACAACAAAATAAAGTGCCGCCGAATCAGTGGAGACTGGAGACTCTATAAGGAGGAAAACGCAGAACCAGTGCATGTAAGTTTTTCCGCATCCCCAGGCGGACTGATCACAATAAAATAACCCGTTTCGCTGAATACTGACAATCGACTTGTTATTCTCGTTTCTGCATTTCTACCCGCTGAGATCCAATTTGTTGGTTCATTGAGCTTTGTTGTCATGTGCTATTTCCTGTGTGGTGTGGAACGTAAGGTCAACTTTAGTGTGCGCCCTTAGGACTATCCCTTGATATATTATGCTTCATTTGAAATTGCATTAGGCGACTCAGACGTCCCTTGTCTCTACCTATTAATTTTTAAGTTAAGTAGTTTACGAAGAAAAAAATTATTTTACGAAGCACGTGTCATCGTTTTTATGACTGTAACTGTAACTCGTCGTACATATTTTTCTGTACTTTATTTAACGCTTAAATTCAAAGCTAAATAAGCTGGCTCAAGTTCAAATTATGTGCCTATGTAAACTACAAACTTAAGCTAGCCATGACAAATATTGATCCCTCAATTAGATACCTAAATTTCAATATTTTTTATTATAAGTACAGATAGGTTTATTTATTATTATGCACATTAAGTACAGATAGGTTTTAGAAGAGGTAGCACCCTTTTTTATCATTTATATACTTAATGATAATGATACTCAATAACATTTTCGATCTTTTGTTTCAAAAAAATGCTTTCATGCAGGTTGACATCGTTTGTGAAAAAGAGCTTTGTGCAAACAACCGATATTTAAGAAAAAAGTCGTTACTGAAATGGTTCGTCTTTGTTAAGTCGTACCTAGCCTAGGTGTATTTCGATTTTGAAAATATGATACCAACATCAACAGCATTCATCTCGCTCCGTCCCTGTCGCACAGATATTTTAAGCCCAAGCGTTACGTACATATTGATACCATATTGTAACCAAAGTTACATTTTAAAAACACTGAATATGCCTCCAAAGCAAGCGTATGTAGTAGGTTACGCTATTCTATACGTCGAAGCTTTTTCAAAAACAAAACTGAAAAGGCTACCGGACGCCCTATTTTCCGGAAGTAATAAAACAGGCACCTGTGAGCCGTGCAACATTTGTAACTGTTCTATTTTCAAATGATTTTCACGCAGTTTTATTCTCTTCCATAGATTTAAAAACTTTAGCCAATTTTGTAATGGGTTCGGGTTCTAGAGTTAGACCAAGATAAGTCTGCAACGATTTTGATAGCACACGCAGTGCAAGTGTTATTTTAAACGTCAAACTTCTATGATTATGACATAAAAATAACACTTGCACTGCGTACCTATGCTATCAAAATCGTCGCAGACTTTTCTTGGTCTAACTCTACCATTTTTTTCTCTTTAATAAGGTACCAAAGAAAAAGTGCCAAAGAAGGCCCAGCATTATATGTATATATATTTACGTTTAATATGAACTTGCAGTTTTGTCTATCCTACCAGCGATCGAGGACGCAAAATTTGAACCCATTCACAATTTATAAAAGTACTAGCCGTTGCACTGCACGCGACTTCGTATGCGTGGATTTGTATGTTGTTGTTGGTTGTTATTTATATTATTCTACATGAGCAGGACAGTTGTAGAACATTGTGCAGCAAAAGTCAGCAGTAGGTTTCATCATTTTACAATGCATGACATTTCAAGTTTCTAACTAAAAAAAAGTCCTTGATTCCCTCTCAACCCCAAATAAATCAAATGTTTCTCTTGTTACCTTGGTAGTATTTTTCAGTTCTCTCCCGATGATTTGAGTCTGTTAATGTTTATATTAATTGTTAAAAAAAACAAATGGAATTTTCGTTAAAGCAGTGGAAAATAAACATTATATACTGGTTTACTATATTGGGGCTCGATAATTAATCTTTTTAATGAGGTTCAGACTGAAAGGGCACATGTTTTGGATACTATCTAGAGATCATATTGGAGTTGGGCTTTTAGTTTGAGAATTAGGTAATTAGGCCGCGGTTAGACTCAAAGGCTCTTAGATACCTCTAATATTAAGCAGATTAATGTTTTAATTAATATTTAAGGGCTTAGGAAAATGCGAAATGAAACCATTGGAAGTAAGACATAGACAAGATTTTTTTTTAAATAGAGATGTGACACATACATGTCGAAATTGTGTTGCTAGTTGGCTTTTAATTGTTCTAGTCTAGTAGTCTAGTTCTAGGTTATCTAAAGAGAAATATAAACAATTATTGTTTAAGTAGGTTAAGGTAGAAATCAATAAAAACCCTCCAGGCTATTAAGCTCCCTGAATCAGCATTATTTTAGCATTATATTAACTCATTCACTGCCGAAGACACGGTTCGCGTTACTGAATAACCTTGATTAGTGCTTGGATCTTACACACCAAAAACTAATTCAATAACGTAGTGCAAATTCAATAATCAAAAACTTGTATCTTGTGTTGTGCTGGCAAGTTGTGTTGTATTATAAAATGTAAAGCATCAGAATACTTTTGTTACTTTTTGTACTATAAGTGTAACTAGTATTAATCACAGACCAACCCCACAGGCAGTTTACTGTGGTATTCATGTACCGTTATTAAAATTGAAAATATTTGGAGAAGGAGTTTAAATTTAAACGGATACATGTCACACAAAAACTAGTAGGTATTTAGAGACAAACCAAAGAAAGTCTGCAGCGCTAGATTAAAAGTAGTTTTTAAAAATCAGTATGCGACAACACCACAGAAAATGGATTAAATAGTCTTGATACTTGTGAAATTTCTACCATATTTACCGTCTATGAAAAAATTAAGCTGTATGCACAGCTTAATTTTTATGGTAAAATAAATTTCATTCCAATAATAGATGTAACTATTAATATGTAGACATATACTAATATTGATAAATAATATTGGCAGAATGTGACATTTGGCTTCATCAAAATTAATAAGCTTTTGTAATATCCGCGACGGCGGTAAATAGGTACAGAGGGCCTACCGCGAACACCGAAGTTCTCAATATGCGAGCATCTTTCTCTTTTACTCCCATTAAGGCGTAATTAGATTGACAGAGAAATTACCCGCAATTTGCGAACTAAAGTTTTCGGAAAAACGAAATAAACCATTAAAACAATAAACATATATTAAAAATTAATTTTAGCTTTAACTAGTAGGTACCCATGCCGTGAGCATAAGCATGGAGGTTGTGGGTTCGAGCTCAAAACCCGGCTAGTACCAATGAGTTTCTCGAAATGTTAGAGGAAGTTCATAAGTATGCCTATTAGGTGTGTTCAATTTGCTGTGAAACCTTAGTCTAAACCAATATTATATTATCTAAGTAGGTACATATGGTGAAGTATTAAGATGTTTCATTCCACTTACCCGTCATCAACTCCAAATTTTGTAAACATTGTCGTTTTTCAGCTTGAATCGCCTCGTGCTGACTTTTTACAAGTGTAAAATTATTCGTCATGCGGAAAAGTAACTCCCGCACGCTGGTTTTGTAAGGTTTCACCATGTTTATTCCGTTCATCACAAAACACAATGAATATTTAAACGATTTTGACAAACACATACCATAGTGCATGACGTTTACTGACTGCTTAAAAAACATTGCCATATGTAGTTTTTTAATTCGATGTCAAATTATTGCGCTGCAGACTTTCTTTGGTTTGTCTCTACCTATTTGACAACTTGGTCAGAGTGTTTGATTTATATTTTGACTAAAAATAAACACATGTGTGGTCTTTCCATTGGACTCTAGGTACATATAAAATAGTGTAATTGCTGCCGAGTGTCGAGATGAATAATAGACTTGGTAGGTAAATCTAATTCAATTAAATATTTTCAAGTATCCATGCGACCACCTATTATAATATGAGACCTGTATGAGACAGTTCAGGAATTTAACACATACGAAATTCAAGTCTACTTAAACTAAATATAGACACTAAAAATTATACCGACACTGTTATCGTACGTTCACACCGATAGTTCCAGTTCCATGATGTTTTCACGTCATGTCGCTAATTTTCTTGCTGGAAACATACTACTTAGGAACTACCTACACGTGATCGCGGCGCTACTTTCTAAGGGACTACTGCGAATCATTTTCTTTCGTCTATTTTCCTTTCTATCGCTTAAGACTGATAGAGACGCAGGTAACGAAATTTTGATTTTGTATATTTGCGGTAGGCTCTCTTAAGTCGCCACAAAGTTTATTGGTTCCTATGTTGGTTTATTTATTTATTTTTCTACTCCCGTACTTTTATTTGTCATTTAAAAACGTCGTACACACACTTAAACCCCTGTGTTATAGTTGTCAAGACAAGTCTTTAGTCTATTCCCCAACAAAGTATTTGTGCATACACTCAGTATCTTTTTGGTACTTTTACGATATTTTGTGTGATCACCACTTAAAAAATATTGTATGAAATACATTGTTGCCAACCTAATTTTAATTGTCATCTCTGACAGATGAGTACAAAGTGCATTGCTGCCAATTTACAAAATATTTATTAGGTTCTATAGTAGAAACAATAAAATTGCTTCAGAAGTCAGAAACGCGCATGTGACACCCGTAATATAGCAAGATCCATAGACTACGAACACCGCTTAGGCTACTGTGGCCAAAATCGAGAAAAAAACTGTCCAAAATTGTAATTTAACTAAGAGCAAGCACCAGGGCCTCATGAGTTACAAGAAGGTGTCACTGACCATTTGACCAACCAGCCGTGGGGCGCGGGGCGCGGTGGCCGGGTCGCGTATCTTAACTGTATACTTTTGGTTTGTTTACCTACATAATTATATTATTATACTCAGAAAGTGTAAGTGACCCAAGCCTCTAGTGCCCCAGGCTGGAATCGAACCAGGCACAGGCCCACACACCTGCCGCGATAGCAAAGGACGCTGGTTCGATTCCAGCCTGGGGCACTAGAGGCTTGGGTCGCTTTTTCTGAGTATATGACATTTATTTCAGTTTATAATTTATATAGTAGTGTGACTACTCGAAATAATAATAAATTAAAATATTTTCTGAAAATAATTTAATTTGTTCTAGTATGTAAAACGGGCTATTAAAAAAAATCGATATATATCTAACAGTTACAGTTACTAACGTCATCAAAATCATACTATTACTTCATTAATTACTCACTGTAATTATCCCCAAATTCCGTAATCGCGTATTTGATTATTTAAAACAGCAGGTTCCCAATTCTCTACAAACCCTTAAATTACGACAGTAAATTTACAATTTACCGAGTTAAGAGGAACAGCAAACCAAGCGTGGCTGCGACGGGAATAAAAACTAATATAAACCTAAATCACCGAGACAAGTTACTAATATAGATTGTCAATCTGTTGGTCTATACTAGGTTTACATAAGAATCACTCTATTGATAGGTAAAAACCGCATGAAAATCCGCTCAGTAGTATTTGAGTTTATCACGAACATACATACACACAAACAGACAGACGCTTCGGAGGACTTTGTTTTATAAGGTCTGGTACCTCTACCTACGTTATTTGGCGCTTTGAACCGTCGTTTACGTCGCTACTGCATTCGTAATTCGAATGGTCTAGCTGCTAGTGAAACTATAGATGACGCATAGATGGCGTGACGGTAATAAGTAGATGACAAAGTGGGTCACAGAAGGCATCTATCTACATGACATTGAGATTTCCCTAATGTCAACCCATCAATTGATAATGCTATCGGTGAAAGCACTGAAAGCTCGCCCTACTCCCTACAATTGAAAGGATGGGGACGCGTTTTCATGATAAAGCACGTGCAGACGTGCACTTATATTAAGATTACCAGTCTTTATAATTTAGCTGTACTTAACTAATACCTAACCTTCGAGGGTTCGACGAAATTTGGAATACCTATTTGCCATCTGACTGTTGCCGCGGGCTGTGACTGTGACGTAACTTTGTTTGTTGGGAAAGCTTTGGGCTGAGTGAAATTGTACCTACTTTTTCGCAAACTTCGAAAAAAGCAGGTGTTTCTATTTGACTTTGGAATTATATAAAACTTAATATTATACCTATATAAACTCCACGGATTTTTTAACCCTGGTAAGCTACCAAATGCAGACTAAATGTCCTAAGCGTAAAATAGTCGTCGTTGCTTAAAATAACAATTATACCTCCATTTTATCGCTGCGTTCAATTTAATGGCATTTCCATTTAAATAATTTGTGACGGTTAGCACAAAAATTATTTACAATTATAATAGGTATATTACCTATAAGATATATGGGATTTCAGTATGATTTAAATTAATTCCAATTGCAACCTTGTTTTGTTTAATGCATGGAAAGGGCATTTATTCGTGTGATGAGCACGGATATTAAATTGGTTCCTGCTGAGTCATGTTTTCTAGGTAATTCAATATTTATATATTAGGTAAGTATATATATCGTCGCCTTAAATATTGAGATTACTTTGGGACTTAGTCAATTTGTGTAATAATGTCCTATAATATTTATTGATAAGTCAATATGAAATATCTACTCCTGTATTTTAGTCGTAGGTAATTATTGTTGAATGAACAGTTTATTTTAACGTACCATCTTATAAATATATTTACGATAAACGTAGGTACCTAGTTGTACATTGTAACCAACATTATTAGTAGCGTTGTTAGAAAACACAGGGTAGCAGAAGTGAATTTTGTCCCCAAGCGTGGGGAATTAAGAACTTAATTTGTTAAAATAATATGTTGCGGATTATGACGGAAATAGAATGCATAATAAAATGAAATAAAATGTTGCTAAGTTATATTTATGAACAAATGAATATGCGTGAATTTTCAGTGGTGAAAATTGTAGTTGTTGCAGTATGAATGTATGACTGGTAGAAAATGTAGAAATACTTTCAGTAAATCTTTTTAGCTACCTACCTTCGACCTATTTGCACATGTATCGTACTAAATTTTACAGTATATTATGGCCCTTTAAATTTTCGACATAGTTGCGTAATGTGCTAATTATCCCACTAGTGCGGTCAAGTAGCATATGTATTGTAATAGTTTATACTAGACTAGTATCCAAGCTAAACCTTAATCAACTCGTGGAGTACCTATCGGAAGTCGTATCACTCAATTACAAGGTCGGCGCCAGTAATATTGATCGGAAAAAAAGCACAATTAATGTTACAATTTACGGGCTCCCTTTTTTAATTACTGTATGCAGCGCATGTTATCGTAATAATGAAATAGGTATTTGTTACACTGCTATATTTATTAATGTTATCGAATTTAAGTCGTTTTGCAGTAGGTAGGTATCCAATAATTCTATAGTTGTTCATATAGGTACAGCTTGGGTACGATGACATATGTCATCGCCATTAAATGTATTGAACGCATAATCTCGCAAAATTAATAAACATAAAATAATAAAATAAAATAAATATTATAGGACATTCTTACACAGATTGACTAAGTCCCATAGTAAGCTCAAGAAAGCTTGTGTTGTGGGTACTCAGACAACGATATATATAATATACAAATACATAAATAGATAGAAAACAACCAAGACTCAGAAACAAATATCTGTGCTCATCACACAAATAAATGCCCTTACTGGGATTCGAACCCAGGACCGCGGCTTCACAGGCAGGGTCACTACCCACTAGGCCAGACCAGTCGCCAAGCCAGTCGCTCAATTGTATTGAGATGACATCTGTCATCGTACCAACCTGTATGAACAACAATACTACAAGCTGTGCTCGACTTTGTCATGCTAATAGCCAATAGCACCACTATTGACAACGAGTTAAGTTTTAAGATGACAGTCAAGTACTGGGACAGTGACGAGCACTTCAACTTGGATAAGTCTTAATGTCCTTAATTGTCATCTTGGGGGCCTAGACAATATGACTGTCGTTGATAAGAAACGCCAATCGAAACTTAAACAATGTATGGAAATAGTCACATGACTGCTCGTAGCATCTTTCAACCCGATACATTATTTCTTTTGGTTTGGCGTTTGTCGATGTATGATTGTCATCTTTACTAGGCCCCTAGATAATATAAGTAGGATTCGTATTTTCTCGGAAACGTTCGTATTTGTCATGCTACTTCGGTCAACCTCAGTAGTTTTTGTACCGAGACTGAATGAAATAGCAAGACACATTCGTATGTTTCCGTCAAAATACGAAGGAAAACAATTATGCACTTTACATCTGTACATATTAGCTTCTGACGAAAACGGTGGAATTGATATCGATATACAAATGTTATGAGACATATGAACCTGGCTTCGACACCTTTCTAGTGTCGAATAAACTAGTATTTAAGAATAATTAAATCCATTTTCAAACATGTTTTCTCGAAGACGGTCACGAAGAGCCGTACATTTTTAATGCACTATACCTACCTACTTAATTAAGGAAAGGTTAGCTTATCGACTCCTTTTCGTGTATCTTTCAACGAAAAGGGGACGAAGTCACGTGACCGCTTCTCCATACAAGCGTACTCCCCATTTTCCTCTCTGATTATTAACATTATAGAAAATATTTTATACGCTATTTGATGAATATTAAACACAGCTTCTTTGTTTCGTTTTCCCTTCGTTTGATTTTTTTAGAGTTTTATATTAAGTATTACATGTGTAGAATTTGTATGGAGAATGTTTTCGCTCGAAAATATAAACTCTTCTTCCAACACTCAAAAATAATCGAACAAAGGGGCATAGACCTTACAACGATTTCGAGGATTGAGCTCCGGCCGGCATCTGGTGTCCGAGCTGGTCATCCACGACATCACCGCTTGACCTTGGACCTGTTTCCTGAAGGCATCGGCGTCTGCGTAGTGGATTCCGTATGTGTAATAAATAAAGAGTGTTCGCGAGTGCTTTAGGAATAACCAAGGTTAGTTAAAAACTTAATTTGAACTCAACTCAACGTCAGTGGACAATATAAGTGTAGCTGTGTGACTCAGTGTTAAATAAAGACTTTCTCCAGAATTTCTACATCTTTTCATTTACATTACAACCCAGTAAAGGCGCCCTGAGGTTCTCAATATTAACAGTTTCATGCCTACGTTGTTGCGACCCAGTGAAGTACCAGTGGAGCTGATCTCAACTGTTACAAAGGTAGATTAGGTAGGTACCTATACAATAAATTTGTATATAAATATTTTCCATAATGTCAATATCTAGGGAGGAAAATGAGGATTACGTTTGTATAGAGACGCGGCCGTCCAACTATCCCTCCAACGAGTCAATAAATATACACAACACACTGCAGGCAGACTAGAGGCACACGGCTTTTCCTTCGAATTTTTACTAAAACAAAATAAGTACTAAAGCAATTGATTTGTTACAGGGATGGGAAGCCAAAGGCGATTCAGGCGCGGAAGGCACGGACCCGACGCCACCGGCGCACGCGCCGCTCGACGCTGTCTGGCAGCCAGTCGCCGGCACTCGGTGAGCACATCTCCGATACTTGAATGTTACTTTAGTTAGTGTAGGTAGGTAGGGTCTTTTCGGTCTTTTGCATAGGCAGGATATTGTTACTCGTAAGCAGAAATGGAAATTTTAAGGTAAAACCAATTGCTTTCTCTTTGCTGAGCCTGACGGAGGCAGTATTAAATTAGAACACCTCAACTGTTCAGATAAAAATGTTTACAGCTTCCCGCTATTTGAGCTGGACTATTCAGGCGCTTACCAAAAGACAAACCAACTTAAGTGTAACTTATGATGGTTACGGAGTTCGAGATCACATTTTTACTGATTTATGTTAAACGAGTGGTTGGTAAGCTACGAGAATTTACGGGTCTCGGGTGTGATTAGGGTTGCCAGATCGAAAGGCGCTGTTATCGGGAAAAAATATAAATTTTTCGGGATTTTGGGCCTTAAGTCGGGAAAATGAACCATTCAAATGAAATTAATTGTATTAAAAACAACTATATTTTACATTATTGGCACTAAGTCAGCTGCTCTGCCCAATCTCGCCACGCGCGCCCCGTGTGCGCGCTGACGGGCTCGACGCGGGTCGCTGGTTCGCTCGACGACAGTTCAGAACTTGAAATTATTGTTTTATAACGTGATGCTGTTTTTCGGGACAATCTTCACTTTGTCGGGAATCGGGAACACATGCTAAAAATCGGGAGGATCCCGCCGAATCCCGACCATCTGGCAACCCTAGGTGTGATTCCAATCGCCAGTGTTAAGTATAACATGACTAACCAACATTAATGCCCTCTACGATTATGCATCTTCTTTAGCCTATGTACAGTACATATGTAACTACCAATAATAGGTAAGTCTAAGTGTGTGTCATTATAAAGTAAACATTAAACTAATTCCTTTGAATTTCTTGGCCTACGTGCAGGTTACGATTAATTATAATTACGCATACGGCATAGTTCATCGAATTTTGTCAAAGGTTAGCTGGAAAAGATCGCTTTTAGGGATGAGTTCGCCTTAGTACATAACATATTTTATTTTTATTCGTTTTTTCTGTTTTATGTAAACATGTGTATGTACAATAAAGTGACACACATACATAGTTTTATGGAACTTAAGGCCAGGAAACAAGTTCAACCTATGTTTGTGGATTCGAATCCAGGCTCCTTGAGCCCAATGAGTATTATTGAAACTGTTATTTACCAGTTGCAATTTGGTGAAGGAAAACATCGATCGCATGTTAACAGGGCTAATCGCAATTAACCCTAATTTTCCGTTTGGGTTAGTGACATGGCAGGTCACTTCCGTGAAAATCTAAGTCTGTGAGATTAATGAGATTATTATGGTATGAATTGTTAAAAAGCGGTACTTCGGGATCTCCTTTATGATTCACCTGGGAAAGCCCTGCGATGATGTTCAGGTAAGAGCTTTAAAAACTCGACGATCCCGGCTATATCCTTTGGGAATATACGGCCTGGGTTACATTCCTCTCATGCCGACGTAGCGTCGTAAATAATTTCTAAATGCCAGCGTAAATGAATAGCCCAATAAGAATAATACAAGACCAGACAATCCTATGAATAATGGGCAAGTCTGGGGACCTCTTCGTTTGTAGCTTTGTGCAAGAATTATGCTAAAAGTTTTTTTCACACGGAATCAATGATGATAGGTTAATTATTATCCTAGTTTAGGCCAGTTATACAGTGTGGAAAGATACGTCGGGCCCTGGAGGGAAACTACCTTAAATCCTTAAGCTGGCTCATTTTACTTAATGGAGACATTCCTTTATTTTTAACAAGAAACAAAACTGCATTAAAAGTATTTTTCTTTTTTTCTTCAATTTGGCTTGTCTAAAAAAATCTTGAGTACTAAATATTAGATTTTATGGATATTTTGTACGACAGACGAGTTTAAGACCTAATGTTTCTTGGAGAAATGTTATCATTAACATTAACTGTATCGACTAGTACAATAAAATCGCGAGTTTTTATTTTTTGGAATTTTTAGTCGGTTCGAGTCCCGGGCGAGGCAAGCGAGTTTTAGAAAATCTTTGAATGCAGTTTTGTTTCTTTTTAAAAATAAAGGAATGTCTCCTTTAAGTAAAATGAGCCAGCTTAAGGATTTAAGGTAGTTTCCCTCCAGGGCCCGACTTATCTTTCCACACTGTATATGTTTCTATGTTAGATACCACAGTAGGTCAATTGGCTAAAAAGACAAGTAAGTAGTAACTAACACTGATTCGTTTATTTTTTTTGAATCATATACTCGATCGTATCGAAAAAAAAAAAAAACATTCTGTATGTGACAACCAAATAAATCTCAATATTCCATCGTAAACACACATTGGGAAACCCAACCGAAAACTAGTTCAGCATCTTTTCCGGGTAAGTGGGGCCCTCCGGGATTTGGACATAACAACTTTCATGTCCGCATTAAAAAGTATAATGATTTGGCAAGGGTCGTGTAGAAATATTTGCTATGGTAAACATGCTAAGAATATTATTAAAATGTTATTCTACATACTTGGAACTTAGTTTTTCATTGAATTGGTTTTATCCAACATACGATCAATCAAACAAAGTGTTCAATATCTTTTCGATTATACATGAAACTATCATTACCATAAACATCGCCTATAAACATCGCACTTTTGGGCATAGGTAGGCACTATAAAAACGTGAAAAACCTAGACGTAGGAATAAATACTAAATGTGATCTCGTTACGAAAATACCCCCGACGAGACCATTACTCGCAGCTGCCCTAAAATAACCTTACCTATTTATTTCTGTGTATTGATGGTTCGAACATTACCTCTTTTAACTCGATTATTCGTATCGGACGCCAATAACTTACCGCGAGTTACCTACTTCGTCAAATAGTAAAACATTTATTTACTTACAAAAAGGTTTTGTGTCAAATATGGATAATCGTATTTTTTTATTTTAGCAGTTAGTATAAAGAAAAGAACAAACCGATTTGCGATACCGTTTGCAGCGTGGTTGCAGCGTTGATTTGAACCATGTCATTGTCAATATCCAGTGTTCAAACCAAAGTGACATTACCAAATTAATACCTACGCCCAAGCGACTCAAGCCTTTGAATTGTTGAATAATTTATGTACACTGAAAAGTTTCAAAAGTCGATCTCGGAACGGAAACGGAAGTACATTACAAAGTCGTTTTAGGCCAAGTTTTCCTACTTAAGGGTCTTTGTTAGGTACGAGTATATTATGTAGGTATATTGCATTAGAAAAGTTATATTACCTACTTGAGCATTTGGTCATAAGTATTGATGTTAGACCATGGTCATAAGACCCAATTATTATGTGCTCTGATTACACGACATTTTATTGCGGCCGGTGTGAAATGTAGAATATGCTTTACATATCCCATAGGAGGCATACTTGGTCTAGCACGTGGCAATCTTGGCATGAAAGATATTGCTTAGCTACTTAGTCTAGTTTATCTTTATTTTTTAATTGTCAAAATAATAAAACTTTTACTAATTTGAATCTTAAGTTTAGTGTGAAATCCTATATTTAAAACCATTAAAAGGAGAGGTTTCTTAATTAATTTATTGAAAGTAGTATTTAACGTCGTTATTGAAAAGAAAACTGGAATTTACAGTTTCAGAATGATTTGGGACTAGACTAGAGATTTGGGGAAAGACTTCAATAATCATTAAAAACATCTGACAGTTAATACAGAGTTTGTAGAGTTGTTAGAAAATGAATCATATTCGGCTAATGACTTCAGTAGTTCAACCTAGTGGAAGAGACCGGCGGATCAAAGGAGGTTCGTTATCTCTAGAGAGGTGGTAATAATATTTCTCGCATCAAGTGTTTAGGGGACGTCCGAAAACATCTCGCAGATAATATGATTCGCTTTAGAAAATCACTCTAAAAAACTATGTACTAATACAAAACTGTGTCTAATCTAACCACTTTCACACATTAATATCCATCAAGTTATTCAGGTTTCTTTGGGCGTGCCAAAGAAATACACATACACGCACATTACTTTAAAAACAATACTGTATTTATCTTCGTCAATCAGGTAAGAATCACTTCAACACTACATCGTAAACATAAAATCAATAAACGTGAAACTTACTCACACATACATAACTCTCACTGACATACTGCTATTCTCCTAATTAAGAGTATATTAGCTATTTAGATATTATATAAAGGTAGGTCATCCCATACATTATCCTATTCAAGCAGCATTTTCTAGTTCATTAATGGAATTTCCAAATAGAGATACAATCAGGCCGATAAGTAGGGTCGGGACTTGGGTCAAAGCAACTTGAGAGCAGATTTGCTCTTGACGTTTTAACAAGGGCGGGCACCTTGTAGATATGTATAAGGTACCTACCTATTACTTACTTGAAAAAGTAACGGGCCTATTAGCAAAATTATTTACTTTGGTCTGATGAATGTTCTAAAAAGGTAATTTACGTAGGTAATTAATGAAGTTCTTAGGCAATCTAATAAATGCACTCGGAACTTTGGGATGTAATAAAGTCTCAAAATTTGTATTCAATGCTTTCGCTTATAAGTTCTTAACTTATCAAGTCATAATGCCCTTAAGAGTTTCAAGCGCGATGCATTTAATAAAACTATTTAAACTGTCGGCCGGACTGCTGGCTGCCTGCCAACCTCGTGGTTGTAAAGTATTACCTTCGTTATTTTGCTTGAAAATTGTTTCAAATTTCGTGTGTTAGTATGTACATCGGTCTCACTCAGAGACGTTCATCAGGTTACAAATCCACCGCTGCGCTGCCACGTTAGGCAAAATACGTACCTACTTTGCATTATATGCTAATTTTTTTGAACAAACTCAAAGGCTTCTGTTGCCATGTACACGACGAGTAAAAGAAAGCACTAGTATTTTTACGAAACTGTTTTGTATTCCATTATGAGAATATATTTATTTCTGTTCCTTTTGTACGAATAACATTGCGTATCGATTGATTGTTTACTAGGTAGGTAATATACTTACTGAGGAAAGCAGAAGTCAATGTCAACCCCTATTAGGAACAACAAAGCTGTCTGTGATCTAATAATAATATGGAGGAAACTTTATCCGTTCCTCTTTTTATCCTTGATGTTTGAGATTATATTAGTTCAGACTCCGTCTCTCATAATACCTAAGTAATCTATACTGTCCTTTACTATGTTGAAATGTTACTGTAAAATGAATATTTGAATCAATGTAGGGATAGCGTTTGCTGATGTAAATTGGTATTTATTGCATTTTTATTTCTGAATATGACCTCTAATAACATGCACAATGAAATGGGGAATCACGATATCGACAAACGTTGTGATTGACGCCTTGATACAAAGGCACTGAGAGGGAAACGTAAAGTGTTTCTTTTGGAGCAAAGGCAATTGCCGGGGCGAGTTGAAAGGCTTCGATGAGCATCATCGACGGAGAGTCCTCAACAGCTCTACACGGTGCCCCTCCCGTTGAACTTTAACATGCATGCCTTGAGGGAATTTTTGTTTCAAAACATATTGTTGTGGCTTCACTTTGTTTCTACTCTTTCATGATTCAACTTTAAAGGTTTCATTTTTGTGACGAAAGTTTAAACTGTTTAAAGGATCGTTGCACTGCAAACTTTTTTTTATAATACTGTTCTGTTTTTAAGAGAAGTCTGTTTAATATTTATAAAAGTGAAATAAAGTTGGCGGAATTTTATAGCAAGCGCTCTTCTCGACATGCATATTGCGAGTTTTGTCGAAGACGATTTTCCTGAGACAGTTTTTACGTTCGTGACGTCAGACCGTTCCGAAGTCGTTACCAGTTGAACCGGCACTTTACAGGTGACACGTTTGCTTTGTGGCTGGAATGTAGAAATGCTGTTTAGAGAGTTCAGTATAAGTCCTTTATAGGTACTACAATTCAACGTAAGAAATGTCATGCGACCTGTAATGAAAATAGGTTATAACCCTACGGGCTTGTATTACTGACTTCTGTAGACGTTCATGTACCTAAGTAACAATATATTACACATATAAAATAATAACATTAGTAACCGGTTTCGTTCGGGATTTAAGTTTAAGCAATTTGAACATAAAATTCAAAATCAGAGGTTAAGGTTATTACAGTACAAATTGTACTATGGGGAATATTCTCGAGCGAGAACGTTCTCCATACAAAACAGAGAACGTTCTCGAGAACGGCACAACTATAGGTAGGTACAATTTAATCAAGGTCAGGTAAGAAAAAGGATACTGTGCATCCTTCGCCAGAAATAGATTCTGTACCTACCATAAATTGTTATACTTATTTATATAACAGTGTTTACTAAGTATAAAAAAAGAAAAAAAAGGCAAACAGATACTTCAAGTAAATAAGTTTCTAAATTAAATGCTTTTAATAAAAACTTGGGCTTGAAATTGTGTACCCAAGGGATACCTACATTTTTTGTAAATCCGCGCGCCGCATTTCCGGATTCAAATTGGTACAAAACAAATTGAATCGTTTAATCTGCTTTATGCGTTAATAGCGTGTAGCGGGATTCCGAACGGGGTATAAATTCACAGCGAGCCTGCAGGCGACGGCGTAATGCATATCAATTCACCACTAGTGCAGCCGTACTCAACCACACACCAACTATGCTTATACAGGATTTAAAGAACAAAGGGCTAGGTATGTGTATTGTGTATTATATTATACACAATATCTGGGAGACCGAGCTTTGCTTGGAAAACATATAAAAGCTCAAAAATGCGCGTTTTCCCAGAAATAAGACCTAGCTAGATGGATTTTCGCACCGGAAAACCCCCATATAATAAATTTCATCGAAATTGTTAGAGCCGTTTCCGAGATCCCCGAAATATATACATATAAGTAAATAAACAAGAATTGCTCGTTTAAAGGTATTAGATAGATAGATTAGATTAGATAGATAGATATATGAGATAGATATTTTGTTTGTCAAACAAAAGTTACGACCTTTTAGGAGTAGAAAAAACAGTTTCATGTTTTTTTTTTGATCGGATCATTCTAAACAGGTGGGTTAATAAAATGCAAGTTATGTAATAAAGCGGATGTAAACTTAATTAAATAACTTTTTCTTTCTAAATACATATACCTTTAAATTTCTATTAGCCCTAATTTTTACTGACATTAGACGTTGTTAAAATAATTGTACGAGCCAGAATTAAATGTCATTAGCGTTAATCAAATCAAATCAAATATCAAATATCATTTATTATCATCAGGCAACTAAAGCCCATATATACCTTACAAACTAACATACATACAATAATAAAAATCTTACAAGCTAAAAAATATTTTATTTCGGCGACACGATGGTTTTCTGTTGTGTCGCCTGTTCCGGTGTAGGATTTGGCAGGTTCCCACGGAACCGCCGAAACACCACACCCTTCGGTCAGAATTCCGCGCTCGCGACAATGATATTATATAACCATAGATAGGTTATACTCATACTTGAGGAGCACAAAAAATACTTCCATATTTATTTCTGTGCCTACGAAGAAATCTGTTATTTTGGATTCATTTTCTCATTCCGTCCATCTTTGTCACACTCGTTGTTAAACATAAGGTCGTCTCTTTCTTTTTCGGTGTGTGGGAGCTCGTTAGCACGTGCACATTTCTCGCTTGTCCAGCCGCGACTAAAGGCAACTTGTCCAATTTGTCACAAGGTAAGCGCTTCAATTTTGGAACACCTATAACCTATCTTGAGTTATAAATCATTGGCTCGCGATGGTTTCTAGCAGCGGCCGCGGCACACACGGTTAATAATGCTCTATTCTACTTTAATGCACTAAGAAGCCATCAAGTCCCGCGAGGGCAAATCGCGTCGCGTTGTAGAGTGCCGCTGCCGCTACGTGCTTTGCACGGCATCGTGAGAAAACCAAACCGCAGTGTGGTGTGCGTCCCGTGTTTATTTCTTGTAACAGGTAAATAAATATATACAAGTATCCTTAAAATATATATAAAAATAAACCATTCTGAAATATAGCCACGTTTGAAAAAATAAAACCAAGTGGTGCCTTCCTTGTAGGAAGACGCCTATCCCCTGTTTAACGGTTCGGATAAGTACGAGTCCTTTCCCTATTCGGCGCAGAACTTCTCTTAGTCATAAAACTTAAAGCGATTCTCAATCTCTGAGGTTTAATTCTTTAATGCTTTAATGCTTTTATTTTGATCATCATACTTGTACGACTTGCATTTCAATTCCAGTTTCAATCTAACAATCCTGTTTTTTTATTAGTACTCGAAGGCAAGGCGTAAGTTAAAAGCCTGAAAGACGGCTGAAGTTAATAATACGTTCTACTTAAATGCAATAAGAACCATCAAGTCCCCACGCAAGGCTGAAGCGTGCCGGGTATTGTGGGTTTCTAATACGTGCTTTGCACGGAATCGTGAGAAATCTCACCGTCCCAGGGTGAGTGTCATTCCATACCTATAAACTTATTTGTGGCATCGTGAAGGTAAATAATAAGCTTATTATCCGAGTACCTATACTGTCTTATCACCACAATTATGCCAGCCAAAAGACGTAGTACCTACACAACGGTCTTTATCGATTTTCTTTAAATAAATCAAAAAAGTTAAATAACATACAACGGATATGTTTATCGTATGCTATTGCTATTAGAGTTACTCACTATTTATAGTAAATAAGGCAGACAAACTCAAGTTGCAGAATGCTTACCCCGACAGAAATACTATAAGTAGTTTACCTACTCCTGCTTGGGTTGCGTGCAATTCCTAATAGATATTATAATTTCTACGACAGCCTGCATTTCATATTCAATATTTTCAAAATAAAACCTTATAAGAATAGTAAACTGCACGAAAACCTAAAAAAGGTTTTTCCACTAGTCCTATTCCCACACCAGTCAATAAATAACAGACCGGAAAGCTGCAATTAAATTCTGTAGTATAAATTAATATTAATAAATTAATAAATTGCCCTTTGGATCCTTGGAATGTTCTTTCTTGAAATTAAAAATGTATTGAACGATATCGTGGTTCGTGGTAGACTAGAATAGCTGCATTTTGTATTCATTACCGGAAGACTTCGCTGGCTAACGTTAATAGATAATACTTAAGAGATAGACTTAGATATAGGTACCAAAACTTCTATTTCTAAATTTTGTTCTCGACAGTTTCCTTCTTTCTTAACATTTAATAAGTAATTAAATGGATAGTTCTTTACGATATATTGAGCAACATATGAGTTACGTTTACTTCCTCATCAGAGAGCGCGTTAATTTATTTTTTATAAAAATGAATATTTATTGAAAATAAACCACAGCTACGTACAAATGTTTGCCTACACTCGTACCTAAATAGGCACATGTCGTACTTATGTCGGCCAGATGTGAAGGAATTTAATTAGTGTCTCGGAATTCATGTGAATTAAACTTCCTAATGAAGGCTTTGCTTATGTTAGCCGCTGACGAGAAATTCTACTTGGCTCGGAATTAATATCGTCGTACAAAGTTCGCGCTGCGCGGTATTTCATTCCGCGAATTTGCCTTGTCAGCCTCAGATTGATAGGTATCTTCCCTTGATAACGGACGATATTTTATTTTTCAATTCGCAGTTTGCGCATAAATGAATGATTTAGGGCTGGCACTCGTGGAGATAACTTTAATCGGTATTTATTGGTTTATGGAATCCATCGGAACGATTTCGATAAATCTTTTTATTTTTCTTTACCATATATTCAATTCGCTGACGAGTTGAATAAGTAGCAGCTCCAGCAGAAAATACCGAGTACCTAAGGCCACGAACAATGGTAAGGTTGGTTGTGAACTTAATCCAATCAATATCAATTTACCGTGGCTCGTACGAGAATGTGCTATAAAGAAGATTAAGCTAGGAGTGACCACTTAAATAGCACTCAACTTATGAGCAAAAAGTTAGATTATAAAAAATGTTTGATGTCTAGTGCATTCAGCGCAAATACGGTTTTTTATCAAGTTGATATTTTTATGGCTCCGTACCTCAAAAGGAAAAAAACGGGACCCTTATAGGATCACTTTGTTGTCCGTCGGTCCGTCCGTCTGTCTGTTAAGACCCTTTATCTCGGGAACGCGTGGAGGGAGGTATCGAGTTGAAATTAAAACCATATACTCAGGTCAATAGACCCTAGACGCGGGGAAAAAGCCCTTGGCTATAATATCCTGTATAGTGACATGAAATAAGTATTAAAGAATATGCTTATATGTACATAGTCTCTAAAATTTAAAAATTCATTTAGTTGCCGATACTCCTCCAATCCGGAGCCATTATCATAAAGTAAGCACTTGTATCCCCCGAGTCACGAGCGCGCTACCGCGGATTACTTAATGATGCTTACTTACTAAATAACTACCTATACAATCCTCTATTTTATGCCTTTGAATAAAGGGGATCACACACAGGTGGGAACACACAGAGTGTCGTGATCGAATTTGTTTTTACTTTGCAAGAGTTGCACGACGCAGGTGAACCTCGCGATCTTTGCACACAGAGAAAAAACATGCGGTGTAAAATTTTAGCTCAAAATCTAAGTGTCTAGGTAGAAGTACCGTAACATGATTTTACTCATATGAGTCCAATATTGATATATTTACAACGACATAAAGAAGAGGTATTTTTGGTGTTTTTCCTTTCTTCACGAGGTGCCGTATTTAACCGCCCGCCCGCCTCGGGAATACATGGGCTCAACTGGGCTCAACCCACACTGCACGAGTGAACATAACAAATGATTATTATGACAAGGATTCGGTCCTGTTGAAAAATTAAGCAATGTAAACCCTAGCTACGAATATATAGTGCAGCGCCGAACTGTTGGGGCAGTGGCACTATTTAATATTGACAGAGCCTTCCCGATATCATGCGACCCAGATTGCTGGACTAGAGGTAGTTATGGAAGCTTTGCCTATTTTGCAAGTTAATCTACGGAAATACAAGCTCTGCAACAACCTTTGCTAAACGAAAGCTGAAATAATATATAAGTAACTATATTAAATATATTGAACTTTACAAGATGAGGCAGTTTTTATCGATCGTATATTATGATTGGCTTCAAATGCCTTAGTTTTTCGGGCCCTAATTAAGAGGAAAGTGGACGATCTCTGAATATTAAATTTATAGATTTTTTTTATACAATATGATGTATAATAACAGCTATGCCGCTTTTATTTATTTTTATTTCGATTTTTCAATTGGGTTAGTATTAGGAGCTTTTTAAATGTTGCATGGAATTAGTTTTTCGCTCCTAAATTATAGGTAATAATCAAAAAAGTCAAACGAAGGGCCATAGTTATAGTTAATAATACTTATTGTAAATCAAATTGTGTAAAAATATTTTTATAGTAAATACTTTCTCAACTTGGAAGGAACGTGAAACGAACCGCTCATTCGTATACCCAATACCCAATTACGGATTGAAAAATAACCACTTCACACAATATTATCTATTATCAAAGAGCGTGTGAGCGTAAGCGTACCAAAGAGAATTATGAAAATGTCAAAGATGAAAAGACCAACCACCTATGGGCCCGATTCGGATTTTGTAATAGACATCTATTAGATATCTTTTAGACATCGCCAAGATACGATAACGATATGTTTAAGATCTAACCTGTCAAATTTGACATTTCCGCGATTCTGGAGATACTCTTGAACGATTTCCACAAGATATTACTTAGAGATCTAATTCACATCTAATAGATATCTAACACGATCTACCGTAAAAGTGGCATTGGTTGCCCGAATTGCACTGCAAAAGAGAACTAGTTGAAATCTAAACTATAACGTAGGTATCTAGAATGGATCTAGTACGTGTCGTCTCTTGTGAATATCTTGAAGTTCGAATACGGCAGTATGTATTTGATCGCTTTTAATTACGACAATTTATTCGTGTTCAAAAACAAATTTGCAATTCATACGAACGCGACTTAAGTATGTATTTTACATAATTATAATTTCTCGCCCTATAATATTTTGATTGATTGTAGACTGTAGTTGGTTCATTTATTAAAATACATAAGTAATAATTACCTTTATACATGAGCTCAGATTTCGTTTCGTTTTGCTTGTATATCGCCCGAATTAGGTTAATGGCTAAAGTAGTTATTAGAAGCTATGTTTGTTAAGTGCTGGTTAATGGGATAATTTGTTTTTCAGGAGTCCGCAACAATATTATTACTAAGTTAAAATAAAACATTCGCACGGTGTAAAACATAGGTCATGTATTTGAGTTTGTATTATGACAGCCGTGATATTGCTAATGTTGTGTCGTATGTAAATTGCTACCCGTTGTTTTTACATTTATATGAGTTCACGCATTTCAAAACCTACTTTTACCGTACATTCCCTGTTACATATATCGCAACTTTTCACAATTTGTCTGCTAAGGACTATTGAGATACTATTAGATACTTCGTCTGTGTGATAAAAACTATCCTCTCCTTCCCCGGGCCCTCCAACCCAATCCCTCGGGGGTTCCTCAATCTATCTCCATACCAAATTTCATCTAAATCGGTTCAGCGGCGTTAAGGCGTGAAGAGGTAACTAGACAGACCGACAGATTGAGTTACTTTCGGATCTAATTTAAAATGGTTGTTTTTGCCGGTGCATGTGACACAAGTCGAGTTCCATACATCCTTACGCCACGAAACCACTTACCACTAGGTGATACGTTTTCAGCTTTATACTTCTTTGCCATCAGTGTAGTTTTAAAAAGAGGCTGTTAAAAATGTCGTATACCGCTCCAGATTGTCGTGTCGTCCGCATTGTCTGCGTACTGAATAGGAAATGACTAGGGCAGATCCGTCATGATTTATATGTGGAAGGGAAATGAGGCTTGTTTGCAGTTCCAGGCACGTCGGTTAGAAGCTGGAACTGGAACTCGTTCGGAACACCTGAAACTAATTTAGAACTCTTCACTATATGCTACACACGTTTTTGATAACATTTGGAATAGAGAGGGATCAATTTAATATCTTATATTAAAACTTTCGCCTAAAAGTATTTAGGAGCCGAGTTCTATAAGCAGTAATTGAAATAGCTGAATGAAGTTGAATTCGAATTGAAAATGCATAGCTCTAAATGACATTCGATCTGTAACACTTTATGTAGTTTAGGTATTGGCCTAAACATGTCCACGATAGATCACTTACTTACGATATATTAGTATCATGCTGACTTTAAAAATCTTATAACACTTTAAACTCTCGCGTTTTGTACACATATTTAATTACACAAACGGGTTTACCGCAATATAATTTAATTGTTTTTATCTTGAATTCCGACGTTTCAGCTGAGTTGCACCAGCTGTGGTCACGGAAAGACGGGTTTAAAAATCTTATTATATTTTACTAACAAATAATACTTCTTTCGTACATATTTGCTTTATTTCTAAGCATTGTAATAATATAAACTTGAGCCCTAGTAGCACGGTCGCATTTTTGACCGAAGCGTAGCGAAGGTCTACGTTTTGACTCGGGGATTTTGCTTTTGTATGTCCGGATGTTCTCCTCTACAGGTCGCAATTCTTAACCGATTTTCATGAAATTTTGTGACCGAATTCTATGACTAGGTAAATAATTTTTTTTTGTCGATCCGGTTTTTGGAAATTTTTCAAAATGGCGGAGTCGTGATAGCTCCCGCCTAAACAAATGGTCGTATCGGTATCATAAAGGTTTTTTTCTTTTTGAGATATGTTTATATATTAAATGGCCAAAAATTCAGAAAATTTGTATCGCTGGTTTTGGCGGTATTTAGATATTTAGTTTTTACTTGAGTAGCTAAATTTTGTCAGCTTTAGTAAGAACTATAATGGCGTATTTTGCAAACGTTCGCTTTTTTTGTTTGCATCAGGAGGTCCCTGGTTCCATCCCCAGTAATTGTATACTGCTACATAACTTTTTGTATTTTTTTTATACTTAAATTTCGTATAGTTGTTTTTTATTTTATTTTTTTATTTTGAAAAAATGAAAAATTACGTATTTTTTATTAGGGTTCCGTAGCCAAATGGCAAAAAACGGAACCCTTATAGATTCGTCATGTCTGTCTGTCTGTCTGTCTGTCCGTCTGTCCGTCTGTCCGTCTGTCTGTCCGTCCGTATGTCACAGCCACTTTTCTCCGAAACTATAAGAACTATACTGTTGAAACTCGGTAAGTAGATGTATTCTGTGAACCGCATTAAGATTTTCATACAAAAATAGAAAAAAAACAATAAATTTTTGGGGTTCCCCATACTTCGAACTGAAACTCAAAAATTTTTTTTTCATCAAACCCATATGGGTTATACATATGTGTGGGGTATCTATGGATAGGTCTTCAAAAATGATATTGAGGTTTCTAATATCATTTTTTTCTAAACTGAATAGTTTGCGCGAGAGACACTTCCAAAGTGGTAAAATGTGTGTCCCCCCCCCTGTAACTTCTAAAATAAGGGAATGATAAAACTAAAAAAAATATATGATGTACATTACCATGTAAACTTCCACCGAAAATTGGTTTGAACGAGATCTAGTAAGTAGTTTTTTTTTATACGTCATAAATCGCCTAAATACCCTTCATGGGCGAGTCCGACTCGCACTTGGCCGCTTTTTTATCAAGTGCGGGTTAAGCGTATTCGTTTAATTTTTGTTTGTAGCTTTATGTAGTTTTTAATTTTTAGGGTTCCGTACCCAAAGGGTAAAAACGGGACCCTATTACTAAGACTCCGCTGTCCGTCCGTCCGTCCGTCCGTCCGTCCGTCTGTCACCAGGCTGTATCTCACGAACCGTGATAGCTAGACAGTTGAAATTTTCACAGATGATGTATTTCTGTTGCCGCTATAACAACAAATACTAAAAACAGAATAAAATAAAGATTTAAGTGGGGCTCCCATACAACAAACGTGATTTTTGACCGAAGTTAAGCAACGTCGGGCGGGGTCAGTACTTGGATGGGTGACCGTTTTTTTTGCTTGTTTTGCTCTATTTTTTGTTGATGGTGCGGAACGGAACCCTCCGTGCGCGAGTCCGACTCGCACTTGACCGGTTTTTTTGTTGATATTACATGTACTATACCTATATTTTAATAAATATTTTTGCCATACATTTATTCAGTTTTAAGCTCTGCTCGCGAGGTCTACACAGAGCCACTAGTTATCGTTTATCATGGTGATAAACGATAAAAATGCGACCGTGCTGAGCCCGCAGGTTTATAAATAATATCTCATTTGTTAGTAGGTATTTTGATTATTAAGTAAACTTTTGTAGCTGATATCTCGGAGAGTCAACTTTTAATTAAAAACATTATAAATTTATGATTTATAATTAAAATACATCAGAAGACTGCGTACAGATGATTTGGACCCCATGAATGTTCTGTGGAAATTTATAGTTTTGCAGATGGAGAGATAATCTAAATCTTGCTCCATACATCATATCATCATTTATTTAAACATCAAAACAGTTTTCACACAAATCTGGTTCACAATGTTCACATGTAGAGCCCCCTCCAGACAGATTCACGCACGAGTGTGGAGGGGGCTTAGCAGATTTCGTTTTCTTGACTATTTATTTTGTAAGGTCACATTCATAGTTACTTTTTAAAACATTCAAGTTACAAAAGTTAAGTTAGCATCTTTCTCCGCACATATCTTATAAGCATTGTTCGAATTGGGCCGTAATTTTGTATTTTTTTGATAAAAGAATGAACCGCCTGGGGTTGACAACGGACGCATGCTTGCCCTGAGCCAACTGAAATGTGGGGACAGACGACCCTGTTCCGTTATATGAGCAAAAAATGTTTTCGAGTTTCGAATCTGCACACAAATCCCGTAAATTCCAATTTCGTTTTTATTCTTCGTTCAGTTTATTCGAGAAGAGGGAGTAGGTACAGAAAAGGCGCTGGTATGGATGTATAATGCAATTGCGGAAACCCATCCATCAAGTCGGCATCAACCGCCTGTTCCTAGTTCCGGCGAAGGATGTTGTCATTGTGAGCTATTAGATTACATTTCCTGTTGAATGTAGTTTCATGGTATATGCCTACCTATTAAACTACTCAATAGATTTAATCTAAGTGCACAAGCCCGTTACAATATTGCGCAAAATATAGGGGAATCTGCACAAAACTGTAACCGTCATTTTCCTTCATTTAATATTACATCAAATATTGGGACGAAATTGGCTTGAGCTTTGCTTCGTCATTTATCAGACACTGTCAGGCTAATTCGATTTTGAGGGTTCCGTAGCCAAATGGCAAAAAACAAGTCAAGTCAGTACAAGTTTCATTCTATTTTTCGATGAGGTTTTTTTTGATGAATTTTTGTCCAACTTTTTTGCCCTTTGTACAAAATCTGCCAGGTTAAGCCTAGGCCGACCAAGTGCGTTGGAAGCTACTAAATGTCAGGTACCTCCACAGGGTAGGTACCGTAAAATGGGGTGAGTAGGATTCGCGGGGAGAGTTGGGTTATGAATGGGGAGAGAAGGGTTGAAAGGGGGGTGAGATGGATTTTTAAGGCTACTGCTACAAAAATTATGTATTCCAATTTAAAATGGAGCTATACTAATACTCATAATAAAAAAAAATCGATCAAACAATCTTCCAAAATCACCTTTGTATGAAAACCCAACTCACCCCAAATACCCTCGTATTCGTATCGGAGTTGACTACGGGGTGAGGTGGGTTTTCCTGTTTATCGTCAAAGTTATGAAATGGAACTACCCAAAATAAAATAAAAACTAAAATACAAACGTCCGGAACACTTATTATATACACCATTCAGTTTGCATATGTAAAAATAAAATGTTATCGAGGTTTGAATGTCAGTTTTGCGCCTACTCACCCCATTTTACGGTATATGAGCGTTTTTCAAAAAAGTGTACATTTCATTCATGTCTTCAAAATATTGACTTCTTGGGCTCATTTTACTCAGAATCATTTGTACATTCACGCCTCATACATAAAAAAATGTGTCCAAAAATTTCCTTTCCTGATCGTCACATTCTTGTATGAATTTTTTTTTATTTGTATAAACGTGACGCACTGGAAAAAAAATTTCATACAAAATTTTGGGACACACTTTTTCAAGTATGAGGCGTGAATGTACAAATGATTCTGAGTAAAATGAGCCCAAGAAGTCAATATTTTGAAGACATGAATGAAATGTACACTTTTTTTGGAAAACGCTCATATTCTATTTTTTTATCAGGTTTGTTTAATGCAGCCGGCCACCGGACAGTCCGACTCGCACTTGGCCGCTTTTTAGTTATTATATTTAGTAAAGAAGAATAATTTATAAAATGAAGCAATAGGCACCTGACCAGTCACCACTGTACCCGCACAAATGCAGGCGGGATTTGCAGGTGCGGCGGCTAAAGCGGCCGAAAAGCTTAAATAAAATGCATAAGTACAGGGGTCTCGGCCCCGAGTATATTTTTATGCCATTTGGGGTTGAGTGAGACCCTTGGCCCGTGGGGTCCTAGTGCCTTACAACTTTTCAAAGACCTGGCGAAAAGACTAATCGACCTACCTGGTGACCGAAGAGCTGGCAGCTTTCTCGCGCAGCGTATTAGCCTCGCAATACAGCGGGGAAATGCTGCCAGCGTCCTCGGCACCATGCCAGAGGGGTCCAATTTATTAGATTTATTTTAATTTTATTTAGTATTAGTTTTTAGTTTTAATGTAGTTTTATTTAGTTTTAATTTATTTTTATTTAGTTAACTTAGTTTATTTCTTTTTAGGGTCCGTATCCAAAGGGTAAAAACGGGACCCTATTACTAAGACTCCGCTGTCCGTCCGTCCGTCTGTCACCAGGCTGTATCTCACGAACCGTGATACAACAAATACTAAAAACAGAATAAAATAAAGATTTAAGTGGGGCACCCATACAACAAACGTGATTTTTGACCAAAGTTAAGCAACGTCGGGCGGGGTCAGTACTTGGATGGGTGACCGTGTTTTTGCTTGTTTTTTTTTGATGGTGCGGAACCCTCCATGCGCGAGTCCGACTCGCACTTGGCCGGTTTTTTAATGTACAGTCACCTGTTAATTTATTTATTTAATAAAGTGTTAAATTTTTGTATGTTTTGGTTATTTTAGTAAGTTAGGCACTGCAATTAAATAAGTTTTCGAAAAATATAATTCTCTTGAGTGGCCGGTGCAGTGAGCTGAGATTGAATTCAAAGCTCGGCTTTGTTTTGAAACAACCGGCCGGCACAAATTCGCAAATGCAAAATTAATTCCGCTTTGACATGCGGGCTCTGGAACGTTCAAGCGGCTATTTTAATTAGAGATGCCCCGAATAGTGGTTTTGGCCGAATACCGAATACCGAATATTCGGCCTTCTCTCGGCCGAATACCGAATATTCGGCATGTCATGCGAACATTTTGAGTCACAATTATTTTGAAAACTGATCGCTAACAAAGCTCAACGTTAGATGACGTTAGCTAAGATGTATTTTTGTTGAACAGCATTAATGAATAGAGTCAAACAAAACAGACTCATGATAAAAATAAAATGTTTTTTAATCAACAAATGCTCAAAAAAGGGTCTTCGTATTTAACAACTTTCCAAGAACACATTCTAAATATACCTACATAGTTTTTGGTTATTTTTATTGTGAAATTTTTCTTTTTAAGTAGGTGCAACAGATATTTGGTATTCGGCCGAATAGTAGGCAACATTCAGCTGAATACCGAATATTCGGCAAAGTGGCCGAATAGGCCGAATACCGAATAGTTGCCGAATATTCGTGGCATCTCTAATTTTAATAATAGCGTTGCCGAATTATTTCACGCTCATTTCGACGTAAATTGTTAATAATACGAGTACATAGATTGTATCTACTGGCTACTGGCAATCTTTTGCATAAAATAATTAAATCATCATCTTCCTCGCGTTGTCCCGGCAATTTGCCACGGCTCATGGGAGCCTGGGGTCCGCTTGGCAACTAATCCCAGTAATTGGCGTGGGCACTAGTTTTTACGAAAGCGACTGCCATCTGACCTTCCAACCCAGAAGGTAAACTAGGCCCGTATTGGGATTAGTCCGGTTTCCTCACGATGTTTTCCTTCACCGAGAAGCGACTGGTAAAATCAAATGATATTTCGTACATAAGTTCCGAAAAACTCATTGGTACGAGCCGGGGTTCGAACCCGCAACCTCCGGATTGCAAGTCGCACGCTCTTACCGCTAGGCCACCAGCGCTTTTTGCATAAAATAATTAAATGAGATTATTAATAATGTTTCAGTCTGATTATTGTACCTATTTAATTGTTTTGTATCATCATTAACCATAACTTTATTTGAATGGCGACTGCATCAACGTTGCTGTTGCAGCTTCATTGACCAGTCACCCACAGAGCTAATAGTTATTTGTTTTACAAGGGGGCAAAGTTGTTAAGGTGCATTCGGGTATTTCCGAATAAACGAAAGTGGCGGATAATTCCGAAAGCTGACTTTTACTACAACGGAATATGAGTGATTTTACAATGATTTCCGGAATTACCCAAATAAACCTTACCTATTTAACCGGTCGTGCTAATATTGATACCCGAGCTAGCAAAAGATTATAAAATTGAAATGAATGGTACAAAAAATGGAATCTTTAGCGTTGCGAGGGTTTCAAAGCACGAGGGTTAAACAAAATTTGCCCCCGAGTGAAACACAAAATTGAAGAAGCCGTATTGTTATTAAAACAAACATGATTCTAATTTTAGCTACAATGGAGGAAGGCCTAGATTTCCACAGTTAAATATAGGTTAAGGTCGGTCACTATTATGTTTGTTACTGAATATCAAAATATTTACTTTACCTAACGGTATTTAAACAGAAATATCGTCCATAATGTTCAATACATAGTATTTTATTATTGGGACATGAAAAGACGAACTAAACTACATGTACTTATTATAAAACTTAAAATACAATACATTTTTGATGTTGGAAAGTAGTATTTAGGTAAGAATATTAAATTATCTGACTAGCCGCTAACCGAATTCGATAAACGCCATATATCAACAAGCTAGATACTGAAAAGAAACTCCGGATAATTTGTATGAAAAGAATACTTACATATAACTACATGACTGAAAACACGGGTCTTATTAAGCCGTGCAAGATAGCAACCTACAAATTACCTATGTTATCACCAGTGTTATAATACCCCAGTTTTGAGGATTTATAACGCAGGCATTAAAATATTTGCAGTTATATTAGCTAATCGAAAAGAGCATAAAATTATGTACCGTATGTATTTTCCGACGCGCTCTAGCCTAGCGTAACTAGGGGCAGAGGAAACCCCTTATTACGTGGACCGGTCCTTTCATATTTCTCTAATGCGAGCCTCCGCGGCTTAGCACATAACAAAATGAGATTTTTCAGTCTGCTGCTCTTAATAACCGAGACTAACCCACCAGGAAAAATATTTTATCTAAATAGAAAAAGAAGAATTGCCTGCGGAAAGGGGTGGTTTGTTGAGGTATTTAGAAATTTCTGATTGAAGAGAGTATACCTACGTAGTATTATGGCATATTATTTTGTTTTTCGTGGATTTTTAAACGTAAATTCGACTAAAAATGATACCTACGACTATTCTGTCTTATTATTATTAAAATACTACAGGGCCTTAATTTCGTGTATACCTATTTCGTTCAGTAATATCTCCACTACTAGGCATTTAAATTCTATTAATAGAATTGAAAGGAGTGGTCACTACCACTAGATTCCCAATTTATATCGCTCGTATTTCAAAAACAAAAAGCGGCCAAGTGCGAGTCGGGCTCGCCCATGAAGGGTTCCGTATTTAGGGGATTTATGACGTATTAAAAAAAAAACTACTTACTAGATCTCGTTCAAACCAATTTTCGGTGGAAGTTTGCATCATACATTTTACATCACATCATATATTTTTTTTAGTTTTATCATTCCCTTATTTTAGAAGTTACAGGGGGGGGGGGGGGGGGACACATTTTACCACTTTGGAAGTGTCTCTCGCGCAACTATTCAGTTTAGATTTTTTTTTTATTAGAAACCTCAATATCATTTTTGAAGACCTATCCATATACCCCACACGTATGGGTTTGATGAAAGCATTTTTTTTTATTTCAGTTCTAAGTATGGGGAACCCCCAAAATTTATTGTTTTTTTTTCTATTTTTGTGTGAGAATCTTAATGCGGTTCACGGTTCACAGAATACATCTACTTACCAAGTTTCAACAGTATAGTTCTTATAGTTTCGGAAAAAAGTGGCTGTGACCTACGGACGGACAGACAGATGGACAGACGGACAGACAGACAGACAGACATGACGAATCCATAAGGGTTCCGTTTTCTGCCATTTGGCTACGGAACCTTAATTAGCATTTCGCCGTTGTCCACCGATTTTCGAGTGACGAAATCAAGCGATCTAATTTATAACTTAAAAGTTTTAGTTATAGTATTATCTTTATTTTACACGTACCTAAATTTTGTTACTTGTGTGCACATTTCTTGGTTTTTATCGCTCGGTTAACTTGTTTAAATAACATAGTCTTTCTATGATTTCGCAAAGTCAGGAATAAATTAGAATCCCTTAATCGTGCAAGGATAGCAGTTGTAAAAGGGTTTCCTTGGGAGCTGCTTAAGTGTCCGCTGTCCCTGCTACTCGATCTGTGGTGTTTCTCGATAAATTATCCTTCATTACACGTTCCTTGCTCTGATTTATGGTGACACCCTATACTTACGGTAATACTTGTCTAAGGGTGGTATTCCATCTGTCCAATAGAAATTATATTTATATACATATATATTATAAAATTGTATAAAATGTTTGATTTGTTTCGATATAAAAGCTAGACCGTACAAAAAGAAATGAATTTTCGCATCTGGATTTATTTTTGTATCAAAAAATTGAATAACAAACCCGTGCCGTATTGTTATTAAAACAAACATGATTCTAAATTTAGCTACAATGGAGGAAGACCTAGATTTCCACAGTTGAATATAGGTTAAGGTCGGTCACTATTTTGTTTACTGAATATCAAAATATTAACTTTACGTATAAACGGTATTAATTAAAGAATGTTTAATTTTAATTGCACCCACCTAATTAAGTAGTGTTATTTACTCACCAAGGAGTCACAAAAACTGTAATAATAAGATTAAACATTTATTCATAAATATTACGAGCGTATATATTATGACTTGACCTATACGGAGTTATAACAGAACTATAAGTGGAACAATTTTTTTGTGATTAACGTCAGTAATTTTATAGTTACAAAAGATGTTCTAATTTAAATAACAATAATATGAGAATACCATTGTTTTACATAATATAAATAGTAGGTAAAAGTTTCAACTGTAAATTCTAAAATAAAAAAAAACTAGTTCTCATAAACATTTCTTAATTCCAGGTTCAAATTCTTCGTATACTCCGCATATATGGAGCGACGGACGGTGGGCGCGGTGCGGATCATAGCGGCGACCAAGACACGCGGAGCAGACACTGTGGTCTGTCGCTTGTGGCTTCTGGACAACCGCACGATTACTGTCAAGGCTAGAGTTAAGGTATGAAGCAGGCTTCTAACCCATGGTAGACTCGGTGTGGGTGACCGCGACAAACAGGACACACAATACAGCGTTGCATGTCCGAGTCAATGTATGTTAGACTACCTACTTACTTTGAAGTGACAGACAGTTGGGAACGGCACGGGTGAACACGTTGCGCAGACAACGTGGCCCTGCCACCTGTTACTGCTCGACAACCGAACGGTTACTCTCAGGGCATTAAAGCAGCATACAAAATAAATGGTTACTAGAGAACTAAGATGAATTGAAGGTTGATTTAAGTTAGAGTTTTTGTATTTCACGGCCTTAACAAAAATACATATACCTATAGGTAAAAGGTTCAACGGGAAAAGGATAAGTACAGGAGGATGGGTCTAATGGGTCAATCTAAAGTGTCATTCTATGGAACTTGCTAATTATGTAAACAAACCGCCATATTGAAACTGTCAAAAAATATGAATTTACTAGTGACTTTTGTTTACATAGTTAGCAAGTTCCAAAGAATGACACTTTAAGTTAGTATACTTTTCTATCTACGATCCGAAACAATACGACCGTTCTCTCATATTTCAGCCTATACGCGAAAATTGGAACCTCAAGTATAGTGCGACGTACGTGCTATGTAGCCTGAAGGACACTGGTGTCAAACCGCAGGAGACTGTTGGTGCGGCAGTGGCGGTGATGGCTAGCGCGCACACGCATAACGCACCTACTAACCTGCTGCCAGTACTCGACACCACGCCCAAGAGTGGCATAGAGGTAAACTTAATTATTAACTACTACAGTCTATACCAATTATGGCCATTTAAAAAAAGAATAACGTATGTCATGCCACTGCTGGGGATAAAGCACTAACTATCGGATATTTATATCACCAAGTATTACTCTCCTTTTAAGCTTTAAAATAAACTTATTTTCTTAATACATTACCTATAGTATCCTAACATCTCATCTTTGAAATAAATTAAGTTTACTATAAAAAAAAAATTAAATAAACTAACTTATCTATAAAATAAAACTAAATTAAAACTAAAAACTAATACTAAATTACAAAAAAACCTATAAAAGACCCAATCATAAAAGAAATGCCCCGTCCAACAGTTCGGCCTGCGGCATGGACCCCATTAATACATAATAATTTAAATATGTAATTAGAAGATAGGGGCAGTTTGGCACCATTCGTACACGGGGAACCTACGTACAGTCACTACTACAGCGTACTAGGACAACCGTATCTGTGCGGCTTTGTGTGTGTGAGTAGGTGCCGGTAGCGACCTGTATCACACGAAGTTAGCCGTCAGTGCGGCCACCGCGAGCGACACGAGAGGACGTTATGTGTTTTCACGCACCCAAAGTAATTTATTTATCGATGTTCTCGGATGTTCCGTGCTTAAGTGAAGTGTCAAATTCCATAAGTTTATTATCCAACGGTAAGTAATTACTATCATATTCATAATAAAGTACACATTTTGCGTATTTATCTGCATGCTTTCTGTATAGGTAAAATATTTTATTTTTGACCTTCGGGGAAGGTTCGTACGCCTACATCTGGGGCACGTTCATACGCGTACGAATGTACCCTCACTCGTAATCATGACTGTACGAATGTACCCCTAGTAACAAGTTTTTTTTTTATTTCAGAAAATTTGCAAAAATGGTGCGGAATTATAAGAAAAAAAACACAAGATGTACAACAGTAAATGAAAATGATATGGTACAGGCAATAAAAGATGTTTTAGAAGGAAAATTGTCGTATAGAAAGGCAGCGGATAAACACAATGTTAAAGCTTCAACTTTGGAAAGTCGAGTAAAGAAAATAAAGAACAAAAGTGATGAGGTTGGCCCGAACCATACATATCAGTCTAAATTCACAAGTTACCAAGTTTTTTCTAACGATCAAGAGTCAGAGTTGATTGAATACATTGAAGAAAGTTCGAAAATGCATTTCGGGCTCACACTACTCCAAGTCAGAGCACTGGCATATCAGTATGCCAAAGCATTGAAACGAAAATATCCACCTAAATGGGATGAAACTGGATTGGCAGGTATTGACTGGATCCATGGATTTCGAAAGAGAAATAATCGTTTAAGTTTAAGAAAACCGGAAAACACAAGTGCTGCCAGAGCTTTTGGTTTCAACAAAACAGTTGTAAATGAGTTTTTCGATAATTTGAAAACTGTATATGAAAGACACAGGTTTACTGCAGATCGTATATTTAATTTCGATGAGTCTGGTATATCGACTGTTTTAGATACTCCGAAAGTGTTAGCTGCAAAGACACAAAGGCAAGTCGGACAAATAGTCTCCGCAGAAAGAGGTGAGCTGGTTACATTTGGCGGCATTATCTCAGCGAGTGGAAACACCATTCCTCCACTGTTTGTGTTTCCTCGAGTACATTATAAAGACCACTTTATGGAAGGAGCTCCAGAAGGTAGTCTTGGGACTACAAATAGAACTGGTTGGATCAATTCTGAAATATTTGTAGAAGTATTGAAGCATATACAGAAACATACACTGAGTACAAAAGAAAATCCAATTCTATTAATGTTAAAACGGCAATTAAAATATTTTTGATATTTATTTTGCTGTTTTATTTAACATGTACTAAGCTACCCCGCACTGTCTGAATGTTCCCCGACCTATGTACGAACCTGCCCCTTTTGAGGGGTAGATTCGGGCATTTGACAACTTCTACTAAAATTGAATTTGCTCTTTTGTTGTAAAATTTACTCACTTCTAATTTTTTTAATAAGTAGCGAAAGGTATCTGCTATGTCATAATGGCCGAAGGAATAGTCTCCCTTTAAAACCAACATTTTTAAAAATCTTAATCTAAAAAGTGTACGAATGGTGCCAAACTGCCCCTAATCAGTGAATTAATATTGCTTTTTAGTACTTTAACCTAGTGTCCGACCGAAGGTTCGGTTTCGGTTTCGGTTTCGGCCAGTTTCGGCCAAAAAATCATGTTTCGGCCGTAGTTTCGGTTTCGGCCAAATAACGGCCGAACCTTTCGGCCGGGCCGAAACATACGCAATGGTACTTCGTTCTATGAAACTAAACTATGTGACAAAGACCAAACGTTGTGGAACAAGTAGGACAACAATATTAATACATATACTGATTTATGTATACAGAAATTAATCAGTTTATTATTAAACACAGTTCCACTAATGCGACCTTTGGATTGAAAGTCGCACGCTCTTACTCACCGCTAGGCCACCAGCGCTCAAGGGAATAATAAGAAAACTATTGAAATAAAAATAAATGTGGATTATTTGTGTAATATTACTCGTTAGCGGTTTAGGTATAAGTAAATGTTTCGACAAATTGATTTTAATTTCAGACACATAAGTCAAGAAATAAAGACATTAGAACCGTTTAATGGTGATTTTAAGACCAGTCTTTACAATTATTTTCTATCGAGCCGATGTCGTTCAATCATGTATCGAGTGCGGCCACGCCGGCCACGGTCTTAAAATATAATAAATATTAACATAGGTATAAATATATTTTTTGCTTTACTAAATCAAATAGTTTTTCTTAAAAGGGGCTACCTGCGGTTTTCATCGATTTTTGACAAGTTTTGAATCGTATCTCCTACTTTTGCACTACAGATAGATTTTTTATAAGACAAACGGCTATCGGTTCTTCAATCTTTATCTCCATTATTGTCTACGGGATTTTGAAAGAAATTGATACTATTTTATGATTTTTTTAAACATTGTCTAAAAGAACACTTTTTTCGTATCTAGATTGCTGTGATATACATATTTGGGTTCATCTTTGACGTGTCTTAAAAAGTGTCTAGGGTTTTAATTTTAAACGAATTAACACAAAAGTTATGGCCAGAAAACCAGTTTTTTGGCTTTAAATTGTTCAACTTTGATGCCAAATATCTCGAAGACAATTTAATTAACTTTTAAGTAAATATGGAATACTATATTGCTTAAAGCCGTTGCTGTTATATGATAAGCTACAAAAAACATAAGAAAACTAAGGGATTCAGATCGAAGGTCATTGGCGTGGCGGAGCCCCTTAAGTAATATATTTCAAGGACATTGGGTGTTCACAGCCCCTTAATATGAGTTTTGTGACGGCGGTTTTATGACATTTTTTCAACGATTTTAACAAGTCTTCAAAAGTTTCGGTTTCGGTTTCGGTTTCGGCCGAAACTAGAGCCAAAGCCGAACATTCGGTTTCGGTTTCGGTTTCGGCAAAAAAACATGTTTCGGTCGGACACTACAGTTTAACCATAAAGCCATAATATTGCAATGACGATTCTGTTTTTCCAGGAAAACCTACACGTCTGTGTAAAACCATTCCACTACTCCTACGCCAGGGACGACTGGCTGGTGGAGTGGTTCGAGCTGAACCGTCTACTGGGGGCGAGCCACTTCTACATGTACAACGGCTCACTGAGCGCCCCCGTAGCGTGCCTGTTAGAACAGTACCGGCGAGAGGGTCTCGTCACGCTGTTACAGTGGAAACTGCCAATTGTTTCTAAAGTAGAGATAAGGTATTACAAAACATATCATGTTCCTCTTCAGTCGTTTCATCAATGCTGAGGTTCGTGACATCATGGCCTTCTGTTAAAGACTAGGTTCCTACATAGGTGATAAGTTAAAATACACGAATATATTATTAGCTAGTAATAGGTTCGCATCCTATAATGTGACATAAGCTTCATCGTTGTTAGTAGTGCGTTGATATTCACAAAGTTGATAGGCAGAGATAGGATCACTTGACTTCAATACAAGCCGAATTTGCCCACATACATACATACTTGTCGGATTTAAGCCATTCCACTAGCCCTCGAAGCGTGAATATTGCGTGTCGACAACACAAGTAAATCGGCATGTTATGAAATCACAGTTTTGTCTTAACAACTACTTTTTTTGGCAACGAAATTTGTACCCTATTGTTTGTAGCTCAATACTCTTAGGCCACATGCAAAGTTGTACGAATGTACGCTATTATTCCTTTGTATTTCCAGGACGGAGGGTCAATTCGCAGCGTTTAACGACTGCCTGTACCGCTCCATGTCCACGGCGGGCTGGCTGCTGGTGATCGACGTGGACGAGGCGGTGCTGCCGCGGCGCGAGCGCACGCTGCCTGCACTACTCACTGCGCTGCGGGCCTCATACAATACGCCGGCGAAGGCGCCCTCGGCGTTCATTTTTAGGAACGCTTTCTTTTACTTGCGGTGGGAGGTGAGAAACTAGATTTACTTACGGCTGTTGTAGTTGGTGGTGACAAACGTGTACGAGATGTGGGTGCCTGCACCGCAGGTAGGTACATGTAGCCCTCGATAACCGCCACACAAAGCGCTCTTGGTATTTTCATTTAAAATAACGGTAGCCATTGAATGGAATCAGGTTCACTTATTAGCTAATTTACAGTAAATAGCCTAATTTACGTCGCCTACCAGATCGCTAGCTGCTCGCCGCGCTACCTGCCTCGCCTGCCTGCCTGCCTAAACTTTATTAATATACATATTACCCGATGAAGTGATACTCTTACCGCAAGTTGAGAAAATATAAAAAAAAAATGTTTACCTCAATTTATTTATCTACTATAATGTCTACTTGGATCTTTTGAAATCGAGAGAGTTTACGCCTTATTTACTATACATTACAATTATAGGTACATGCTATACACACGACCCTATTCCTAAACAAAACAGTATACGAGGGGCGTTCATAATATTCTCGGTATTGATATCTTACAACCTCTTCTAAAATTTCTTTCGTTACTGGCCGCTAAGGTTTATTCATTGACATTAAAAAAAAGTATAATTCGAACCGAGATGTTCTTTTGTTTTTCTGCAATTGCTGAACAAACATGAACATCATGTGGGAATTGACAATGTTAACTAAATTAGAGCATCGATGCGTGATAAAATTCTTGACAAAACAGGGTAAAAATCAAAAAACCATAAAAGAGGAAATGGATTGTGTTTACCGTGAGTCTGCTCCTTCTTTATCTACCATTCAAAAGTGGTCAAGCGAGTTTAAACGTGGAAGGGAGAGTGTTGAAGACAACCCTAGACCTGGCCGGCCTGTAGTAGCTACTTCACAAGAAAATATTGATAAAGTGGAAAAACTTATATTGGAAGATGGTCGAGTGAAGGTAAAATCTATAGCACAAGTAACCAATCTCTCTATTGGTACCGTACATGATATTATCCATGACCATCTTAATATGTCAAAAGTAAGTGCAAGATGGGTTCCGCGAATGCTGACTCGGCTTCAAAAAGACATGCGTGTAGCTTGTTGTTCCGATTTTATTGACCTGTGCGGTGAAAATCCTGATGAGGTGCTGCAAAGAATAGTTACTGGAGATGAAACCTGGGTTCATCATTATGACCCAGAGAGTAAACAAGAGTCCATGCAGTGGCACATTAAGGGTTCAGCTCATCCCAAGAAGTTCAAGGTCATCCCTTCAGCTGGCAAGGTCATGGCCACGATATTTTGGGATTGTGAAGGAGTATTACTGATCGATTATAAAGAAAAAGGTGTAAATATCACAGGACAGTACTACGCTAACATTCTACGTCAATTAAAGGATGCAATCAAAGAAAAGAGGCGAGGAAAGTTAACCAAAGGTGTTATGCTTCTGCATGACAACGCCCCCGTCCATACTGCTCATATTGCCAAGGCAGCTATTGTTGAATGTGGGTTTGAAACTGTTACTCACCCACCGTATAGTCCGGACTTAGCCCCCAGCGACTTCTTTTTGTTCCCCAATCTTAAAAAGGATCTGCGTGGAAATAAATTTTGAAGCGCATTGAAGGCGGCAGTGGAGGAGCATTTTTACACCAAAGATAAAAAATATTTTTATGCAGGATTAAAAAAAATAATTGATCGATCTTTTAAGTGTATGAACATAGGGGGGGAGTATATTGAAAAATAAAAATATCAAACTTTTCGTACTTGTTTGTTTTCATTCTCATACCGAGAATATTTTGAACACCCCTCGTATATATGATAAATGTTTGTTAATCTATTTAGGACGACGCCGACGCGCCGACGCCGCTGCTGACGTCGCGGAAGACCCGGCGCTGGGCCGCACCGCACGCGCTCAAGAACCGCAGCAAGTACGCCGTGCGGCCCAGCGCCGCTATCGAGCTCGGCAACCACTTCCTCTGGGAGATGGCTCCGGGCGCCAGCGCTGTGGGGGTCGCCACTGACCGCGCGTTGCTACATCACTATCGGGTGAGCGACCAAACTGCGACGAAATAGCTAGAAGGTTATCAACCACTTCCCCTGAGAGATGGCTTCTGGTGCTAGCGAACTTGAGGGTGACCACTGGCCGCACGTTGCTAAGACATTATCGGGTGAGCGACCAAACAACGTCTAGATAGCAGTTTAGCTCGGCAACCACTTCCACTGGGGAGTGCTAGCGCCACTGACCGCGCGTTGCTAGATTAATCTCGGGTGAGCGACCAAGTACAAATTATCTATTCTGTGGCTGAACCGCTAAGATTCCGATGGTTCGAGTTCGTGGTGCGTATGGGTGAAGATCGTACGTCCGTTCGACGTCCTTGGTACTGCTGGAGCGACGAAGTTCAAAAAGATTTTAATCTGTCGACTAAACAATGCCTTTGGACTAGTATGTAGACCAAATTTCTAATAGTGTTTTATTTGACTTTGTATTTATATTTCATTTGCATCATTACAGATGGCATGCGAATTTGGAGGTATGCAGTGCATCATGGTGCCATCCACAATCGACCGCACTGCCCACCGGTGGGCAGAAGAGTTGATGGCGAGAGTTACTACGGTGAAGCAAAAACTAGACAAGATCTGCCCAGCGTAGGCAACGGTACAAGGCTGTCTGGGGAACTGGCGGACAATGATGTGCCGCTGGAAAGTTTCCAAAATTTCGAAACTTTTACAAAGGAAAATTTCCGAAACATCTCTTATTTTTGTATGGTGATTGAAAATTCCCATTTTCAAAATATAAATTTCCATGAAATTTTCCTGAAATTTCTGATAACATTTGCTATTTTTAGGAAACTTCCGCAATATGCACATCTGTAGTGGACAGTATCCACAA
Source organism: Cydia amplana (assembly GCF_948474715.1). Taxonomy (NCBI): domain Eukaryota; kingdom Metazoa; phylum Arthropoda; class Insecta; order Lepidoptera; family Tortricidae; genus Cydia; species Cydia amplana. The sequence goes on along the minus strand of NC_086077.1, from coordinate 8,376,508 downwards.
AAAGCGTGTATTTTAAAGAAAACTCGAGAAACCCGGTTTACTTGCACTCTTGGAATAAGTATGGGTAGTAGGTACCTAAATTTTTCAAATGATTAACGTAAAAATTGTATTGTGCCAAAAAATTGTAAAAGGAAAAGTCGCAGTAGGCGGGAGTACAAAATCGAAAATTTATTAAAAATGGTTCTATATTTTATGAACACGGATATTTAGCAAACACGCGGAGTCCACCCTCCATCGGTTCAAGGACCACGGGGTCCGGGGTTGCTCAACTAAACAATAATTCCATCAATTTATTTAAGCTTAAGTGGGTCAATCAACTATTTCTTGTTGTTATTCTGTCCCATCAGCGAGGAGACAATAGTAGCATAGATTGTTAGAAGAACTGCTGTACCATGTTCTACTAACATGCCAATAGATGTCCCATTATGGAAAGGTCTTATAACTACCATAAAATGCAAGTTTGGTTCATTTAAATAAGAGAAACCTAGAATTTTAAGAGTGACTCAGGAGACCGTAATAACCATAGCAACGTGTGACAAGAAAAGGTTGATTAACCCAAGTACAAGATTTTTAAACAGTGACGGGTGTAAGGAATTTTCTTATACCTATAACAACTTTATTTTCTAATTAGGTATTTTCTTTATTTAGTGTTTTAATCGCCTTCATTCGAACTTTGAAATAGATATACAAATCTTTCCTATTTGTTTATGCATTATGCCTGATTTCTCGAACATGGCGGGACCGTTATACTTTATGCAATGTGAACATACATATATGCTTTATACAAGTAGGTACCTACATAAAGCAAAGTATGCTAACATGTTTACGGATGACGGATTTTAACTAGTTTAGCCTCTATCCTGGAATCCTCTAGACGGAGTTTAGAGCAATTATTTCATGAAACCGATGCTGTCAAAAATACGGGGGTGCGGGGGGACGAGGTGAGCGAATCCCGTGCCGTGATTGGTCCGTTCAAAGACACGGACCAATCACGGCACGGGATTCTGACACTTTGACTCGAAGATGGAGTAAAACTACCGTATATAGTGGCAGAGGGGGTAGCGTTACTATGCCCAGTCTAGAGGATGTCTTGTCTGTGGCCGGTACCCAAAAGGTTTTTTTTTAATGCTATGTATAATACATATGGTCCCCCACACTTACACCTACCCCACACTTAGACCTGAAAGTTCGATCGGAGTCAAATATCAGATGTTTTTCGCCTTTTTATAACGGATGAAGGTACAAAAGTTCGAATATCGAATATGAAGTAAAGATAACTCCACCCTTGTTACCGTTAACCGTTATCTGAAAACATCAGACCAAATACATGTAATACTAAACAAATGCGTATGTTCCTGAAAAAACCGTCATTTGTCGGTCTGGTGTACATTCACAGAATAATTCGTCTTATAGATACGATTATTAGTCGTTCACATCTAAAAAAAAACTAATAATTTGTAGGTAAACTGTTAAAATGGTCGTATAACCCATTCTCGTAGTTGTTCTAATGGGCTTAATAAAATTAGGCCGTAATAAGTAAGTACATGTACAAAATGCTTGATCTAACTCTAAGTGAACTGAAACTTGTATTCGTTTAAATTAACGATAACGAAAATTGTGTTTATTTATATAAGGCCTCGTAGGTTTAATTAATGCCCCAAATAAGTTTCATAACTCTACATATAAAAATATATTAAAGGAGGACCAGCTTTTGGATACATTTGTGATGTTTTTTTTTTTTCATAGGTATTTTTTGTTTGTTTTATCGCTACATAACTTGCGTCAGCCTATACTTCGTTTTTTTAGCATTAGAAAGAAGGTAAGCGATCTTGACATATCTTTTAACTAAAAAACGCTTTTTAAAAATCAGTAACTATTACTTATGAAAGCAGAAGAATACAAATGATCGCATTAGATTCATAATTGTTACATATTTTCCATTATTTATTTTTAAAACGTGTTTTTCAATAAAAAGACACGTCAAGATTGTTTACCTTATTTCTAATGCTAAAAATAACGAACTATAAAATTTCATTATTTATATTGCTCAACAAGTATTCTAAAGAAATCGGAGGACGTTGTAAGGACAATTTATACTCTGTAATTACCTACTCTTAAATGTATAAGCTAACCTTGTGTAAAGGTGTGTCTACACCAATGTAGAGCCAGCTGTAGGGTTGCTTGATCCCCTGCTTACAAATTCCAATCATTCAAAATGGGTTCATGCAATTTTTCAGCTTGCTGTACATTCATCGTCATCTCACGTCTTCAAGTCGTCTTGTTTCAAGCGCATACGACTGCCACGACTGTATATGCAACTTTAGAACTTATATGCTACTAACGACCCGCCCCGGCTTCGCAAGGGTTAACAAATTATACATAAAGCTTCCTCTTGAATCACTCTACTATTAAACCGAATCAAAATCCGTTGCGTAGTTTTAAAGATCTAAGCATACATACAGACAGACAGACAGACAGCGGGAAGCGACTTTGTTTTATACTATATATGTAGTGATTTCGCATAGGGCCTGCACGGCGGCACAATGTGAAGTTTCATGAAACATCTTCGTATTATTTGAACTCCGTGAAAAAATCTCTAAGGTAACATGCAATTACCGTCTCATCATCTTCCTCGCGTTGTCCCGGCATTTTGCCACGGCTCATGGGAGCCTAGGGTCCGCTCGGAAACTAATCCCTGGAATTGGCATAGGCACTAGTTTTTACGAAAGCGACTGCTATCTGACCTTCCAACCCAGAGGGTAAACTAGGCCTTATTGGGATTAGTCCGGTTTCCTTCACCGTAAAGCGATTGGTAAATATCAAATGATATTTCGTAGATAAGTTCCGAAAACTCTTGGTACGAGCCGGGGTTTGAACCCGCGACCTCCGGATTGCAAGTCGCACGCTCTTACCGCTAGGCCACCAGCGCTTCAATGGTTTAACAATCAGCCTAAAATAATAAAGTTAAGAACATTTTGATTATATTTTGTGATTCAAACTGTTAATATCATTGACATACCGTATTTAAAGAATTAAATAATAATGGATGTTGTGAAGTAGATTCATTTACCTGATCTCAAGTACATAAGTATATAATTGTATATAATAATCATACCAAGTCAAGTTTCGAATTAATTACAAAATGTTTCGTCTATTAGGTTTTTCACTAATCACGAGGCTTATCATAAATCTTGTAAATATTGTAGTTATCCGTCAGAGTACATAAGTGCACATTTTATATATTGAAGCCTATATAGCTATAGCTATTGCTCTTTGTTAGATCATTAACATTATATCTGACCATGGACCTATAATATTACGGACAGAGTTTCGCTTACAACACAACTGTGATTCCAACATCCACCAGTTTCATAGTATTTACGCGTGACACACACACATAGACAGCCCACATCCACCAGTTTGCCGTCAGACGAATCGAAACGTCATTGAAGTAAACGTGTCGAAGAAAAATATAAAATATGCCGGCATGCGTAGTTAAATCCTGCTAGAATTGTACCGATCGAAAGAAAAAAAGTCACGGAATGACTTTTCATACTTAAGTTTATCAATTTGTACGTAAAATCACGATAATTTGTTGTTTATAAATTATCAAACTGCAAAACAGGAGTGTGACCAGTAACATGAATAGGGTAATTTCCCGAAAGTAGGGTAATTGATACCCTTCTAATTAAATCATTATGTATTAAGAGATCATTTAGGTAAATGGTTAAATTATTGATTGTGCATTTCAAACTAGGTCGGTATGGTAATTTCCCGATACTAAGGAGATTAGACGCTTACATGCATGTTTGATAGTTAACGTTTGTTTGTTATGTATTATAATTTTTTTGTTGAAAACCAGATATGTTTCAATTAAATGTATAAATTAAAAAAACATGACGAACTGATTTCATTACGATGCTAAGTATCATTAGGTATTGAAAATAATGTTTGCACAAAGTAATTGTGCAATATTGCGCATTTTCAAGACCTATAAAATCAGATACGTAATGTCTATTTTTTTATTCGGTAGACTAAAATGACATTTCATAATATGAACATCATGTGTCATTTCATACTATGAAATGTCATTTTAGTCTACCGAATAAAAAAATAGACTTTACACACCTTTTTATTGTCTAACGTAAATCTGTCCTAATTTTTTTATTTGAAAACAAGGACGATATTAAAAACAATTGTTTCACCATTAGGGGAGAATTTGTGTTACATGGTAACACTTGTCTACACGCACACATTCAAACCGTCCGCCATTGCAGTGTCACAGTTTGTCTTAGGTGACAGTCCGTCCGTAATATTCTAGGTCCATGCATCTGACATTAGAATACCTACCTATGTATAATGTTTACCATGCGACAATATCTAATTACCTGTTAAAATGAAATCCTCTCATTATGTATTCAATAAGTTTAGTAGTAATAGTAACAATGCTACAGTCTACAGTCTAAAAATTCCCACATATAGGACTTTTAATTATCAATTGATAAAACCTTTATTTCAAGAAATTACCTATGACAATAAATATTTTTTCACCAAACCAGCTGGTAATTAGGCTCTCTTGATTATTCAAAAACTGATAATATGAAAGTTGCACTTTATACACAAAGAAATAAAATGCAAATTTTTAGTTGTAAATTGACGTTTGCTGGTAGAATTGACTTTGAAATGATGATTTTTAATGATAAATATTTCATAACATTCATTTTGAATCGATTTGCTTTGATTTTGTTTGATAATTTAGTTAGTATCTTCGTGTTGGTGTGGTGAAAAATTTTGTGCTTCACTTGGTGGCATAATTTGTTTCATTTGTCGTGCCTTGAAGCCCTCGCAATGCTAAATTTTGGAATCTATCGCTTGCTCGGGTATCAATATTAGCTTTTCAAGTGGCATATGTCATATTTGAGTTGTTGGAATTTCGATTTTATTTCAATTAATCGAATTTCAGATTTAAATGACTTAAATTGTCCGGAAGCCGGTTCCTGGTACTTGAAGAGTTAGCACGAGATATTAAACAATAACTTTGCCCCCTTGTAAAACAATCTATTATTTTTTTAGTTTCGAATTGATGATTTTGTTTCTCTAAATCTATTGAAGTAGATACTTAATAACAATTCAGGTGTTCTTTTGCAGGGAACGAAGTACTTATTCTATTATATTTATACAGTTGGGTCTAGCATCCACCAGAGCTGAGCCAGATAGCGAGGAAACTCTATCACGACATTCACGACCAATGCATACGTCTACGTCAAGAAAAACGCGCACACCAAGAACGCTTCCTCGCATTGCTCCACAATCTCGCACAACTTTGGTGGTTCACCCTTAAAATAATTGATATCGGTACCTGTTCTTTAAGACCCTTATGGTTTAGACTATTTGCTCACTTATTCAATTGTCTACTTTGCTGTAGATTTAAGAAGTGGGGCTGTACTATTAAAACATATCATAACACTTTTACATATTATATTTTTTGATTAAAAAACTGCTTTACAACTTTCATATTGAAGGCTTTCACAGCTCATGGACTAAATTAAGTATAATTTACTGTACGTATAAACGTATTTTAATTGCAACATCGTACCATTTAAGTCAGTCGGTTTGTCAGATACCTTCGGGGTGGTTTCCTTTTTCATTTTGACTCACACGATCAGTCGCACCCAGCGCCACCTATCATCCCCAATATGTAACTTGCGACGAACCGCCTCAGTTAAGTGGTAGACACTGTAGACAGTGTTCGTTCAAATGCTCTACCGCTGTTTTTATGTTGTAAAATTTTATAAACATTGTATATTATTTGATCTATTGCGATTGTAATCTTAGCTAGGCCCCCAGGTATATCACATAGCGTAAAATAGCGAAAGAAGATAACAACGCATACTCATAACTTATTTGGGTTAGGTACTAACTCCTAAGAAAAGTTAACCGAAAGAAGTAGATACATGTTAGTCCAACTATAGTCATGAATTCGTGATCATGAAATTATATTTTGAACATTAATAATTTTATTTTACTTTAGATTTCTTAACCACGAGAAGCTAAACAGCGTTTGAAAAGACACCAAACGAAGATTTAGTGGCAAAAAACTATTCTGTGTCTATATTTTTATCTGTGATGTCTATTTTAGAGAAGGGTTCTATTGAAGTCAAGGAATAACGGATTTGTTAGCCGAATATTTATAAAGGTCTTTTTTAATAAAATATTGACTACAAGCTTTGTTTTATTTCTTTGCGTCCGGCCCGGCCACGACATTGCGCGACTGGCGACGGCGGCGGCGGCGGCAACCATAAGCGAGATCGAAAGGTCCGATCGCTGTGGTTGCCGCCGCCGCCGTCGCCAGTCGCGCAATGTCGTGGCCAAGCCGTTAAGCACTTGATATTTGGAGTCGCGCGATAGTCGACAAAATAATGCAAGGCTTTCTGAAATGATAAACAGAGGGGTCCTGTGCTGCCCCCTACAGTTCATGCACGTTCCCTATTGCCACACCAGGCACTAGTGAGATGAAATTGCTGCATTCATTCCTTGATAGAGGACAGTACTGTGTCATGAATAATAGCGACATCCTTCGTTTGATTCTGAAACTAACGGAACGCAGAGTTCCAGATGTAAAACCAGATAGCATCTCAAAGCGACAGATGTCAGCGTTTTATAGTTTGAAACTAATTTGATGAAATCTAATACCTAGTATTTTGTGCAACAGGACATAAATTCCTCCGAGGGATATAATAAGGGTTCTTAAAATTCAAGGGCCAAAGTTACAAAACGAAACGAAGTTGAGTTTTGTAAAGAAAGACAGGCCCGAGAATTTTAAGACCTAGCTAAGTATGTACTTCCGTTGAAGACAATATTTTTTCTAAGACGGCAAACACCTAAAATTAAAATTAAAATCAAAGTAATTATTGGTTTGTAGTTCTTTCCCTAGAAGTCAGAATAAAAAAAACAACGGGTTGTACTCCGGGAGTGCCGACAAAAGTGAAAACTCAATGACATCCTACGTCTTACGCTCTCGCGAGTTTAACATTTTTTCCCCATCACAAAAAGTGCACAGTGCCGCTAAAGAAGTTTTCCTCTCCAAAAACAGTTGCATAATATTGTATGCATTTGTATGAATATTCCCTAATAACACTGCTTTAGGATCCTTATCCTTATCCTTTACACTGAGCCGGGGCGAATGAAGTTGTTTTCGATCTTACTGGACGTTATTTAATGTACAAATAAGAGTGCTGGAGTACAAAAAGTGATTAATAGCATCTTATATTGCTGCTATTTGAATCTTAGCAAATTCCAGAAAGTCTGAAAACTGGTGTGTGTGTGGCTAAAAATATATTATGTAATGGGCAATATTTATCCATTCATGTATTCGGAGGATCTAAATAAATAATTTTACAATTATACATTTATATAGGTATAACTAAATGGTATAAAATTGCAATGACATTTTATGAATGGAATTAATTAATAAAGTTGTCATGCACTTGTCTTAGCTAGGTGTACACGTACACTGTACATAGCTCGTAGGATATACGTACCTACATATCTACCTACCTTAAAATAAAATATAATAATTATTGCTATAAAAAAATAAGGTTTATGTTTATAATCCTCAATTCCAAGTACACAATACCGTGTAGCCTCTAACCTCTTTAACAATTTTCCGAAATCCCCAAGTAATCTAAACAACTAAACCCTTGTCCTACCTAACCGCTCCATATTTGCGGAGTTGTAATTTATAATTAACCCTGGAGGCAGCCACTTAAGTTTCAGCGATACTACAAATCACTGAGATAAGGGGAAGTTGTGTCTGAACCCACGTATGACTAATGCGCTCAATTAGCTGGACCGTGCCGGTCGCCTGTTTACTCTTTTGCCAACTTGGATTATATACAAACAGCGCCCAGCTTCGTTATTTGCAGCTAAACTAAACAAACATTTAAGTCGGGTGAAGATTTGGTGCGTGAAAGACATGCAAGATAGACATGATATAGTGTTATTCGCAGATGATACTTCCCTTATATTTAAAGTGGACAGAAAGGAAAATAGCTTCGATAGCATTAATGAAGCGCTATCTACCGTAGTAAACTGGTTTACGGCAAACAATTTGCTTTTGAACGCCATGAAAACCAAATGCATCAAGTTTACGCTACCTAACGTCAAGCAGGTAACTAACAGCAAGATTAAAATAAAAGGTGATACGCTGGAATTTGAAGATCGAACTGTTTTCCTGGGAGTCACTTTAGACTCAAAACTGCAATGGCATGCACATATAGCCACTCTAGCCGGCAAACTCAGTTCAGCAGCCTATGCAGTGAGGAGAATCAGACAGCTAACAAACGTAGAGACGGCCAGGCTGGTATACTTTAGTTATTTCCATAGTGTTATGTCGTATGGAATTCTGTTGTGGGGAAAAGCGGCAGACATTCAGACAATATTTGTGCTGCAAAAACGAGCTGTACGTTCCATCTATGGACTGGGCGCTCGAGTATCTCTGAGAGAGAAATTCAAAGAGGTTAACATTCTTACCATTGCATCTCAATACATACTTGAGAATATTATGTATGTTCGGAAAAACATCCACGAATTCAAGCTTAACAGTGACATCCATAACTATAACACTAGAAACAAACATAAACTTGCTGTGCCCGCCCACCGCCTCCGTAAGGTTAGTACGTCTTTCGTCGGGAACTGTACACGTTTTTATAACAAAGTCCCTACTGACATAGCGAATTTACCACTTACCAAATTTAAGTCACACATTAAGCGCTCCTTGTTAAGTAAGGCGTACTACACTGTAAATGATTTTATACACGATAGAGATGCCTTTAAGCCTGTAGCTTGATTTCGATAGTATGATAAGAGTTCAATAAATATTGTTTTTTCATTGTAAATTAAATATGCTAGTGTCCAGTAGAATTGACACATGAGACAATCATGTTCTCGCTTGATTATATTGTTTAATTTAATTTTAGTTTTGGACACTTGGAGACCATATACATCTCTAAGTAATTATTTATTTTATTTTTAATGATTCTGACACTTGGAGACCTTTACATCTCTAAGTATTTATTCATTTTATTATTTTTATTTTATTGTACATACTTATATTTTTAATGATTCGGACACTTAGAGACCTTTACATCTCTAAGTCAATTTAGGCTAGTAATTATGTGAAGCTATACCGTCTTTTATGTAACATACGAGCACAAAATGCTGTGTCTCACAGCTAAGTGTTATCACTATTTTAATATTAATATAGGCCGGTAGCTTGAACATGTTATGCTCGCTTAAAAGTCTTTGCTTACGGTGGCGTCGTTGATCGGGTCGCCACTTTCCCGAATGAAGGTTGAGGGAGGCGATGGCTGAGATACGCGTCGTACTCGTGAACGGGTGCTGTTTGTGGAGACGGGTCTGTTTAAGCTAACACGAATATATTTAGTAACTTTATTTTTTAATTTAATTGCAGTGAGACGCCTCATTCGGTTCTCGTATGTTTTTTTTTTTTTTTTCTCGTAATGTGTTAATCATACAGGATTGTGACTCTTGGAGACCCTATACATCTCTAAGGATAATTTGATAAACTATGTTATTTTTTAGTTCTGACACTTAGAGACATTTACACCTCTAAATAAGTTTAGATTTTTTTTCCATGTATCTGTTTTGTTTTTATTTTAATATTATTATTATAGTTTTTTTATGTAATTCGACATTAAGAGACCTTAAACATCTCTAAGTAATTGTATTACGTTAGTTTGATTTGGTAGCTGTAGTTGTATTTAATAATTGTTGATGTATAATTATTATTATTTTGCTTGTATGTAAATTCAATGTTGACGTGTAAAAGTGCCCTTGTGGCCTATTTGCTGAATAAATGTTGAAGTTGAAGTTGAAGTTGAAAAATACAATCACTACTTAAGCTTGTTTTCTTTAACATAATGTTTTAGTTCAGCTGTTCCCAGAACAAACGAGTCATTTTTGTTTAACCATACATAGGTATACATATGTTTTATCGATTTCCCACACAAACTTCCACCCCCCTTTTCACCCCCTTAAAGAGTGATTTCTGGGATAAAAACTACCCTATGTCCATTCCCGGGATTCAAACTATCTCCATACCAAATTACAACTAAATCGGTTCAGCGGTTTAAGCGTGAAGAGGTAACAGACAGACGGACAGACAGACACACTTTCGCATTTATAATATTAGTATGGATTAGTATGGATTTAACTGTCCTTGCCGGACTAGCATGGAACATTGGGTACTAAATTATAAGTTATATTTATTGACGTAACTCTTTTCGCTCAGTTTGTTTAAAACAAATCTGTTAAATAAGTTTCATTCAATCTGTCGTTATCTAAGAACAATTTAAATCTATCTGAATAAATACAAAACAGGAAAGCTTAGAATAATCGGCTCAGCAAACAAATCCAAATGGGTTGCATGTTTAATGTAATTAATTACAAAATGAATTATTTATAAGCAATTCAAAATGTCCCATCATTGAACTTTGATTTAGGGAAATGAACTGTAACACAGCGAGCCATGTAAAGTAAGCCGCGGCGCTGACGAGCGAACTTCCCGGGAGGAGCAATAATAAATACACTCTAATTTAACTTCGCAACAAATGAAGGCAATTAGGTGGAACATAACAGTATTATTTATCTAGTGGCAAGCTCGGCGGAGATTTGTGCTTCTAATTTGTATGATGTTTCTTGTATATGATGGCTAGCTTACAAGTTATAATGTTTAGTTACCAAATATGTCTTAGTAGGTAGGTAATGTGTTTGATCTCATTATAAATAGGCTATTTAAAAGTCTTGAGTAAAGAAATCTACGCCCAGCACAAAACTACGTTTAGGTATTCAATATTAATTGCGGATAAGCTTTTTACGAGGGGCGTTCAAAATATTCTCGGTATTGATATCTTACGACCTCTTCTAAAATTTCTTTCGTTACTGGCCGCTAAGGTTTAATCATTGACATTAAAAAAAAGTATAATTCGAACCGAGATAGTCTTTTGTTTTTCTGCAATTGCTGAACAAACATGAACATCCTGTGCGAATTGACAATGTTAACTAAATTAGAACATCGATGCGTGATAAAATTCTTGACAAAACAGGGTAAAAATCAAAAAACCATAAAAGAGGAAATGGATTGTGTTTACCGTGAGTCTGCTCCTTCTTTATCTACCATTCAAAAGTGGTCAAGCGAGTTTAAACGCGGAAGGGAGAGTATTGAAGATGACCCTAGACCTGGCCGGCCTGTAGTAGCTACTTCACAAGAAAATATTGATAAAGTGGAAAAACTTATATTGGAAGATGGTCGAGTGAAGGTAAAATCTATAGCACAAGTAACCAATCTCTCTATTGGTACCGTACATGATATTATACATGACCATCTTAATATGTCAAAAGTAAGTGCAAGATGGGTTCCGCGAATGCTGACTCGGCTTCAAAAAGACATGCGTGTAGCTTGTTGTTCCGATTTTATTGACCTGTGCGGTGAAAATCCTGATGAGGTGCTGCAAAGAATAGTTACTGGAGATGAAACCTGGGTTCATCATTATGACCCAGAGAGTAAACAAGAGTCCATGCAGTGGCACATTAAGGGTTCAGCTCATCCCAAGAAGTTGAAGGTCATCCCTTCAGCTGGCAAGGTCATGGCCACGATATTTTGGGATTGTGAAGGAGTATTACTAATCGATTATAAAGAAAAAGGTGTAAATATCACAGGACAGTACTACGCTAACATTCTACGTCAATTAAAGGATGTAATTAAAGAAAAGAGGCGAGGAAAGTTAACCAAAGGTATTCTGCTTCTGCATGACAACGCCCCCGTCCATACTGCTCATATTGCCAAGGCAGCTATTGTTAAACGTGGGTTTAAAACTGTTACTCACCCACCGTATAGTCCGGACTTAGCCCCCAGCGACTTCTTTTTGCTCCCCAATCTTAAAAAGGATCTGCGTGGAAATAAATTTTCTGACGATGAAGCATTGAAGGCGGCAGTGGAGGAGCATTTTTACACGAAAGATAAAAAATATTTTTACGAGGGATTAAAAAAAATAATTGATCGATCTTTTAAGTGTATGAACATAGGGGGGGAGTATATTGAAAAATAAAAATATCAAACTTTTCGTACTTGTTTGTTTTCATTCTCATACCGAGAATATTTTGAATACCCCTCGTATTTACGTAAAATACAACATTTTTTTCGTAATTGGTTGGTTCAGGAGGCGCTGCTTTGAAGTTTAAATGTTACAATGGCGCCGTATTCTTGAAATAGCGCTTTTGTTATCAGATCTTTTCCTCCATTTCCGTTAAAACGTTACCTAGCGACGAAACAATATTACCTGCCGAGTAAACGGTTTTCTCGGTAGACGCAAAAATTTATACATAACGTACTTTTCTTGGCGAGTGAAAATAAAGGGCGGAGTTATAACGAGAGAGAATTGTAACAACCAACGGGAGCAATAAGCGGGCGAGTTGCGGCTGGTAACGTCCATGAAACTTTGACCATAACGGAGGCCTTGTGCGATTAAAGTAATATCCTCCAGACTGGTTCGCAGTGCACCCGCTCCCGCTGCGCTAGTAATGTGTACTAGATTCCCCGTAAACTACTTGCAAAGTGTCGCCGCTGAGATACAGTGCTAGGCGGTTTTATGGCTGCTTAGTTTTTCAAGCTATGGTTACCGAGTCCGCTGACTTTCTCCGTGAAATACAGCTCACATGGAAACTTTTTTGGCGGCAGCTACGTTGTTGTTGTTTAATTTTCACTTTAAAGTACTTCTTAGTGTGTTAGAATTTTTTAACTTTGTTGTTTCCTGGCTTAAATTGTTTCCTGATGTTTTTAAATGATCAATGCCGTTTGCAGGATATTTTATTCAGTCTCAATATATACTTATTTTATCATTTTATGACCTACCTACTTCAAAGTAGTGCTGTAGTTATGGAATTTTTTACACATTTACCTAAATATCATCTGTAATGTGACTCTAGGAAAAAGTGAGATTTTATTTACATTTTTTTATTGCATTCTACTCTGAGTTTGTTCTGAAATATTATACATACTAACATATAAAATTAGGAAAAATAAAAATATATATATATTGATCCACTTCACAAGAGATCTGATAACTTTTTGACAGTGCGAGCCTTATAGTTTCGTCTTGTCAACATTTTACATGAAAATGATTTTAGTGAGATAACTAATACATGAGACAATGAAATATTTATTGCGATTTTTAACGACTCGTGAATACCGGCAGCTACCGTCGCGTTCGCGTGTGTGCGCCGCCTAAAATATCAGCGCAATTTGACAACACGAGCAGTTCCATTCAAACGCTCAAACATGCGGAACGGGTAAAATGTTGCCAATAAAAAAGGTCAAACGGATGGCCCGGGGTCCGATTTTCAATATCTCACGACAGTCGCAGGTAGAGGGTGTATTTTTAGGTGAAACCTGTCGAATACATCCTCATTTTGTCTATCAATCGCATCTTTCGCCTGAACATGTGGAGGTTTCCCGTAAAATATTTGCTGAAGTGATCGTACTTTTTTCTTACATACTTAAAGTTGCGGACAAGACTTATTTTTTACATTCAGGGCGTGGAATGGTTTATTAAAAACGAGCTGCTTCAAAAGTCTCCGGTACAAATGCAGTTTTCCTTTTAAATAAATAAGAAAATAGAGTAAAACTATAAAATGTTTTCTTGGATTGAACTATTTCACGTAATTTAGTAATTAAGTTACATGTTCAATAAACATAAAGCCAGCATTATAAAAAAAAGGAAAATTGTACTGTCTATTTTGGGTTGACCCCATAGCAAAGGTTCTTCAGTGTAACATACATCGCAGATAATGTCAATATAAAGATATTCATCTTCAATAATTGAAAAAAAAAACGTGTTTTTATACCTACTCCCATGTTAACCTTAATCGTTTAAAATATGCATCGGTAAATCTTAGTTTTCTCGTTAATTTAAGGCATACAACATACAACGACACAGAAGATACAGACTGAATTATTACTGAGATTAATTCATAAAGTGGGTAGGCACTTTTGCACCTGGGAGTACAGATTGCAAACTTTTCATTATTGCTTGTTAATTGAAAGGACAGAAAAACAAATTTTCCCAACAATGAAATGTAGCTAGATCGACTTTTCGTATTCCGCTTTTTTTATTATTATTGAACACAATGTAAGCTTACAGTTTCCGACCAATTAAAATAAGATTAAGATAAATTATCAAAAAGATAGTACCTACATAAAAATCCTGCGCATCAAAATGTCAAAACAAATTCAAATTGTCATTCTACTTACACGCTAAGAAAACAAGAAAACAAAATAAAATCAGAAATAGGGTAAAACAACGTAAATTTTAGAGAAATGTAGAAAAATATGAAGTTTTTAATTGTCGATACTCATCAATTTACACGCCTACACGTTATGTTAAATTACAAATTGAACAGACTTAACCTTTTCAAATATTTAAGTGCCGCTTACGAGTAAATATGCTTATTGTTTTTATAGTAATTTCAAGTATTTCATATTGATCTTCGTGTAATTACATCACATCGAAAGACGCTGTTTGCATCTCTATGGCTACACATCTGCACCTTGCATGTATGTAAACGACATTGTCTGGTATCGGCTATTTCCATGCCTGCATTCGACTTGGATTTGGCAATAACCATTTCATCGGCGATCGAATGGTCTCCTCGACGCCGGGAACTGTCGGCTGCATTGCTTAGCCGATATGTAGATTTTACTCTGAATGCAATGGATGCGCAATTCACTTCTAGCATTTGAATGTCCGTGACGTCAAAATGTAGGTATTGTAAGGGTTTAAACTACTAGAAAGTCAATAAAAAACTACTAGAAATCACAATATTGTGATTTTCCTTACAGATTTTTTACTGGCTGGTTTTGACTAGGTATTGTTTAGGTATCTTAGGAATTTTAATTAGGTAGGGGAGCCGGGGGCTTAATGTAACAGGGGTAAGTAGTAACGCTCAATTTTGACGGGGAATTAAAAACATTTTAAATTTTTTTTTGCTGATAGACTTTCTTATAACTCGAGGAATAACGTAAACACCGCCATTGCCCCGCCAGACATCGAAGCGAGTGGATGTGCATACGAGCTCTGTTTCGAGCAGTTATTGAAAAAAAAATACGGGGTAAGTTGTAACAACTCCCAGTTTTTCAAAGAGTGTCTGGTGTAAAACATTTAAAATTATTTTGTAATCGGAATTAGTGCTTAGATAAATACTTTACAAACCCTCATACTCAGAATTATAAAATTATACATATTTTAGACAATACAGGCCTTTTTCTTAAAGCTGTTACAACAAGCCCCAATTACGGGGTAAGTTGTAACAACTCCAAGTTTTTAAAAAAGTTTCTGGTGTAAAAGATGCGTAAACATTTAACATTATTTTGTAATCGGAATTAGTACTTAGATAAATACTTTACAAACCCTCATACTCAGAATCATAAAATTATACATATATTAGACAATACAGGCCTGTTTCCTAAAACTGTTACAACAAGCATTTTAAGTAAGTATAGATTACGAAATAAATTTAAATATATTTAACTTCTTCTGTTCATAGACATCTGCTTTTTTTCACGATTTTAGTAAATATCTAAGTATCGTTTATTAGAAAGTACCTATATCGTTGCCGTAAAGTGACTGCTAAATTCATTCCAATCCTATTCAGCTTGGCTCACGGAAACTAATCCAGTTTGAACAGGCCGAGATACTACAATCTGTATGTTGAAGCTACCGGCAGATCCGCCACAGTGGCCTGCTACGAGATGCTAGAATAGAACGAGCTCCAACCCTCCCTCAGATTGCGACGTCGACTGCATACATTCTACATAAATGGTTTTCCAAGTTAGGAAAAGAGATGAGACTTCAATCTCGTAACGAAATTATCTAGACGTACTTATCTGACTAACACTAATTTAATGATCGTCTACAAAAATGTTGTAAATTTGATAAAGCAACATGCCGATTGTACGATTACACTCAATTTTAAGCATCAATGGTATTAAACACCCGCATATCAGTAGAGGCAAGCATTACATAAGGGAAACTCTTCACACATATGAATAACGCCATCGTTTACCTGCAAAGTTTATTGAAAATCGGGGCGACAGCGATCCGTTTTACCTTTTTTTATTATCGGAACGTTTCACTTGTTCCGCATTGTTGACTCTCACATCGACTCATTTTTATTTCTCTAGATTGAAAGCTGTATTTATCAAAGTGAATTTATGACAAAAATATTTTGTTATCCCTGTGTTCGTTAAGGTTGTTTCGTTTTACAATGTTTTTGTGAGGTGTGGGTCGCGCTGCGTGTAAATCATTATTTGTTCTGTCCGTCATGCCGGTTCTGTATATATCTCTAGGCTTGATTAGTTCCCCCATTTAAATAAATAACGCTTATTTGATCGGGACCCCAATGAGGGCGTTGGTAGGAAGGAAGAAACTACGCGAGGTGAAAGCGAGGAAGGGCCGCGCTTTGTTGGTGCGTATAAAAGAAGCAGGTGCGCAAGGGTAAATTTCCGCCAACGAGAAAAATTCCTTACGTGAGACGTGAAAGGAAAAGGTATTTTCTAATAAACACAGACATTGGTAGGCCCTGCTCTTTAATGAGCAACTATTTCGTGTTGTGCTTTTATACTGACAATATAATGTGATTGCGATGAATTAAATGTGCCACTGGCTGTTTCTCTGCACTGCAGAAATAAAATAGTTTATTTTCCAAATAAATATTTATTTGGAACAACAGAATGCAAATTAAGCAACTGATAAATTGAACGGAAAAATTCTTCAATTAGACTCAATTCACGAGACGTTATCAATTATTCAATGTTAGTATGTCTCACAACAGTTTAAATTCGATTACATTAATTATTTTAGAATAAATAGCTAGGGGTTTGAAAATTAAGTGGACGACATATAATTGACAGTGCAAGATTATTTTAACTGGTTATCGACAATAGAAGCAGGTTGGAGAGTAATAAGTATAATGAAAAAAAAAACATTTTGACAGGTTATCGACAGGTATTGCTAACCTGCATCCGTTCTCATTACCTGTGTGTCTTTTATCTTACATAAAATGCGATTAATTTACATATATCTTAAATAAAATGCTATGGGTAGGTAAATGACGTCAATTTCAGGTGAATGATAACGAGATTAACGAGTGAGTACCCCGCGCTGGGACACGGAAATTGAATGATAAAACGTACCTAGTTATATTTTTACAAAAATTCACTGATTCTATTTCGAACCATTAGGCTTCTGTGTAAAAAATAACCTAAAACATGTTATAAGTATATTAAAAATTATACATAGTGAAAAAAAAGCTCTAACATGAACCTATTGACAGATGGCGAGGCTACTTTCTTGAGGAACAGCCTAGTTATTTTATTTCTACAGCATTCATTCGTGAGAATAGGAAAACAAACCAGCTTTTAGTAGCAACGTCCTAACTAGAAACGCCTGTGCAGGACCAAGCAGAGACAGCCGCCAAGTCGTGGAGGACTGTGCAATTTACTGAGATTTATTTAATCGTATGGCGTATATACATAAACGTTCTCAATCAATATGTAAGTAGCTAATAAATAAAACAATTATGAATCCACATTCAGGGTCCAGAGCCACGAGATTACGTCAGGTGTTAATTTATACAGATCTTACGGGGGGCCTGGAAAAGAGTGCAGAGGGCAGCGCTGTATAATATGCTTAACGGTTTGAACCTCTTCACCACAGTCGCAGAGCGCAGAGTCTCGCCAGCCCCATTTATGGAGGAAATAGTTACAGCGTCCGTGACCTGTCCTCAGTCTGTTTACACGACACCAGAGTTTTCGTGGCAGGCCAAAGCCGTCAGGTTTCGCTACTGAGATAGTATATGCCTACTGGTAGGTGGTAGTAATTGCGCCGGTGCAGTGGAGTGCGACATCAGTAATTGCTCGGCGGGGGACAGTGACACTCGCCTGATGAATGGAACCGGGAAAATTCACTCCGCGGAAAAAACTCTAGACATTTCTGTAAATTAAAACTGTAGCAAAGGCTGATCTTGTTATCTACCTAGTTGCTCGCTTAATTCGTTTTCTCTATTTTGGACTTTCTAATTGAGCTTTTACATCAGATGTACGAACTAGTTAGTTAAACGCAGAAAACTTTAACTTGATATTCAGTAAGATTTTCTACCGAGCCAGAATAACTTCAATACTTTGAAATCTTTCTTATAAATTATACAATTATTTGGTCAAAAATACGACACATATTTGGTCTCATAAATGACCATATGTACATCTGTAAATGATACCAATTCGATAAAGGGCTATTTCTTCCCTGCTAGGAGGAATCAAAGTGGCACTTTTCTTCCCACCTATAGGAGGGATCAAAGTAACACTTTTCTGTTCTAGAACACTATTTTTAATTACATTTAATTTATATACATTTTAATAATATTTTTAAACATCATAATTATCTGGGATGTATTTCGTACCGACTGTATGTATTCCGTACGTGGCATTAAGTACCGGTCTTACTTTTCCCCATATTGATATTCTCTGTACCATGTAGCCTCCTTAGTCCAAGAAGCTTCAGTTTTATTTTTAAATTTGGAACCTTGTCTTACTAAGTTAAAATTAAATTTTGGAAGTAGGCTTAGCACAGGAGCACCGGGACAGTATCTCGCCCGCGAGATAGACTACCCGTCGCTCTCTAATTAATACAGTTAGAGAAAGACGGGTATTAGTCTATCTCGCGCGTAGTAGCCTGGAAGACCTAGATGCTAAGCGTCATATCCGCAAGACGCGACCTAAGCCCTCCTACACATACACCCGCAACTCGACTGGAAAATTCCATGGCGCATCGTGTGACCGCATCTTCAAGACAAAGTTAGGTTTTGCGAGCCACATTAGGGCATCTTATAATCCGGATAAGAATTGTTGATGGAGTCGCCATTGCCGTATACGGCAAGGAAGATTGAGTGCTCCTGAGCACTCAATCTAAATGTCATCAGAATCATCAGAACTATGTAAGTACTTTAAGTTACCCACCAAGCAATAAATATAAATATGGATTGTAATCCTAATCATCATTCATTGTTGCGAGGCACTAAGTTGGCCGTTAGTTAAATAAAGTCACTCCTTTACAAACTCGTTTCAACGAGGCTAATACCTAAGTATGTCTGCACATAAAAAACGTGCGATTGACTTGGACCATCATAATACAAAGCTCTACCGTGCGTATTTTCTGCGCTTTGTGATAGCGATGGCTTTTTCTGGTGTTTTTGGAGCTTTTAATCTGTCATTGACATCGAAACTGCATAACCAACGCGTGAAAAATTACTTTGCGGTGCTGTATACAGCTGTAGTTATGAATATTTACCTAAGGTCAACCGGGATAAATGCCACTATGGGGTTATTGTGTCTGTTTGAGTTATTTTCTATACTACAGCTCTCCATACTACAGCTACTGCCATCTACATATAGATAAAAGCCTACTTGAGAATAAAACCTCTCTGAACTTATTATATCTCATTATCTCAGTCTTTTGATCGTCAAAAAGTTTACAACATCTTATAATTAAGTAGGTTTGCATAAATGCGTCTACTAATTAAAGACGCATTTTCCCAGATTAGGTATAATATTGCTCGTTTAAACGTATTAGATAGATAGATTATTTTCTATCTGAAGTCGTTAATATTTGTATTTGATCACTTGATTTAATAATCTATTCTAAAATACTGTATTGTGAACCCATTTCATGAAGCTTGATACCTAGGTAACCGTAATTATTCATATCAATATTTAAAAAATGATATATCTTATGAAAAAATTAAGTGGTTTTAATTTTGTGTTTAGTGGTACATATAATTATTTTCTAAAATATTGCTTGCTTGGCTTTTGATATTTACAAATTAGAAAATGTCACCTGCATCTGCTATTTCCAGAGAAGCCTCTGCTATTTCCAATAAAGCTATTTCAGTTCAGGCGGTGCGCTTCGTACCTACTTTAATCTAAACATCATTTTCAAACTATCACGTAGGATAAACCTTTTAGAATGAAATTGTAACATTTTACCATGATTACGAAATGTTCGTATTCGCGAGGGATTAGAATGAGTTAGCGATGTGGCTAGTTCTATAGGAAATTTAGTATGCAATATATCCAACATAATGAGATCTGTGAAGGTAATGGATTGTACCTTCTTTGTTCTGTTCGGGGTTGTACTACAGAGGACACGGGAGGTCAGATAGGAGTAGTTTACTGAACCAGAGCAATACCGCCCCCGGGCGATACATTAACTTCCAATACCTCTGAGCTTAACCACGCAAAGGGTTCACGTGTAATAATTTATTACGCTAGCTTCAGCTTCACTTGGGTCGGTAAGAGTTGCTCTTTGGATTTGAAGCAGCCTCCAAAATTAGACCACCTCTATCTGATATTGATCCGCGATAAAAATACAATGGTCGCGAACTGTGAGCAGCTGTTCATTATTAATGGTATCATTTAAACGATACCTAAATTCAGTCTAAATAAAACTATCAGAGGAGAGAGTTGGATATTGTTTACAATTAACATTTCCATTATAATTCGCTTGTTATTTTTTAGGGTTCCGTACCCAAAGGGTAAAAAACGGGACCCTATTACTAAGACTTCGCTGTCCGTCCGTCCGTCCGTCTGTCACCAGGCTGTATCTCATGAACCGCGACAGTTGAAATTTTCACAAATGATGTATCTCTGTTGTCGCTATAACAACAAATACTAAAAATAAAATAAAATAAATATTTAAGGGGGGCTCCCATACAACAAACACGATTTTTTTGCTCTATTTTTTGTTGATGGTGCGGAACCCTCCGTGCGCGAGTCCGACTCGCACTTGGCCGGTTTTTTGTTTTGATACGTTGCAGTAGGTGTTGTGTTTTAAAGGTAAGTATTTTAGATCTGTCTTTAATTATAACGTTACACATAGTGAGTGACTCCCGCGTTCGGATAAAGGCGATTGGAACGATCTGGGGTCCACAGTGCAAACTAGTTCTTTTTCTATAAACGGACAAATTAACGGATCTTACATAAGATGAAATATGTTATCGCTCTTTCAATTAAATATTTAAAACCAACGAACACTTATATTTATAAACGAAGTCGATACATTGAGACGTCACAGTTTTCGTTTAACATATCCACTTTACATAAGTATTACCTAGGCAACGGAGTGACTATTAAGCAATAAATATAACAAAACATATTTTGCTACATAATAATTGAGTACTATATGTTATATACCTACAGTGATTAATCTAATACCTTTAAACGAGCAATTCTTGCATATTTATATATTTATTTATTTATATGTATATATATTTCGGGGATCTCGGGAATGGCTCTAACGATTTCGATGAAATTTGCTATATGGGGGTTTTTGGGGGCGAAAAATCGATCTAGCTAGGTTTTATCTCTGGGAAAACGCGCATTTTCGAGTTTTTATATGTTTTCCGAGCAAAGCTCGGTCTCCCAGATATTATCAAATAAATGTAGGTACCTACATTATTTTGGAGTAAATTCATATACTTGAAATAAATATAGTGTATAGTGGTAATTTCAAATAACCAATTGTCCATCGCAATACAACGCGGCAACGCAGCGAGCGTGATGGGCACCTTTGCGTCGGGGACAGCCCGGGACGGGTTTTAGTAAGTAGTTATTTTTTATATTTTTAGTTTGTATTTAACTTAAAAGGTAATAATAAAAAAAAACCATTATATATACATTATGAATTAAATATTTAAAAACGAAACTAAAATTAAAATAAACCTACTTAAAAATTAAACTAATTCTTACAATATTATATAAAAACGAAAATATTGTTTGTATTTATATTTAAGTTTCTACAATAAATTTCTTCTATGATTAACCAATTTACCGGAGAACCTAGTCTCAAAACTGCTTTACCTACAAATTGTGTAATGTAAACCCACGCCTCCGGTATCGGACGACATCATACTTCACTCGCCCTGCACTCCGCCGGTGCAGAAGAAGCGCCCGAGTAATTACTGATTGCTCCTAAATTAAACTCGATCATCTATATACGGTAACGTACAACGAGAGACATTCCGAGAATTTAAATTGCAGTTTGTCCTCTTTTACTGCGGCAAAATGCCAGCCACTCGTTATTCTCCAAGTGGGTGCTCAGGGCAAAAATGTATTCTAGATAAATCACTCTACAATAACGTTTTGAATTTTCTGTATTTACAGTTCCGAGGTAGAACAGGCTTTATGGTTTAGGCAATTACGTAATGGTTTGCAGAAAACGTATCGGTATCTCGTCGGGATGTTTGGGCTGACTTATGGAATGTTTAATTAAGAACAAGAATATTTTAGAATACTGAAAGGGTTTTACGCCGCAAATACAGGGTCTTGAAATTATGCAAGAATTGAGTAGGTATGAATCTTCAGAAACATCGAGGGATTCCGTTTTTCTTTAACGACAGCCTCTCGTTTTTAGGTACGTACGTGATCTACATTTATTAAAATATTTTATTATGACAAAATATGTAAAATACTCGCTTGTTAAAACGTTTTTCTACTCGTCGACTAAGACTCCGTATACCAAAGTGAAATCGCATACTTTTTTCATTATGGGACCCCAACTCAACTATAATATTCATTTCGATACAGTTTAGTCAACTATAATGAAATTGACCAATCACAGCTCGCCTCGGTCAAGAGGACGAAACAAAACGATAGCTCAAATTAATTATTTTAGGTTTATAGTAGAAACAATTGCTTCATAAGTCAGAAATGCGTATGTGACACCCTTCATATAGCAACATTCATAGACTACGAAAACCGCTTATAATAAAAACATTTTTTTCGAACCATAAAATCCATAGTTACAACTAAATTACATTAAAATAAAATTAAAATTAAAACAAATTATACAAATAAAATATTACAATAAAACTAAATATATATTACAATTTACTAAGGGTCTGTTTCACAAAGTCTGAGTAAAGTGTTGGATAGCTAATTAACAAATAAATTAACTGCCAGATAAAACTTCCTGATAAAATAGTTCCTGTTTCACAAACGTCTACCCATTAATTTTATGTGCCAGTTTGCTACTTTTAAGTTACAGATGGCAACATCGCACTTTGACGTTTCGATTTACGGAACATGTGAGAGCATATAAAAAAAAATTAAATTCATCACTCTGAAAAGTATTAAAAGTGCATCTTTTATGCATTATTTTGTGTTACGTATTGATATACTTTAAATGCATATCCTGTAACAATTATAATGATCCGAAAATATTATTTTAGAAATCACTAATTTTTATGTGGAACGAAACGTAATTCAAATGTCAAAGAAAAAAAAACGCGTGCTTGGTTGGGTTTGTTTTCTCGTTGTGTTAATTATTTTGCTGGCCTAGTTTTTCATAGTTTTGCGTAGTTTTGCAAAGACAACAATGTCTCAAAAACGTGAGAGGAGCATTAATTTCACGCGAGAGGAGGTTGACATTTTAATCAAACTGGTCGAAGTCAATAAACACATTCTTGAAAATAAGAAGAGTGATGCTGTAACCTGGGGCCATCAATGGCGTCAATAAGCCTTGGAAATCTTGCTATCTCGTAAAAGTCTCCTTGTAATTTAGCAATATCGTCTGGGAACTTGACGAACTGTGGTCGTAATTGTGCGATTGCTTGTGACACGACATTCACAATCCGACAAGCTGATGCCTTACTCACACCAGAAAAATCGCCAACTACGTTCAGAAAACTTCCAGTTGCATAATATCGCAATGTCAAAAGTAGTCGATCCATAGATGATATAGCATAATTCCTGAAACAATGATTTATTCATGTACTTACCTAACTAATGTTAGTAGTTGGTCGGTGGTACTACAAAACAATAGCCCTCGCGGCCATACATAAAATATGGCCGCGATTCTTTTAATAAACGAGATGGAGGTACAGTCAGTGTAAAACTATGGGTCATGCAGTCATGTATAGGCGAATTAACAGCTACCTATGAGACATATTTTTTGTGTAACTTGTGTGCAACCATATTTTTACACTTGACTGTAAGTACCTATTAGAAATACTGTGGGTAGTATAGTAGATAGACATTTCAGTACCTTTCTGTAGTAGAAGAGATTTTGTCCTGAATTAATGAATGGACATAGTACACGGTATCTTTATTAAAGCGAAATCGAACCCTGAATTCTTCATGATTAAATGTCTCCATGTGATTAGAACGTTGTCGATACATGGGATCTCTGGGTGGTTCCATTAAGCGATCAAAAAAATCATTTAATTCGTCGTCTGAAAACTCATTAGATAGATTCATTTTTAGTATTTTTCGATTTCACGACATACAAAACTTTTTAAATCGATCTGTCAAATAACTTAAACCGCCAAAAAACTTCCTTATCTGATAGGTGATCTAACCTATAATTTACTTAGCACTTTATTTACCAGTTAAGCTTATTTGAAGATTGTGAAACGCCAACGATGACTTTATTCGCCAGATAAGTGGCAAGTAGCTTATTCAGGACTTTACTTGGACATTGTGAAACAGGCCCTGAATATATTATTGAGGCTAACGTGCATGGGAGACCAGTGCTTCAGCAGGCCGCTGTCCCACCTGTTAGCCACGACGTCCAGGAGGCTGTGGCGGCTGCCGCGTACCCTATCAAGCATCGCGGCGCAACGCTTGCGGAGCGTGGCGTGGAAACCGTCCACTTAGCGTCGCTTAGCGTTGCTTGTTAGTCTCCATAGGCTACGGCGGCCATAATCGAGAAAAAAGCTGTCTTAAAATTGGATTTACTGCGGAGCAAGTACCAGGGCCTCATGAGTTACGAGAAGGTGTCGTTGACCAACCGGCCGGAGGGCGCGGGGCGCGGGGGCCGGGTCACGTACGAGTATGAAGGTATCGCGGCTGCTCGCACATCTTAGCTGCATACTTGTTTTTTTTACCTACATAATTATATGATTCTTCTACTAGTTTTAAGTATTTTTTTTGTTGACTCGTAGAAAAAGTATTGTATACAATTAGTGATATAATCAAGCTCTCCATTATATCACGATTGTATAAAATACTATTATTTACCGAGTTTGGATTCTGTAACATTAGCGTCTTGGTCTGGCGTAAAGTTTTGGTCGGCGATGTTTTTGAACGCTCCCTAGGAAGAATGTTGCCTCATATGTGTAGTATGTCTTTGATTATATTGTTTTATAACTGGCAGTCCAATCGAGTCTGTCACGCATCATGGTTGCTACGGTCAAGTGCGCGGGATCATTTTTATCGATACTGTTTTGTTTCTCTCAAGTTAGTTTATTTTTGTAACTGGTGATAAAATAACACACTACTCAAAAAGTTTTTTTGGACCTTAATCGTAGTCCTTAATTTTAGTTATGCTTGTTATATGTGAGTGGGAATAATATACAATACGAGTAAATATAGAACACAAAGATTTCAAGGCAGACGTGTTACACGACGCGTAAGACATTTGAACTACGATGACCCTAAGATTAGATCATACAATTTTGATATTCATTTGTTCACTTAGATTTTAAATTTATTCTTATTTAGCCATATAAGGCGTAAATTGTTTAGCTTCTATACATTGATTTTTGTAATAAAATTATTGGCTCAAGTGATTCGTTAAACAAAAATAATTCGTTGGCATAATTATGTTATTGTTGCGGTTTCGATCATGATTCGGATATTTGAGGTTTTTTTAGGGTTCCGTACCTCAAAAGGAAAAAACGAAACCCTCATAGGATCACTCGTGCGTCTGTCTGTCAGTCTGTTACAGCCTATATTCCCCGAAACTACTGGGACCTGTTGAAATTTGGTACACATTTGTAATAAGTTTGTGACCCAAAGACGGACGTAAACAAAGGAATTTTAAACACGGAGGCCACTTTTGGGGGGTAAATGAGAAAAAATGGTTTTTCAAACTATACAGGGTGGTCCAAACCTTGACGTCCAAAATTTTTTTTTAGATTCCTCACGTCGTGGGCTATCAGAATATACCCCATGTATGTTAGCCGATTTTTCGTAGTTTTCAAGTTATGATTTTTTTAAACTTTTGACTTTTCTTATGAAATTCCGGGGTTCCCATACAGAGTGGCTAAAAAATAACTGCATTCCCGTTGCCAGGGAGGTGTTGGAATAATACTGAGCAACTTTTACTATGGGACCAACCCCGAAATCGCGAAAAAAAATTTGGCTGTTTCATACATTTTGGCTGATGGTCCATTTTCTATGGAAGGGTAATTTTTTTTTAGTGTTACATATCAATTGAAAGAGCTTATTGTGATAATTTCAAATATATATATTTTTTTTAATTTAAGGATAATCAATTTAGAAGTAATTCAAGAAAATAGGCAGAAAAATACCATTCTTGGATCTTTATTTCCGAAACTAATGGGTCTAAAATTATTGGAAACCCTTGGAACGCAAGTCCGACTCGCACTTTGCCGGTTTTTTCTTTACTAGGGATACGATATACCTAGGTATGATTTCTGTTACGGAACTCTCTAACAATAGGTCTACCAAAATCAAAATCGAAGGGCGCTACGGAGAGCTCCAATGAATTTGTCGAGTCAGCTGGGTTCTTTGATACAAACTTCCAGTGGCAACTGTCAGAAATTTCATTAAGTTTACAATAGCCTGTGTGAAGCGGTAATGACGTAATATATATTATACTATAGGTAGCTAATATAATTTTTTTTGTAATTAAATGTATAAAGTAAGTAACAATAAAATAACCTAAATAAAATTAAAACTACCTACAAAACTAAAACTACTACTTATAAAAGGAAAACTAAAGATCTAAAAGATCTTTATTTCTTAAGTATAATTATATCCTAATTTTTGTCACATGTTCTAATGATTAATATTTAATTTACAAATTGTAAATTTTGAAATAATGCATGGTTTATGTTTATAAGTAGTATAGTATTTGTACGCCACTATTGGCAGAGCATGGTGAGACTACCAAACTATAATGTAAGACCATTCATTGTACCTGTGTTTTCACAAATAAAGAATCTCTCTCTCTCTCTCTCTCTCTCTATATCTAAAGAGGGCCCCTGGGGCATAGTACCAAAGATACTGGCAGCATTTCCTCGCTGAATTGCAACGCTTATTCGTTGAGCGAGGAAGCTGCTAGCTCTTTTGTCCCCAGTGACCTCAGGTAGGTAGGTACTTAGGTAGCTTAAATGTGGAGCTTAGGTACATCATTGCTTTAATTTGGTTCGTAATAAAAATATTGTAAAGAACTGCAATTGCACAAAAATGTGCCATATACAAAATATTACCTACTTATAGTTCGTTTTTTTACCATTAGAAAAAAGGTAAACAATCTTGACGTGTCTTTTTATTGAAAAACACTTTTGAAAATAAGGAAAACACTTTTGAAAAACAAGTCACGGTGGCAAATAAAGTCCGTCAACCAAATCTTGTCAGTAGTAAAAGGCGGCAAATTTGAAAAATCGCGGGTTAGCAACACTGTGTTCAAATAATTCCAAAACGCGTGTCATCAGTGTTTTATCTGTGGAATATGGATTGTGAATGACAGCCGTCACCTTATTTGTTTTCATTCTGAATCGTTTCTGTTACAAGAGATATTTCTGCTGTCACCATTAAATACCAATACATTAAATAAGAATAAGCAAAGCTAAGGGGCCTACAATGTACAATCATGCTCGTTGATGGTAAACATTACTAAAAATGGAGGTTATGACAAGTACTGGAAGAACTCTTTCGAACTTTTAAGATTATGTTCAGTTTTTTGTTTTAGGGTTAAAAGGCATAAATAAAATGAAAACGTATGCCTAAATCTATCCAACAAGACCATAAATTGTGTCCTGGAAACCGTCCATAGGCCCACATGTCTAATATTTTCAGCAATCAGTTGTGACTATTTACAAAGGTAAACCTTTTAAACAGTATTAAGAGCCTTGATTATATCGCCGTTCTTTCGCAATATCTACCTAATCCATACATGTTTGTTGCAGGATTAAATCTTGCCCAATATAAGGCGTTCGTAGTAGAAAGTATCTCTTCAGACAATACTTACCTATGGCGGTTTATATACGTGTACAACGCAACCAAGTCGAAAAGTGCCCCTTATCTTATTTACCTTTAAATTAAATAAACACCCAAATATCAGTTGTTTTATTTTTAATATGTATATTGTACAATATATACCAATCAAAAAAATTACACAGGTATGTCATATTCATTCAGAACAGTACACTAATTCACATTAACAAGTGGCATATTATATTGTAAATAACAAATATATGCACTATCTAATTATCTGCATTTTGATATGATTTTATTTTAGTAAACTTAGAAGACATAAGGAACAAAGAGAATATAAGCACTACAATAGGGAGTTGTTTTTGATATCTTCAAATTTGTTCATCATTTTGATTAACATTGTTTTAACATCGCTTTTAAATTGTCCGTCCATGTTTCAATTTTTTTCAATAAACCGCGAGTGACAATTTGAATTGACGTACGCAGGGCGCGCTCAGCGGAAAAAAATATCTTATGGTTCGTTGTACATTGCTGCTTTTCTTAGCGCAATACTGCTCTTTGAGTGTTGCCCTACTTTAGTTTGCTTTACATTGCTACTGACAAGATTTGGTTGACGGACTATATGTAACAATTATGAATCATACGATTATTTACATTCTTTTGCTTTCATAAGTAATATACATATATTGATTTTTAAAAAGCGTTTTTCAATTAAAAGGCACGTCTAGATCGCGTAGTCTTTTTGTAATGCAAAAAAAAAACGAACTACTTCAACGCTCAAAACCATAAATACCTTGCCCTATGACAGAGCTTACATATATACTTCTCATGACGTAAAAATTGAGAACTAATTATGTACGAATCGATTAGGTTTTAACCTTCAACGTGTTCTATGCCTGCAAAAGCTCACCGTTACAGTGAGGCTTGTTTTCAGCCTGGGAATGGCTCGTAATTCTGTATTGGTCGGCGCGGGACATTAATCGCGGCTCGAATTGCGCTTGACAGGTTTTTTTCACCCATTCAGACTTTTTTGCCATTGTGTTTTAAAAACAAATTACAGATCCTGGTATATAAATTTGATCATAATGAATACTGTATATACAACGATGTACACACACACCTACTAATATTATTTATTTATACGATGTATATGTTTACTTTAATAAACAGCGTACTAATTATTTTGTTTGGAATTTACTACTACCGTAGTAAATTAGGCGGTTTTTACACTAGCGCCGCAACCGAATCTGGAGACGACGTGCAAGTGAAACAGCGCTATACACGCAAAATATCTCGCTCATACACCACAGCTGCATGGTTGCAGCGTAAATGTAAAGACCGTGATTCAGACTAATTACCTTAAAATTGCCTGTCAAGTTGTAAAATAGTTTAATACGGAACAAAGAGGTTCATAAGGCACTGAAAGTACCTGATATAATTTGTGATTTTCATTTTGTTATCTTGCAGGTAGATGGGAAACTAATAAAATACAAGCTAAACGACGGAAATGAAATTCCTGCTGTTGCTCTAGGCACCAGCCTGGGACATTTGGCAGATGTAAGTTCGCAAAATTGAAATATTTCTAACGCGGAATAAGTTTTGCCAATGCGTGTGAGTCTGGTGTGAGTATACATGAGAATGACTTTGTATATTCGATGTAAGTAGGTACTCGGTACTAGTAATATAAATATTGCATTTCAATGGTAGGTATCTCTTATATTTATCTTCTTCCTCGCGTTATCCCGGCATTTTTGCCACGGCTCATGGGAGCCTGGGGTCCGCTTGACAGCTAATCCCATGATTTGACGTAGGCACTAGTTTTTACGAAAGCGACTGCCATCTGACCTTCCAACCCAGAGGGGAAACTAGGCCTTATTGGGATTAGTCCGGTTTCCTCACGATGTTTTCCTTCACCGAAAAGCAACTGGTAAATATCAAATGATATTTCGTACATAAGTTCCGAAAAACTCATTGGTACGAGCCGGGGTTTGAACCCGCGACCTCCGGATTGAAAATCGCACGCTCTTACCGCTAGGCCACCAGCGCATAATAGGCTAGGCCACCAGCGCATAGTAATCTCTTATATTTATATTGTAGGAATATCCCTACAGTATATAAGAGATACCGTTGTTTTCAGATACCTACATATAACGTTTCACTACATTATTCATACACTTTGTTATAATAACTTAATACTAGTTTGTAATAGGTGCCTATATGCCGTTTAATAGTTAAAGTTTAATAATATTATTTCGTTTCTTTGTACAGTGATGTAGTAAAACAAAAGTATTAAGTTATTATAGGTTTACAGTAGGTATATATTCCTCCTCATCGTTTCCCTACTGGGGAATGGGGAAAACCTACTTCATTCAATCTATTATCGATTTAAAATGTTAAAGTCAAACGAATGTACCTACATTAAGAGTCTTTGAAATCTTACTCGCACCGTACGGAATATATAGTGAACAGTTTCTAACTGTGAAACCGGCCTCAGTGCGGCGTTGTTAACAAATGCGAAGCTAACACCCGGACATGTCCGGGCCATGTTAACCGTCGTGCAGGGCACGCGGGTGCTGCCGACGAACCACTCGCTCGCCCTCGCGGTACAATGGGCCCTGGAAACCGGCTATCGACACATCGACACCGCGGCGTTGTATCGGGTGGAGGACGAGGTCGGCCTGGGGGTGCGCCGCTTCCTACGAGACAACGACACCCGCGTCGACGTTTACGTCACCACCAAAGTGAGTATTCCGATGTTAAACAATTAGCCTACAGTACCTACACCATCCAGTCAAATACTCACACGGGAACACTGTGCCGTGTGATTATTTTCCGTGAATAACCACCTCAGCTCGCTTCTAACTTTAGACGTTTGACTTTTGTTATAGGTTCTAACATTGAACAACTTGTTACACTCTTAGATTATACTTTGTCACGCTAAATTTTGCCTTATAACCTTGTTAACCGCTCACAATTTCACTATAATTACGTACCTACGTATCTGTTTAGTCGGTGAAAACTGGTTAAAATAACACGCTATCTTTCATGTCTCCGAAGTCTACGAACGTTTCTTTGTCGTGGCATAACATTAAACATGTTCTATTTTCTTTTTCTCTAGTTATGGAACGATGCTCACGAAAGAAACGAAGTGATTCCAGCTCTGAAGAAGTCGTTAGAGCTGTTACAAATGGACTACATCGATCTCTACCTCGTACACTACCCAATGGCATACAAGGTATAGCCCAGACGCTTTTGTTTTACTTAGCTTGAAAAATAAGCAAAAGGAACTTCAACATGCTATTCCAATGGAATTGTACTTATTTTTCAAGTAGAGCTTGTAAACTATAAGTAGGTAGATTATTTGGAGAATTTGCATAATACATTCAAGAGTAATGAACCTGTATTTAATTAGACTATTGAATATTTTTTTAAAGTAACACGTTTGTGAATGTAATATCTCGGAGGATTGTATGTATTAATACTGTCGTGTTGAGTTTTCGCTACTACAGCAGTATAAAACCGTCTATTCAATAGCATTGGGTTATTCGCAAACATATTTTCCGCATGCGTAACTACTACAAATGATACTTTTGAAGAGGATATTTCTTTGGCGGTATTCATGTTGTACCTATCCTATATCCTAATATACACATCTGGTCACCGACTATGTCGTTTTAAAAGTTTGACAAATAAATGTTGCCAGTAAACGCCTGCAAACTAGTAACACCTTTTTAACCTCTCGAATGGCGGAATTTATTAATTATTTGAATTCAATACTTACTGCGCGGATCCACGTTCCGCGTTCGACACATAACACATTCGAGAGGTTGGCGGCCCCCTGGATACAAGATACAAGATATTTATTCATAAACAATATCAATTGTGTTTGAATACATACGGATGTAATGATGACGCACCGTATTATGTTTTAAATCGAAAACATTTATTCAAACAAACATTAATAATTAAAACTAATAATAAACTAAACGTCTAATATGCGCCTCTACCACCATGTTTTAAATTATTGTAGGTAAGTGTGAGAATTACGTATGACATAATAGGGGATAAAAGTGCAACTAAAACTCCCGTGGTGAGTTAAAAGATTATAACATACCTACGTACACCTACTTTCATTTAGCAACTTTGAAGGTGTCAGCAAAAACTTTATAGGCAGGACTAGTACTTAAAACTTTGCAAGTTATTCGCTGTATTTTCATTTTAAAATTGTTGGACGCTTTTTAACTCGCTACAAGTTTTCTGCAGAAATTAGTTTTAAGAACTGCGTCGTTTTGTTTTAATTGTTAATTTCGTGCTAAAAAATAGTTATTGCGAGACGGAAGGAAAACAGCTTGCTACGTGCCTTAGTCTGCGTGAGCCTTCATTAAACCAAGTATAAATTGAGTTCTATATCGGAAGAAGTGCTATCTATGTTGGCACAGATGTGCTATGAAAACTTAAAAAGTACATATATAAATAGTTACTATTAGACTGTGATGTTGATATCAAATATAACTTCGTAGGTAACGTTCCGTGTAAAGACCCTTAAAGCTACCCTACCTACCCTACCCTACCCACACCCTTCTTAAAGGAGCTCAAAGGGACTAGTGACGCTACCTGCAACCGTAAAGCTGGCAGATTCCGTGCTCAACATATTGGTATTGAAATAAGTTTTATTGCAGTAGTTACGAGAAAAATACCAGTTGAAGTAAAAAACTTATATTTCCCATTCAGTTGGACTCTTAAATAGTTATTTGTACAACAAGAGATCAAAGTTTGATATTTCTTCGAGTGTTTATTTTGAGTCCCGTGCAAGCGAAAGATTCTATACTAGATTCACGAGCGTAGCGAGTGAATCTAATTTAGAATCTTGAGCGTAGTAAGGGACTCAAAAGCGCATGAGATGTAAATAACTTTGATCTCGTGTAGTTCACAAAACTTTTCACCTCAGCAGTGAGAACAAATTAGAGAACCCGAAAAATGTATTCCTTCTTCATCACTTACCTATTCACTCATGTTTTCTTAAGATATACCAACAATTAAGTTTTCACCTCAGCAGCTCGAACAAAGGTACTTTGCTACTTAAAAACAGTGAGCAAAATCGCATTTTGCTCATTTTGTCTCACTCAGTGAGCAAAATGCCATTTTGCTCACTGTTTTTAAGTAGCAAAGTACCCTTGTTCGAGCTGCTGAGGTGAAAATGTTATTCCCTCGTATACCATTGCACTCTGTTGATTCTTACAAATAAATGTCAATTCCATGATTGACGTTTATCGAACTTAAAAATATGCAGCGCACATGAAGTTGGACATCAAAATATACAGACGTGGCCCCACTAAAACTTGAAGCTCCTTTACACTGTATCAATCTTTAATATTCGGTTTGAAAAAGATGAATTTAACAGATACATATCTTTCCATTCTGGCGTTACAATTATTATTTTCTTATACCTTTTGGCAATATCTTTATTACTTCACGAATAACTATTATTGTAGCAAATTGTAGATATTTTTATTTTGAGTTCATGTTCACAAATATTTAAACTGGACACAATGCGATCAAAGCATGCCTGTTTTAAGGATTACTCAAGCTAGACCGGGCCGGGCCTGGGCCGAGACGTCCGACATGTCATTCTCTATGACGGCAGATCGGTGATCACGTGGAAAACGAAGCGCCGGAAGCTCCGGCCCGGCCACGGCCCGGTCTAGAGTGATTCATCCTTTAGGTACTCGGAGTTAAAAACCTCACCAATGAGCAATTGTATTGTATCTATCAATACTTCAATATTAAGTATTTGCAAAGATGAAACAATATATGTTTTATATGTTTATTATGTTTAGTAAAATTTAAAACAGAATACTTACTTGGAACGTTTTACATATGAAGTTCTAAACAATAAGCCATAGAAAGTACAGTTTACTTCATGCTATCTACTGATACTGAGGCATTTGAGGTTATTTTACACTTTGCAGAAAGACGGCAGCATCAGTTCTACAGACTACCTAGAAACTTGGAAAGGCATGGAGGATGCTAAAGAGATGAATCTCACTAAGTCCATAGGTGTTTCAAATTTCAATGTAACGCAGATGCAGCGACTTTGGGATAACTCTAGGATAAAACCGGCAGTTTTACAAATCGAGGTAGCTATGATTTTCTTTTAATTTTTTCATCAATTTACTTAATCGTTTTCTATATTATTTATAAATATTTAAGTAAGTAGATCAACTCAATGAATGGTTAAGCATTTAGAAACGTCTTTAGAAATGCTTACCTTTTTAATTTTATTACTTATTGCTTTCTTAAAACTTCTACGAAGCATTGTGGAAAATACTAATTACTAATGTTGGTATTATAAATATTCAAGTCTGATGTTAAGCGACATGTAATCTATGAGTGCTGGCAAAATACACCTTCCGCATTATTTTCAAAATCTCATTCTATTGTATTTTTAAAATGAATAATTCGCAACAAGCGACAAACTTTAAATGTTCTCCTTCCTAAAATACTATGTACTCCACAGAATAAATGCAAGCATAACATAATTATGTTATATACTGGGTCAACAAAATCTTGTCAGTTAATAGGAACAAAAAAAAACTATACTCATCCTTTTCTTTTGGGTGCTAGTACTAGTGTTAGACAAAGATAGTATGATTGTCTCTGTTTATGTTTGAAATCAAACAGACCTTTGACACACTATAGAAAAAAACCATTGACATATAAACAACATGTACAGAATTTAGAAGAGGAAGACAATGAGTGAATGACACTGACACAGTTAGGACCTCATCAGACGCGCGTTTCTAGTCAATGATCTCATATGTAGAGCCCTAGAGATCTACGTTCAAATAAATGTTTGAAATTTGAATATTAGAAATCCCCCTGATGCCCTTAATTTTGTTCGTGACTCTCACGCTTAAAATCCGTTCATAAACCAAACAATGTTTTGGTGTGTGATAACTGTGTTCGAATGTTATTTGCGTAGGTCAAAGATACAAATAGGTAGGTATGTTTACACTTAGTCCTTTATTTTTTATTACACAACTTATAAAAGAGTAAGGTGCAAAAGTGTAAACGTATCTTTGACGTCGACTGTACATATTTGTATAATAAGTGATGAAGGTACTTAATATTATAAGAGTTTGCGGCTTATACAGGAATGGTGAATTAACAGGACTTCATTAACCTACCCGAAATTCTTTCATTACAAACTTTCAAATTAATTAAAACTTACAATTCATAATGTTCCTACATCGCAATATACCTAGACATTTATTGCACAACACATCCAAATGTCTTTTCATGGCTATATCAATTCGATATTTATATTATTTATGTAGGTATGCATTCTGTATTATATGTAACTAAAAATAAAACTGAATGAAGTGATGAGCTTCTTGTCCAATTTTAAACAGTTCGTAGAGGTAGACTTGGCTATTTCATAATTTGTCCTACGATTTTATTATTATCGGGCGGCTAGCCCAAAAGTAGTGGCCAATCTATTAGCTGGCAATTTCATGAGCCTTCATTTTCAACTTTTCGTGGAATGTCGGACATATTATGAAATGGCCAATTTTGAGATCAGGCTACTTGTGATAATATGTCTAAATAATTGTAAGTTCTAATCTTTTATATAACAGCAGAGACATGCGGTGCATTTTTAAAAACTTTTGCATGATAAAGTTTTGTAAATCTCATTTTGTATATATACTAGCATACGAAAATAAGCAATGCAATCAGAAGTCCCGACAGCCAATAACATGTTTATTTATTTATTTAATATATTTATTTCGGATAACAAGATCCATACAATAATTACATTACATACATAATGACAATCAATTAAATTTAACTAAAACTATTCCTTAAATAACTAAATTTGCCTAACAGCACCTCTACGTTACTTTCGTGTTTACGTTAAGTAATAATTAGGACACCTAGTATTTAGGTAACTAGGAAAAAAGTTTATCAATGAGAATGACTTCTACAGGTGAACCCAACGATAACCCAAACTGAGTTGATAGCGTGGTGTCGCGCCCGTGGAGTGGTCGTGATGGCGTACAGTCCGTTCGGCGCCATTCTCGGCCGAAAACCAAACGCGCCGCCGCCGAGAGCCGACCACCCGACCCTGCGCCGTATAGCCGAGAAATATAACAAAACTGTTCCACAGATATTAATAAGATATTTGGTAAGTTGCGTTCGATGTGTATAAACACTCACCAGGCATATAATTATGTATTATTAGGCACTTGTGCTCTAATATGCGTTAAAACGCATTCATAATCAGACGATTTTAATATGCCAAGTGGGAAATAGCTTATGTGGAATTCGATTTACCAGGAAACAGGGAAATAAAATTAAGTACCTATTGAACTGTTTTAGTGATGCCATTTGGGGTATATTTTTCTGTATGTAGGTAATAGTAGTTTATGCGACTGCTACACAATGCCTAATTATGTACAGTTACATACACTACTTATTGTAACTGGTCATCAGTATATTTCGACGTCATTTGAAGTTGAAGGTTCGATACAATTAACATCTCAAGTTAAACCGATAAATGCAAAGGCAATTTCGGCCTTTGATGGGTTCGACCCGGCCTCACAGTAATTATTTGTGACATAATCAGCATAAACCCCCACATGTTTACAGTAAAATATTGTTCGATCCATATCAAAGGCATAATTGTCAATCTCTACTCCGAGAATAACCTGTATCATGTTTGACTTTAGTTTCGATACTATTTACTAAAAACAAATATTAGGCGCGGTCGTGGGCGTTTAGAACTCCGCTTCTCCGTCCCAAGCGTTCGGGGACTTGTAGTTTCAACCCAAATATTACATGTATTGAACTGCGATAATATTACATATTCGGTAATTCCCTCGTGGAGGAAGTCAGAACTCGAATTAGTTATTTGTTAGACATCACATTTATGAAACGAATTTTTTGTTACGTTGCTGTTTATTTATTTAAGCTACATTATCTTACACCTTTTTCCTGCCGGAAAGCATATGCTTTATGATTATGATTAAAATGAACCATCCAGGGCGGTTTATCTTATCTAAACTTCAATTAATATTTTCAATAATCAAAATGGGCATTATATTATACAATTCTTTAGAAGATGTAGACGTATTTCTCTTCTGTAAAAATACGTCTTGCCTCTGTGCGTTTATCTCCAAAATTAATTTAAAGAATTACTTTTCCAGAACAACAAGATGTACATGTACAATTTTAATCGTTAAAAATAATTTATAACCTATTTTCTATAAATTACTCACTTTCAAGAATCTTTGAGACTGGAATTTTAGCTCATGTTATGTACCTACATACGTAATGTACCTATTATAAACTTACAGGTTGATCAAGGATTAGTGGCCATACCTCGCTCCACGAACAAGGAGCACATACAGCGGAACATTAACATATGTGACTTCAGCCTGAACCCCCAGGAGATTTCTGAGTTATCTACCTTTAATAAAGACTATAGGCTCAGAACACCGGCTAAATGGTACTCGCATCCAGAATTTCCTTTTGAAAAAAAGAACCTTACAGCTGCTGAAATACAATACATTATTGAATACAGCAAAGAGGATTAAAACACAGTATACCTATAGTAAAAACTTCGATTATAAATTTAATTCTAGGGTAATTCGTAAATGATGTCTAAACGGCTGCACTAAATGTAGGTATTACCTATTTTTACCTAATTGTATACCATTCACATTCTAAAATAATGTACGAAGCTTAATAAATAAACCAACAAGAAATGAAACAAGGAATTTTTTATTACATATTTCAGTTTATCCTTTAGTTTCCTGATTCCCATTTTATTTGTATCTGACTAAGTCTATGTATTATTCGGGCTTGCGTCCGTGACCGGTTGATTTCGTCCCCATCGCAGCAAATCTACCGTAATACGCCATTATTTTATATACTCGTACGCCTGTGTCTATAATACTGGGATTTACTTCTTGTTTTGTTCTTATTTACTTTCAGATAACCACGAAACCACATTGCCCTGCCTCAAACGTAAATAGCTGCAACACAATAAGTAATATGTTTTATTTAACATTTTAGGCAAGGCATCTTTCGTTAGGTATTTCTAGAAGAATCCATATTTTTCCAGCTTCGTTAAAATATTTGCTTTATTCCATATACAATAACTGGATTGTTTAAATTCACATAATCGACATCGACATCGGTAACCGATGGTTCTTTTTTAGCGAGAAAGTAACAGAAAATTAGCTATAAATACTTATTGTTTCAACGTCAAACCTCCGCGAATATCGGTGATTTTTAACCAAAAAATATTGTACACAACGCGCAGGTCTTATTTTATGTACCTAAGGCCCTAGAATAAACAGAATACAGAGACTAACTATCAAAGATAAAAAAATTACTTTCATAAAGAAAAGTAGCGAATAATAAAATTGCTATTCGTTAAAATAATTTGGATATTGAATAACAACGTTGTTTTGCTTTCATCTCAGTTTGTTGTAGTCACTTTAATTAAGCAGCATCACCCCGTCAAAATTTGCACGCAGCTTTTGAGCGAGGGGTGTATTCAAATTAAAAGAATATGATATTGATTTAGCAGGTACATTACGTCCTTATAAAATCACCGGTAATTCACATGCGTGAGAGAATAAACATGAACAGAATTTAATTTAAATTAATTAAATAAATAACTAAATAGACCATTATTGGACATTCTTACACAAACTGACTTAGTCCCACAGTAAACTCAAGGTGGCTTGTTTTGTGGGTACTTATTAAAATTGAGTCTTTCCATATCTCGGGACCATAGGATCCCGGACCCTTTGGGAGGAGTGCGTGGGGCCGAAGCCAGCAGCGCAGAGGCCGTTTAAGACAAATTAATCTAAAAGCAAGGGATACACGTAGCGGATATCGTCCCCGAACACACAATGTGATACATCCGGAGATGGTCCCCACCAGGTAAAAAGACTATTGCAGTGCGGCACTTTTGTGCTGCGATGGTAACTATAATCATAAGCTATAAATTTGTATGTAAGATGGACTGAATAATGGGCTATGGGAGCAAGGTCCTGCTCTTGCGACTCTAGTATGGCCGACCAGTCAAAGCAAGCATAGAGAAAGGGCCCTCTGGAAAAGAGGTCCGCGGTGGCGCCACTTACCGTCAGCTGGCCACAAGCTGCCCCCGCGGGGATTATTCATATTATTAAAATTGGAATACGCCTCACAGGCATCGGCGCGTGGGAATAAACAAGTAAAAAATATTCTTTAACAATATTTTCTCAAAAGATTTTGATGGATTGCAGATGTTAAAACCACAATTTTGACTACATGGATTTCAGTCGAACTCTTCAAATAACAATGTAACGTAACATGTTTTAAGTTACAAAGATACAATTTGAAAATCTAAAAATCTACTCACAATAATTACAAAAATCGTAACCTAAACTAAAAACTAACAAACACAAAAACTATTCACATAATTCGCCCCGCGCCATTCCATCTGAAATGGAGCCCATCACGCTCGCCGGGTTGCCACGTTGAACCGCGATGGGCATCCTTTTGTTTTATTTAAGTAAGTAAATATGGAAAATCCTCGGTAACTTAAATTAACCGTCGTGATCTAGGCTTACGGCTCGTTATGGTGATAATTTCGATGATTATATTGCTTAAAACAAAATAATAATATGCTATGAACCTTTACCTCATTATTAGCTATTAATTGAGGGCAAATTATTTTTCATTAACGATTTCCCGAATCAAAGATTCTAAAGTGAAATTAATTTCGTGTTGTGGAATCGAGTACTAAAAACTTCAAATTAACTGAGAACAGTGCGCGGGAGAGAGAACACGTTTCCAATAATTAAATACCTACCCACCTTTACCACAAAGGAGTTGTGTTAGCCTTTTTAATCTCCTTAGTATTATGTAATTGAATTCTTTTGCCCACGGGTATAAAGGAAATGCCGCAGCTTTTATCTGAGCCTTGCGGCTTTCGGATCACCTAATTGATTTGGGCGCGAGCTGTTGATATTATAGGCCGCAGGATAGTCTAAAAGAGCGTACGTTACATTGCATTTAACGTATCATACGTCCTTTGAAACAACTACCCGATCGCGGTTGCTGGAGTAATGAGCCGATATAATGAGATACTAGTTAGTCAGCTATTTGCGCGTCCATTGACGTAAATTTCAGGCGCATTGGGGGCTTTAATTAATTAGCTGCTTGTTTTCTACGTTTTATGCTGCTCAAGTGTTAACTTACACTAACTACCGTCTCCCAGACTTTTGCTTCCAATTAGTTTATTTTAATACTTTGTACCTACGTCAATAAGACGAAATTAGATTAATCTAAGAATTAATTCCCAGCAAGCTGGGAATTGTTTTAACATTTGCTCCTAAATGCGTGTAATCCGAGTTTGTGCAATCCCAGGAGGTGTGCAATTTTTGTTGCTTGTAGGTTGAAAACGGTACGTTCGACGGACTTTGTGCTCTAATCATGATAAAAATAGATAATATATCTGAGGATCCGAAAAGGACCTTAATATGACTTAGTAGGTATTCAAAGTTGTAAAAATGGCCGCCATATTCTAATTCCAATTTCTTTGTTTGGTATGATCATGCTAAAATCAGAAAACGCGTTTTCACCAGTGTCTGATCCACCAAACCTTGCTAGTGTCATTATAATTGGTGGTGGTTTCCTTCTACATCGAGTGGTTTGGCAATCCAAGGAAAAATGTATCTCCCAAGGCTCTCAAAATTTATGAACACCTCCTCCATGGGATTGCGCAAACTCGGATTACACGCATTTAGGACCAAATGAAGGTATTATACTGATTTCCAGCTAGCTGAGAATTAATTCCTCGAAACGATTTTAATCTAATTTGATTAATATACTCGTATAACGCGACATATGCTGAAATTAGGTTCACCAATTCTCCACCATAATGTGTCCATTGCGAATGATTTCTATAAAGTATAAAACGGGATGGGATAATCTGGCTGCCTATTTCATGTAGGAATATATCATAAAAAAAGGGATTTATTTTATTTCAAAGAACTGCGCTTATTAATATAGCATGAGATTAGCTACAGCTACAGCTAGCCCGTAGCTAGGAGGATTTGCGTAAATTATATTGTATTCGTAGTAGGCGGTAGTGTTTTTATCATGAGTTTATTTATGCGAAAAGTTAGTTGGGCGTTTCGCCAGACCGTATTATAAATTATGCCCGGTGACACGAACTAATCGCTATCATTATGAACGAAGATAACCGCGACAAAAGCGCGCTCAACCCTCATTCCGGTCAGCGGGGCATGGCAAGAATCTTTCGACAGCTGTAGGCTACAGGCATTACCATCGACTAAAGAACTGATTTTAAACCCGTCAATCTTATAATTGCGATAGCATGATGTTTTTTACACATCCTGGATATTTAAAATGGAAATTTAAAAGTGGATGATTTAAAATACTGCTTTGAGAATGTGATGCGAGTTTAAATTATTTGAATCGACTCGATTTCGTCACTCGAAACTCTGTGGAAAACGGCGAAATGCTAATTTTAAAAATACGATATTGTATTGACCACTCGTTTACAATTTTATTAGCGTCTTGATCATGCACGGCCAGATTTTATACTATACTGTAGGTATTTATTA
Source organism: Cydia amplana (assembly GCF_948474715.1). NCBI lineage: Eukaryota > Metazoa > Arthropoda > Insecta > Lepidoptera > Tortricidae > Cydia > Cydia amplana. The sequence goes on along the minus strand of NC_086077.1, from coordinate 8,334,766 downwards.
CGGTTAAAGACAAAAATTGTTACAGCTCGGACGGACTGAAAGAAGGAATAAGAGCTAACAGCTATCCGTTCGGCACCCTTTCAGTGCGATCCAATCCCATCAACTTTAATTACGACACATATTTTTACCTTCCGCACCAAAAATGTTTTCTAAAGAAACTTCCAAAACAAGGAAATTGATTAGTTACTACGTCATAATACGTGAAATGAATTCAAATGTAGGTACTCACACTTTTTTGGGTCAGCTCACTTTTTAGAGACTAAACATTTTCACGGCGCAGAAATCTTGGCTCAAAATAAAATTGTCGTACTTTCCGGATGTTAAGTAACGAAGCTTAACGCAGTGAGCGTTAAATATGGTGTAGGTCAAGTGAAGAGGAGGCAGCGAGGGCTCTCCGTTCCAAGTATGCCTCGATTTGCAGTGCCAAGAATGCGGAACCAGCGCTCTGTAATCGAAACTCACTTTACTTGTAACATAATATTAGGATTAGATAACTAATAGTTACCAATTTAAATAAATACAATAATACTTACTAATAAGCCCCGTTTAGCCTATTCTGACAGAATGGTAACTACGGAACCCTACACTGAGCATGGCCCGATATACTGTTGGCCGTTTTTTTTTTAACATAAGTATCTACGCATGTTACAAAATCTTACATCCATTTTTTAAAGATACTTAATTGTTCATTTTATTCCTATCAAAAACGTAATGGCGTAGAAACGATGTGGCAATAAATCGTTTTTATTCTTTTTGAAGCAATTTCCGTAACAATTATGAGTACTTTGATGTCAAGATTTGTTTAATGGAGTAGAATTATTTTCTTTACGCAGTTGGTTACACTTTATATAATAATGTTCCGTGAACATTTTCATCTAATGCGCTACTTAAACACTGTTAATGTTAATGTACCCACTGTGTGTTTTCGTATTTTTTTTCAAAAAAGGGGTTTGCGAGGTCTCTAGCTGACAGAGCCACTACTTTAAGGATATTCATATCATTCATATGAAATTATTTAATTTCAACCTATAGATATAATTTCAACCTAGAAAATGAAGAGTCATTTTTGGGCGTTAGGAACCATACATAAGTACATAATTATATTCTATCTAACCAACTAAGTATAACTTCCAACGCTGCCGACTCCACTCATACCCTGGGCACAGTATAATAAAGAGTACGAGCGTACAGTATGGACACTCCCTGCCTCCCGTTGAAAGTGCCGCCCAACCGCTCTCGGTTACCTCACAGTTACCTTATAATGTGTTATCTCACTGAGACAAGCATGGTACGCGTTCACCTACACGAGCTTAGGCTGTGTGCGTAGGAACGCGTTTGTTTCATACATTTGATCGCCAGTGTCCGAGGTGTGCCCTGGGCCTGCTGCACCGTGACACCTGACTTTGTTGCTTGGCTTGGCAACCTCAAGACTACACTCTGATTGCCCTCAATGTATATAATTGCCATACATAATGTTATATAATGTATTTCATGTGATGTTGCATAAAAAATTTCTATGTATATGTCTATACGACTAAATAAACGAAGTATAACCGTAGGTAACAATAATTAGTGATTATGTTGGGAACTATGGATTAATCATTTATTTACAAACAAGATACAGTGTATTACTAAAAGAAATTAAAAACTAGCTTAAATCTAAAATAGGCCCTTGAGGCATTGTACCAAGGATGCTGGCGACATTTCCTCGCTGTATGTTGGGAATAAAGTGCTTCGGAGTCAAGTATCAACGAGCCAACTGTTTGTGCTATCTTTTTTCTATCTAGTGATTCTATCTCTCATTTAAAATTTTAGAAGTGCAGATTTAGAAAAATGTTAGTACGTACTGCAGTTATAAATAAGTATGTAAAAAATATTAGTCATCTCAGCTCACTTTATACCGTGTATATCGTTTGCAGCATTACCGGTTTTTCAGCGGTAGATTAGATCCGGTCTGCAATTAGTTTGTGTGGACACTACATATCTGTTTAGCGGCGCGGTCGCGCTGTGAGCTCGCACATTTATACCGCACACGAGAGACGCCGGGCGGACCATTTGTATGGCTCACGTCACGCCACCCGTTATTTGTCAAGACTCGCTATTGAAATAATTACACGCTTCTATTAAATCTTACATAGTTTAAATTATTGCAGGTCGATTCGTAACTGTTAACAAGAGTACCACTTAACAAAACGTGACACAATATTCGTCTAGTTTAATGAGAACCAAAATGTTCGTATCAGACGACTGTCACCTCTAAAATATTTGTAACTATCGGGCTTTAAATAACAATAAATTTTTAGTTATTTACAAAAATATTATTGGTGGGATTATTTATTGGTGAGATACGCGATACAATCCGTTTAAATTATTTTAGTTCAGTTTTTCTGCAAAGTTATTACTGTTATTAGAGTTAATTAGTAGTATTAGTACTATAGTCGATCATCACTCATTGATTAAAAACGTCTTGGTCAAATGAACTGACAAATTAGTTATATTGCATTTTTAGGGTTCCGTACCTCAAAAGGAAAAAACGGAACCCTAATAGGATCACTCGTCTGTCTGTCTGTCTGTCCGTCCGTCCGTCTGTCACATCCTATTTTCTCCGAAACTACTGGATCAATTAAGTTGAAATTTGGTGGTACATATGTAAGTATGTGACCCAAAGATGGACGTGTAACGTAAATAAATGAATTTTAAATATGGAGGCCATTTTTGGGGGTAAATGAGAAAATTAAAAAATAAAGATTTTCTAAATATATCGTGTTACATATCAAATGAAAGAGCTCATTGTAAGAATCTCAAATGTATTTTTTTTATAATTTTAGGATAAATAGTTTAGCGGTTATTCAAGAAAATAGGCAAAGAATGACCATTCCCTCCCCCCCCCCCTTATCTCCGAAACTACTGGGTCTAAAATTTAAAAAAAATACACAAAATAGTTCTTTACCTATAGATGACAGGAAAACCTATTAGAAATGTGCAGTCAAGCGTGAGTCGTACTTAATTACTTAGTCTTTGACCTTACCCCTACGGTTTTTCTTTTAATGTTTTCTCCGAAACTACTGGACCAATTAAGGTGAAAATTGGTACACATATGCAAGCTTGTGACTCAAAGACGGCCATGTAACGCAAACAAATTAATTTTAAACATGGGAGCCACTTTTGGGGTGTAAATGGGAAACTTAAAAAATAAACTTTCAAACTATATCTTGTTACATATCAAATGAAAGAGCTCATTGTAACTCAATTTTTTTTCGGTTATTTTAGGATAAATAGTTTAGCAGTTATTCAAGAAAATTGGCAAAAAATGACCATTCCCCCCCTTATCTCCGAAACTACTGGGTCTAAAATTTTGAAAAATATACACAAAATAGTTCTTTACCTATAGATGACAGGAAAACTTATTAGAAATGTGCAGTCAAGCGTGAGTCGAACTTAATTACTTAGTCTTTGACCCTACCCCTACGGGTTTTTAGGGTTCCGTAGCCAAATGGCAAAAGACGGAACCCTTATAGATTCGTCATGTCTGTCTGTCTGTCTGTCCGTCTGTCTGTCCGTCCGAATGTCACAGCCACTTTTCTCCGAAACTATAAGAACTATACTGTTGAAACTTGGAAAGTAGATGTATTCTGTGAACCGCATTAAGATTTTCACACAAAAATAGAAAATAAACAATAAATTTTGGGGGTTCCCCATACTTACAACTGAAACTCAAAAAATTTTTTTTCATAAAACCCATACGTGTGGGGTATCTATGGATAGGTCTTCAAAAATGATATTGAGGTTTCTAATATCATTTTTTTCTAAACTGAATAGTTTGCGCGAGAGACTCTTCCAAAGTGGTAAAATGTGTGTCCCCCCCCCCCTGTAACTTCTAAAATAAGAGAATGATACAACTAAAAAAAATATATGATGTACATTACTATGTAAACATCCACCGAAAATTGGTTTGAACGAGATCTAGTAAGTAGTTTTTTTTAATACGTCATAAATCGCCTAAATACGGAACCCTTCATGGGCGAGTCCGACTCGCACTTGGCCGCTTTTTTACATATAATGCGAATCAAACAAATAATTATCTCGATTTATTTTTGGATTATCAGCAATTAAAATTCAAAAGGACATTAAACGTGCTTATTCATATACATTGTAATAAGTCAGTCACTAGGTACTTCATCATCACAAGTCGCTGCTCGGAATTCAGGAAGCCTTTTGTTATTGTAGCCTTCTATTCAAGATTCACAAGACAGTGGATCCAGTGTTGTCAGATGGAATATTAACAAGGGACGACGTCGCCGAGACAATCCCTTAAACATCCAACATTGCACATCTGATGCCGCCGGCGCCTGACGCCCACCGGTCCCTGAATACTTCCACAATGCCATTATTGAAACTTTTGACACATAGGTATATATATAAGTATATATACCTTAGTGGTTTCCGTACCCTCTTATCAATGTCGCGAAATAGGTACCCTGATGGCGTCTATTGATATCAATACACTATGAAATTAAATTTCATTTATTTTCAGGCAACCCAGTCCGGTAGAACAATTATTTTGTCACAACATCGATCTTGATCTAAAAGATCACTTTGAAACAAACACGTTTTAAAATATTCTGTGATTATAATACAGAATACATCAGGATTAATTTACATGAGTATATTCTCTGAAATTTGTTCGCTATGATTATTAACTTACTCACGGAGTTTGTACAAGATTTTAAGTTAACGAAAGTTTAATTTCGTTCCACATATGTTGTTTACTATGCGCAAGCACGTGGCTTGGAATAAATTTAAGCAGAAATGTTGGCTTGTGTTTCATTGGAATAGTTGAGGAGGTGAAATGTCTCGTAGCCCAGCATTTGTTTTAAGACATAGGTACCTATGATGTAGGTACACTTGACTGCTAGTTAACTTTTCTGTTCACAAACATTTATTCCGGTTAAATTTTCTTAAAAATATTACAATCATCATATTGTGCAATTCGTTGTCATTCCAAGAATTCAGTCCTTTAAAATATTTCGTAATTTATTAATTATTTTATAAGGGTGACTTAAATAAATACCCTCGTCCACACTGTTTACTGACAATTAGAAACTTATTACAAAGATTGATTGATTAATGATCAGTTAAGAGAAAGGCTGGCAGTATTAAACAAATCTTGTAGACATGAAAAAAACTGTATGTATATTACATACAGTTTAAGTAAATTACATAATTAAAGAGCAATGCAAGAACTTCTCACGCGTTGCGTTCGAACACCGTGACAGAGGAGACTTTTATGGACATATCCCCGAAAGTATTATATACGTACTCGTATATGTCGGCATGTCACAGTGTATGACCTCGACAAAATTAAACTTCTCTGTAGCTTGACACTTCATACATGCGTAGGTAAATCTATTCTTCTGCAGTAATTTCGTTACCTTGTTCGGTACCAACTCAAACGTGTAAAAACTTTTTTGTTTAATTTTTGTCCTGTCCGTTTTAAGAGCCAACATGAGTGGTCATTTCTCCATACCTGTACTCGACTGTTTCCTCCGTGGGTTTTGGATTGGGTGGGTGGGATTTTTTCAACACAGATTAATATTGTCAATATCTGTGTCGGACCGTTTTGCTTTTTTTGATATTTTTGTTTTATAAGGTGCTAGAGCCCTTCAAAAATGGCCAAAATGGCCTAATTGACTATGCCGCAATGAGAGGCGTACTATTCAAAACTGACATCAATTAGTCAAAAAAGCAGATAATGTCATAATAATTTAGATTTCCAAATTTGGTTACGATTGGTTAAGTTTTGGAGGAGGAAACAGTCGAGTACGAAACCTCGATTTTTGATATTTTTACGCAGGATTTTTCGCCTTGTCCTTATCGCACTAGTGTTAGGAGCCGCTTCCGTTAGCGAGACGGGTATATTTACCTAAAATATTTAAATCTTAGCTCCTGTTGGCTCTTAATTTTTTTTTTTCGCTTTATGAAAGTTTCAAGATACGTTCAATACATAGCCGGTTATTTTTTTTTACACTAAAATTGACAAACTGGTTATTGTTATAAACGGTGCCTGCAACAAGAATACCTACGATAAAAATTTCCGTCCAAGCTTATTTTTAACAAGCTTTTATTAGGTCGACCTGTATGTAACTATGTAATGGAATCTAAGGTAACTAATTTAACCATCTTCCAAGGATCGTAGCGTCATGAAAATTGGCAGCTGTATGTAGTTCTGATGACAATACAATAATATGGTACTGTCGAACTGATCTGATGATGGAGACAGGAGGTGGCCATAGAAACTCTGTGATGAAACAACGCAACCTAATTGTGTTAGGAGTTTTTAGAACTGTCTCAATGAGTATTAGTTGTCTGTCGTAAGAAAAGTACAGTCAGCGATAAAAGCTTGTACCAAAAATTATTTTTTTGCCAAAAACTTATAAAACTTGTTATTACACTCCTAACTTTATCAGATTGAATTTGAAACAAGCCCCCTAACTCTTATGAAGACAAAGAAAAGTACAGTAGGTACACATAATATATGGTTTAAATCGAATTCTGTAAAATAACAAAACTTAAATATTTTACGACGCAAAGTTCTTCCGAAGCAAACATCGTTTCGCATTTTCTTATCGTATAGAAAAGTTTCGTAGTCTCAGACTGAGCAATCCTCTCGTCGATAATGTTTTATTGCCTGGATTTTGTTTTTGTTTCTGTATGCTTTACAGGTTGCATAATATTTTTTTATTATTTTAGATATCGATCATTCATACAAACTTACCTACCTACCTATAGTGTGTTTATACACTTAAGTAATATACTTAAGTAGGTAGATACATATTTATGTCTATTTACATCTTTACTTATACGAGTATAATGGTGAAATCTGAGATTTTAGCAGAAAAAAATAACGTAACATGTTGAAAGATTGTTAAATACTTAATAAGGATTATATCTAAGTTTGTAGCTCCGTTATAAATAAATATTGTTCAAATTTTAAGCAAGAATCCGATAGAATCAAAATATTTTGTAAACCTACCTTATTCGCAAATCATAACGGTTAAAGACAAAATGTCACAATGTTTTCCAGTTTCTTTTACCAACAACCTTTAGTATAACACTAAGTAGATATCATTAAAAATATAATAGGTATACTTAGGTATAATTTATTTCTTTATTACCATAAGTCGGTAATTTGTTTCTTATTCAAATTAAATGTAGCAATTAGTAAGGTACCCATAAGGCAACGTTGTCGTGTATCATTTTAATTAAATCATACGGTACAATAAACTTAAAAGGACACAGTATTGTATAATGTGGTTTATTTGTACAGTTAGTGAAGTATCTAGCTCCCGTGTCACCCGTGTCGCCGCTCGAGGTCGCAGTGTAACGCACACATGACAAAAGTTTCAATAACTTTGTTTTAGATTTAGATGGTTGTCTCGACGTACGCTCCGACAGCAAACATTTGTAGAACGTGATTTCACTCAAAAGGATGGATTTAAGCCATCGAAATTAAGTTCTGTCTGGTTATGTGCTCAGAGGTCGTTGGTTCAAACTTGGACCGCCTCGGAAAACTTATCCCTCAAGAGTTTAAGTTTATTTATTTCAATAGTACTTACTTACTTAAATATTAATACTTACGTACTTACTTATGTTTTTAAACTTAATACTCACTCTTCATAATAAAATAGAAATCATTACGCTATAAGAAATGTACCTATCTACTTACCTTACCAACAGATTAAAAGTGTAGGAAGTGGGAACCTTTGAATGAGTAATTTGTAGACTTCCGTAGTCAACTAGCTGTCCGACCGAGGCTTTGCTACATTGTAAGTTATTTTGGCATGGATATATAAACCAATTATGCCGAAAGTGTTGGTAAAATTATTAGCAGGTAAAAAGAAATGGTTTACCTTTCTACCACCCACCCACACCCACTTTGGTTTAGTTAGGGTGCTCTTGATCTGGCTTTTCTTCAGATTTCCCCGATCTGATCAGATAATGACTCTTAAAACGTTCTAAAGGAATTTAAAACTTGTGTGATACTTATTGATGGTAACAAAATTCACACTTGACTTTTTGCACCAGTTGATAATCACACGTTCATTAAAATTAAAACCATAAAATAGTGGGCATCCCTACATATTTACACTTAATAATGACGATAATAAAGTTCCTGAATTTAGCACTTACCATGCTTAAACTGTGTACGCGAGAGCTAGGTGTGGCTTTAAAACTTTCCTTTTTAAGTAGACAATTTTAGTTTCACACGATAACGATGCAAAAATGAAAATAAGTATGCGAAACTAACTTAGCCGGCACTTTTAGAGAAATGAGCTCTTAAAGTTATTGGGGAATTTCCTCTAGGTAGTCACGTTTTATTTCATGGGTTTTCTCATAAGTCTATGAAAAAGCTTTCGTAATTTCGGCACTTACCTACAAGAGAAAAAATAAGTCGGCACTAAAAAGTATTTACGATTCGACTAACACTCGAGAAAAACAATTTTTGGTTAAGTAATGCGGGTAAAAAAGTTGGCGTTCCTCGATGTGGTCAGTAAAAAAACGTCTGAAACGAGCGTAGACAGCACTTACTAGGACATAGCGAGGATCTTGTGTTGTGTAAATACGCCCCATTGCGACGGCGCGGCGCCAAGCGAGCGGGGCGTGAACAAAACGTCAATCGGTGCAAGCTGGAGCCTCTTTCGGTAACGAAGATTTTATAGCGATTTAATTGCAATCTTGTAATGTCTGACTGAACGGATTTGAGATGACATACCTAGAAGTAAAAAAGTCTTGGAAATATGGTTTGCCTTTATATCAATATCTGTCTTTCTCGTTCCTATTTTGTTAAGAGTCGCCACCAAATTGCTTTATGTAACAAGGCTCTCTATTTCGCACATTTGTCCTCTTTTCATATAACCGCCTGAATAGATAAATGGCATGCTCCTTTTATAACAACCTTGGGTCTTCTAAGTTATTTTTATGGGCTTTTCCTAGTTATCGAAATACTGTCTGGCCTCGTGTCAGAAGAACCGATGAATCGATAAGAGGCAGTGGACTTTTAATTTTGTCAAGGTTGACGGTTTAATGAGACGCACTTTTTATATATTTATCGATATAATGCGTACCTATTTGATCTCAACAACAGTGCTCGCATGCTCTAAAGTGTGTCAAGCGCAATGGACTAACTAATAGATCAAATTGGTACCACCCTTTACGTTTCTGAATACGCCATAGGGCCCCAGTGCAGTGCTTTGAGGCGCCAAAACGCGCGGGTGCCACGGGCGCCAGCGCCATGCCAACCTCGTCCTCGGGGAGAGACTGCCGCTTGCATCGCATGCCACAATTCGATAGCTGAATATGCACTTTTACATTATCCAACGCTTTGCCGCTAACGCGAGAGTCGGAGTTAGGGATTGAGTGTCGCCACGAATATAATGAAATTCGTTTTTGAGATGCACATTCATTAAAATCGTTGAGAGATGTAGATACGTTTCATAAAGCGGAGTTCAGATTCAGAGACAAAAAATCAATCTGAATAAATTAATTGCAAACGATCAATCCCACCAGTTGCAACCAATTTTAAGGCACAGGAGTTACAAACATAATAATTTGTGTAACAAGGAGTACATTTTATAACATAACGTGATATGATGTTCAATATTCTATACCTATTACTTTAGCGCAAGCGATTCAGGACGAACTATTAATACTATCTTTATGTAAAGGAGTTGCTAGGACGATCTCTTATTATTTGAATATTATCGCTATTTAATATTTGGATAAATGAATTACTTAGTCAAGTCGCGTGGTTTGAAGCTTAATTGAGCACTAAATCATAATGCGTAAGTAAATAGCGCGCTAACCAAAACTAGCGCTTGGCACAAAGCGAATCATGCTGCCGTAGGCAAAGCATATTGTTGTGCTTTAACAGTTCTCGTATTTGAAGTCGAAATAGTCGCATTGCGCAGTGTTTACTCATGCTGAAAATGCATAATATATAAACGTGTATAGTACGTCGGAAAAGTATCGGCAATGGCAATAGAGTTTTATTGAGGCCGTCTGCTCACAGCGACAACGCTCCGCTACAATTCAGCTTTGTCCGCCTTCCTACGGGATTCCGCGCGGTACCTACATGCATTTCTTCACGGTCGATCAACTTACAAGCCTTCTGGCACTGTTTCAAATGTTATAATGGGCATTTTCAGATTCCGTTTCTTTTTCATTCGACATCAAGCAAATTAAATAGAAATTGGTTTTTCGAAGTAAAGTACAACGTCGTTATAAAAAAATGGTTGTCTGTAAAGTCGGTTTACGGACGATAATTTTGCGTGATAACGTCATAAGAAAACATTGATTAAAAATTGCATACTTTTATACGTTACTTACCATAGAGATCCGTCCACATCGTGACACTTTTTCGTGCATGCTACCGGTGTTCATCGATTTATAAGACGTTATCACGTCAACAACAAAATAAGTAATAACTTAACTACAATTTCCCTTTTAAGCCATGCCCAGAGAAGGATGAGTATCGGGCCGGCCTTGTGCCTGCCTCGTGACCCGACAATCCTCTCTTCACCTTCTCTGACAGGAAATAAATCCCACCCAAAATTAGACAACACGAGTCTTATACCGAAAATGTTAAGCACAAACTTACCGAAAGGGCTATGTTACTGTACATATGAAAATGCGTTCCCGAATTGCGTACATTCTAAATGTATTTTACTGTGTAAATAAATAAGTACAAAGAAAATTAATTGGCTAACTTAATTAAAAAAAAGCGGCCAAGTGCGAGTCGGACTCGCCCATGAAGGGTTCCGTATTTAGGCGATTTATGACGTATAAAAAAAAAACTACTTACTAGATCTCGTTCAAACCAATTTTCGGTGGAAGTTTACATGGTAATGTACATCATATATATTTTTTTAGTATTATCATTCTCTTATTTTAGAAGTTACAGGGGGGGGGGGGACACACATTTTACCACTTTGGAAGTGTCTCTCGCGCAAACTATTCAGTTTAGAAAAAAATGATATTAGAAACCTCAATATCATTTTTGAAGACCTATCCATAGATACCCCACACGTATGGGTTTGATGAAAAAAAAATTTTTGATTTTCAGTTCGAAGTATGGGGAACCCCAAAAATTTATTGTTTTTTTTCTATTTTTGTGTGAAAATCTTAATGCGGTTCACAGAATACATCTACTTACCAAGTTTCAACAGTATAGTTCTTATAGTTTCGGAGAAAAGTGGCTGTGACATACGGACGGACAGACAGACGGACAGACGGACAGACGGACAGACGGACAGACAGACAGACAGACAGACAGACATGACGAATCTATAAGGGTTCCGTTTTTTGCCATTTGGCTACGGAACCCTAACTAGTACTTATACATGATCTCACCCATGTGACCGCATTCAGCTTCATTGAATTCAAAGCACAGTGAAATCCATAAATCCCCATCAGGCAGTGCCAACTTTCTTCTTTATACCGCTAAAGTTACCATTTTATTACCTACTGCACGATGGGACCCTAACACTAACCTTCGGGAAAAATGAGGAGGATATTGTAAAAATATACGATACCTACAATAAGAATTTAATAAAACCGTTTACTCAAAACGTCCTACTTCGTTTTATCAAACAATATATAGGTATACCTACTAGGTATATTTTCTGAATACATATCTACATACCTACCTACCTAGGTATTTTTAGCTAAGTAACTACACTATTCGCAACAATGTGCAATTTTTGACGAAATATATTTTTATTTAACTAAATACATCGAACCCAAAAAAGGTGGCTAAGTGGCTATTGTGATTGACTGTTGTTGTAAGTACGTTCAGTCAGTAAAAGTTGCTAAGTAAACCGGGAGAGGTGTCTAATATTTTCTTAATTACCTACGTACTTGTGTACAGATATTTTTTTAACCTCACATGCTTAGGTAGGTACCTACTTTTCTGCTGAAGAATTATGAACAGTTTGATAGATTTCATTGCAGAATTGTCATGAAAAAAATGGCCTTGACGATATTTTTGTCATAAACGTGGCATATTGTAATCAATATTGCTTCTGTACCTACACATATTTTAGCGTTCCACTTCCCGGTATCTTTACATGTTATTTAAGAAGACATGACTATGTAGGTAAGTACTTACGTATCTGTGAATCTTATTTCCTATAAGTAAGAGATAAATATGTACTATATTCGATCGATTGACAACGCTTTAGGGGCTACGTCGAAATCGCAATGGCATTCAATTCAGGTTTTAGTAACTTGTCAGCGAAACACGTAACTTGAAGCGCCAACCTGCATACCACAACTGACTTGGTTTCTGCATCATCGCATTTCTTCTGGTATTTCGATCCGCCTGGTCAATACATTGAACAGATTTGGTTGCTTTTAGACATTAGTGAACGCAAATAGTTATATCGACATGATATTTAAAAGAGAATTTAGCCAACTTCAGTCAAATTATCAGAGTGTCGCGCTCTAAAGGGGCCCACTGATTACCAGTCCGCCGGATGGTATCGGCCTGTCAGTTGTTCGGAACTGTCAACTTTTTGTTCTAACTGACAGGTCGATACCGTCTCGCGGACTGTTAATCAGTGGGCCCCTTTAAGCCACAACTCACCGTCTCGTCGTGGTTTGTTGATGCGTTGTGTCGTTGCGCATGTTGATCAGCACTAACCAATATGCTTCCAATCTGAAGGATAGTTTTATTTCATGAATAACTATCGCGGTACCTAACCGAAAACAATATTAAGTACCTATAATCCAAAGGATGTTGACATCCCACGAATATATAGCTTTACTAAAATTTTTTTCTTAACGTACAAGGTTTATAGCATAACAACGCTATACACGTTATATTATTTTTTATATATAGTAGCTTGAGTATGGTGACAGCTATCATCTCCATACAATTTATAACCCTAAACCATACCCAAGCTATGTGGAAAATACTATAATACTGTAATATCGTCAAATTTTTCACTTTTATTGATTGAATATTCATTGTAGCCGAAAAAGTAAGTGCCAACATTATTGAGTGCAATCGCAAAGAGTGCTCGCGAGGCCGCCCGATCTGCCAAGCTGATCCGTGATCAAGTTACAGAATGGAAATTGTAACGGGCGAGTTTACATCGCTCGTCGCAGCTCGTTTGTTTTACGACCAAGAGGGAAACAAGGCAGGCCCGATAGTGGCGTGCAATGTAGATTAAAAGTTTATTCCTTTTACGATCGCTTAGTTTGGTAGTAGAACTCAAGCCACTCCCCGTGGTCGTGGCTATCGGTGTATTAGCTCACTTGCAACGAAAAACTTTCAAGTTATCGTTTCACGATAACGCCAAAGAATTCGTAGAGCTCGAAAATATATTAAAGATAAAATCCTTTAAGATTAATTGAAGGAGGAAATGTTTTTGTCGATCTTCTTTACCGCTTTAGAAATGTTGATTTTGTTAGGTAAGTTCTTTCCAACAGCTGTTAAAAGTTAAGAACCGAAAAACTCAAACCCGAATCCTCATCGTAATAAGATTTGGTCTGTGCCTAAATTGTGAGCAACTTTGTAATAGCTGTTTGGGTAGAAAATATAACAATTTACCTAAATATAAGCTCGTCAGCACAGTTCCCTGTGGAATGTAATATGATTACGCTAGCACATTAGGTTTATGGCTAAAGTTGAAGAGGCGGAACAGCGAAAAAATTCGTTACATATTCTTGTGGCGTTATAATTGGAGCAAACATTAATTACGGCAAGAGCGAGGGTGCAGGGACCGCGCCGCGCCGGATTGTCCGAACTACGGACTGAATTATAAAGTTTTCTATCTCCCTGGATACGCGCCACTCCCGCGCTGAAATAATAAGATAGCAAGAGAAATGCTACCGACATTTTGAGGAATAACTCCATCAAAGTGAGCCGTAAAGGATACATTAAACCGGCATCTGCATGTCGAGTACGTGGCTCGAAATAATCCTACTAAAATATTAATGCCGGCCCCGGTTCTCTTTTTAAACTTTGAAGTGATTCAATTATTTAAACGCAAAATGATATGTCACGATATGGAAAATATTTTCGCGTTTTAATTAAGTTAATTTCGCAGGTATGAGGCCGTTGCATGAGTCGTAAAATTAGCACTCGCGCGGTAGTGCCCTGCCAAGTTTCATTATATTATCATTCCACTTATAGTCATTATCATTAAGGTGACAGTCCATTTCCAACCGCAGCTGAACTACTACTGTTCATTTTACTATGGAAATTGACAGTAACAGCGACGCGTTCAGTACCAGTAGTGCAGCTGCGGTCAGAAATGGAATGTTACCCTGACCACTCATTGTTAGTGTTGTCATCGCATAGGCTTCCGGTTCTAATTACTACTGACTTGAATGAACTTTTTTTTAATATGTTCCTACATGCAATGTTATTTTAAATGTTAAATACTATAAAATATGATTGTAACTACACATTCCTGTGAATGGTGATGTGAATGCGGAGGATAATATAGCATACGTGAACCTTGCACGGATAGTTATGTAACTGCAGGGATTATACAAAATATTAATGCGCGATTTTTTTAAATTAAAATACCTATTTCACCCCTATATTTAAATTGTATACATCAAGGGTAAAATGTATTAAATCCTACAGACATATATCATAACATCGAACTAGTTTTGAGATAACTCAATCGGCGGTTGGATGATTATAAATTAAATTTCATTCATCTCCCTATAGATATTATTAGCGGGTGTGAAAGCAAGTTGGTCTGCATTCTGTTTGTATTAGTTTAATTTCAATTTAATCTGATTTACTAAGGCTATATTTAGTGTGGAATAAGATGAGATATGATTATTCGAGCGTCGCTTTTGCAAACATTATGATTGCGCTGTAGTGCTATCAATCAAGCCCTCTCTATCAATAGTTTTTAGTGTTCCGTACAAAACTTTGTTCACAGAATCGATCTTGTAAATCATCAGTTAAATGCATTTTTCAAATGTCAATAGTTTGGCACTGGAGAATAAAAATCCTTTTAGACACACTGACCAGATTACGCGTAGTGTGAGTACCGACAGTTACCTATATGCAGGCGTATAAAACATATATACATGTGACGACTACCCACAGATGAACCACAGATCTAGAATGTAGAAGATGACCTGTCAAAAACCAGTAATGCGATAAAAATCGAAATGATGTCAAGTGCCATTGGAAGCGTTGAATTCAGAATGAATATGTGATTGTCTATATTACTTGGTTTTGTAATACACTATTCAAACCTTCAAGAAAAGAGCGTAATTCCATCTTAAAGGCCGGCTACGCACTTAAAACCCCTCTGGTATTGCGGGTGTCCATGGGCGACGGTAATCGCTTAAGTACCAAGCGATTCGTCTGCTCGTTTGGCTACTATACCACAAAGAAAGTCCACGATATAACCATCCACCGTATCTCCTAAACGCAGCTTTTCGTATTTTCCAGCCTGCTACCTTACGTTAAATACAGTCAAGCCGGCCGCTGACGGCCGCTATGAAGATCAAAAGTGTTCCTTGTTTAATTTGTAGTCGACCTCTCTCACACAGCTGAAATTTTCATATAAAGATAGTTTCCCTTTTACACTGTGGTCGAAAAGAATAAAAAATAATAAATTATATTTTCAAATAAGTTCTGCTGCCATTTTCCATCACTGTAAGCTAATCATACGCATAGTTTGCGACGTCCATCTTAAGCCTTAATGTTATTTAAATCTAATAATTCTATTCGAGAATTGACCTCTTGGGTGGAGGTTTTGGGGGCACCTGTGGAGCGTCCATTATCAGCCGCCGTCAGCCGCGGAGGTGCCAAGTGCGCGTAAGAACTGTTATTGTAACGTTCGCACTCCGCGTGGCTCCTACTGTTTGTAATTCTTAGGCTATAGCCAAGATGACTATAGTTTAAGGACAAATGCCAATCGAAAAGTAAAATGTACTAGGATGACATTTCTGCCATGAAACGTCATGTACTCATTAGCATGTTACTAGGTAATTATCTAAGTTTCGATCGGTGTTCTCTATAAACGATTGTCACTTGGCTATGTCCCCTGTAATGGCTCCTCTACACGATGGGCCAGCGCCGGCCACTCCAAGGGACGCATTTATGCGTTAGAGGGAGCAAGTGATATTGCTATCTCATTCTACCGCATGGCTGCGTCCCTTGGAGTGGCCGGCGCTGGCCCATCGTGTAGAGGAGCCATGACATGCGTTAGGACAACAGTTAAGGATGACCCACGTTAGACCGGGCCAGGTCCGGGCAAGTGGCGCTTTTCTATGACAAATAAAGGCAGTGATCTCAAACAGCACGATAACGACACCATGATTTAATCACTCAAATCATCATACTACGCAGACGACGTCGCAAGTAGAAGATAGTATTTTAATAAATGGCATTTTAATAAATTTTAATAATATCTGTTTACATCATTCATTCATTTGTAACAATCCCAGCGAGATTGATTGCTCTAATCTCGTTTCAGTTTTTTTTCCCAGCTTATCGTTTCACTTGTTTTCTTCTCACACTCCGAATGTCGCTACGTGTAGTTGTTGTCTGCGGTATTAGAGTTCCGCATTAGCGATGGATTCTAATCGAGTGCCGGCGGTAGCGCCAGGGCTTACCAACCACGTCGTTGTCGTGTCATGAATATTGAATAGTCCGGTCTCTACCTGGCCATAGTTAATCTTCTTTTCGGCAGTTTAATAGCCGTTTTTCATTCATAAAGATGCCGTGCGGTGCTCAATTGCTCATTCCGCTCCGTTATGAAAGAAAATGAAACAAGCTAACATATTTTAAGTGTTTTGCGAAATGATCCGATGCTGATACCATACATGTGCACAGTCAAATGCAGTGCAGATATTTATTGGCATGGTTATTATCTTGTCATATTTTGTCGAGAATATTCCCTGTGTACGAATGTAAATAAATAATACATCCACATAACAACGGACCGGATTACGTAAAAATCGATCAGTGTTGTTTTGATTTGATTTTTTCCAAATTACGAGTAAAAGCATCAGCCGCCACACACGTCACGCAGTACCTACAGTGTCTTTTTTATCCATGGGAATTTCACGCTCGGTATTTAAAAGAGCTTACCGTTGATAAATGCGCCGACATACTTGGCAAGTTCTCAACAATATTACCTTATGCAAGCACGACTGGCAGCTAGTTTGGTCTGAAGCATCACTTACTTAACTTCCCGGGCCCTAACACATATCTTTTGTCAATGTCTTCACGGTTCTTGTGAGGAATATATGAGAGAAAATGTGAGATTAAAATCGCGTTCTACCCAACTTTTCTAGGGAGTATGTAGTAAGCATGATACGACTTCGGTATGGAAGTTTGAACCCAAATATAAGACATTAACACACATGAGAGTGCATACTAGTTACAGGTTTTCTAATGACTGAGGAACGCGCACGTGACATTACAAATAGAATAACAAGCGACTGCTAATAAATATTTACAAAAAAAAAGTCACGATGATGCAGACGCAATGTTATTAAGATAACTGTTTATTATTTAATTAAATATTTTTTGGACTATAACTTACTCAAAATGTTAAGCTGAATACGTACATTGAATAGTCGCTGTAGTTAAATAAATATCGCGATAACCACAACGGAAACCAATTGAAATCAATAACATTGATTTCAAATAACTAAGCGAATCATCTCATCATTGTGTTCGAATGGGATTATTATAGTTTATTCAATTTAAGTGGATTGATTCATAACGTAATAACGGTAGCTACCGGAAATTATCGAATAAACAGAGTATTCCGACTATCCACACATGATAATGGGTTATCTAATTCATAAATACATTATACAAAGTACACAATATATATGTACAGACATAGTACTGGGATATAGCCGCAAAAATCGAAGTTCGTAAATTTCGACCATATATCTCTGTCATTCTAATTACGCCTAAAGTGGTGTAAAAGAGAAAGATCCCTGAAATATTCTCTATTAGGTATGAAGTCTGCGTCAGTCCGCCAATGCGTGCTCCAGTTAGAGCTTCTCGTTATGGAGCAAAACGTGTTGAGCAATCATCGAACAACAGGCCAATTCTAGGTTTATTTATTATATCTGTTCAGTGTCAAAAGTTGAGAAATGCGACCTGCAGAGGAGAACATCCGAACATACGAAAGCACTTTTGTCCAAACTGAATCAGAGACCTTCGCTTACGCTCTGTCACGTATTTAGTTACCTCTGTGTAGCTTCAATACACTATGTGTGAACAGTTTTATAAATTTATTAAAAGCCCTATTATTCGATTTTGTATAATGAAATTGAATACTTTATTTATTACTGTATAATAGTACACTTTTTCTCGTCAACCCCAACAGCCTTTAGGTACTGAGCTCGCAATATTTTGAAAACGGCTGCCATTATTTTTACGACGCATCTCTGGAAACCATTTGCTTGGCACCAGCTATTAAATGAAAGAAACTGTTTTTTAATTGGTAATCCGTATTTGGACGTAAGTAAGCGGTGCCCGTGGTGCTACCCGAATTACAGACTGACAAATGACGGGGAATCTTTGCATTCAGTTATACAAATCAAAATCTAGTAAGATACCTAATATTAGAGTTTTCCTGAACCTATCCAGGAAAATTTCTCAGTATAAAATAGGTAATCTGAGAAATTATTTTCTTTATTACCACTCCCTCAAAACATTTGAGCTGTATTGTAAGCCACTTTTACAAATAACTCAAGCATTTGTCTCAATCGAAACAAACTATGTACCTATAGTATTATTTACGGAAAAGCACAAAGTTTAAGTAGGGGAAGTTAGAGTTGGTTGTTATCATGGTTGTTCTCGGCGTTATCACACGCGTAGGGGAGACTGCGACTCTTTCCCCTTAACACAGATTACTAAATATTCACAGGAGACATGGTACTAAAACGAACAGGGACATTTTCACCAGGCATTGCTATTAATAAGTGATCAATAATGTTAAGTGATTTGTAATCGATTTATTTTATATATTGGAATTGGAACTTGTTTGACCCAATTGCATTATGGTATTGAATTCCTAAAAAAATTAAGCGCACCATATTATGTTTTTTTTATTATTTGCAATCTTCAATCTAGCGTTATACCGGCCTAGCGCCAGGGTCCGCAGGTAGGGTTTGCAATAAAGTTTAATAATAAATCAATGTAGGTATTTGACTATTTATTAACATTCTTACTTGTAATTACGTACTTGAAACTGGCTAAGGAAGGAAAAATAATAATTTTTGCTAGTCAGATTTCTTGAGAAATGTAGTCAATATTCAGCTTTGATGAAGGTATAAGCAACAATCGCTTTAATGAAATGCAAATTTTCGCAGTGTGATTATTGAGCGTTAACTATCTAATTTTACACGACCAGTAAACTTGATTACTTCGCACTGTACTGTACGCGGGTAAACACATTTTAGAAACAGGTCATTTCTGTGGACAGTGTATTGTAAGTTTCCTACTCTGGTACCTAGGCACAATTGCAGTTTAATCTTATTTGAGTCTCAAGTACTGAAAAATGTATCCCACTTTTGAGGGTCCAGCATAAAATTTAGCAGTAAATTCCCTTAACTTTGCGATGTCTACAGGAAAAGTGCGAACGAGTCAAATAAAATGTGTGTCACCCACGTTCGTAAAGGAAATTAACCGCGGGATTGAAGACAAATGTGCGGTGTAAATAAAGGTAGCGTTTTGGCGTATAATGTATCTGTAGCTCTAGGTTGAGTAGAATAGGAATAATACGTCCCCTTTCCGACTCTCACTTCAGAGTTTAATGTACGAGAGCGGTTACAGTTTACTTTGTTTTTATTGTCTAGTTCATGCTTACGTAGATCTGAATGAGAGAAACCGACTGTGTTGGTAACAGTTTCACGTTATTAAAAGCCCATCAACGTGCACACTAGCGCCACTGCTAAATAATCGTGATTACTTGAATTTAACGAAATATATTTAAAAAAGGGACCGCTACGGACTGTATCTTGTGTTAAAGTACCTTTTGAATACATCAAACTAGTTTTTATGTTGCTGGATTCGTTGATCTATGAACTCAAAACAAAAACGGCCGTTTTAACTTTGGACGCATAGATTGACGAATGCAGCAACATAAAAACTAGTTTGATGTATTCAAAAGGTAGGTACTTTAACACAAGATACAGTCCGTAGCGGCCCCCTTTTCTAAATATCTTTCGTTAAATTTAAATAAACACGATTATTTAGCAGTGGCGCTAGTGTGCACGTTGATGGGCTCTTCATCGCAAAACCACTACGTTTACAAATGCAAAATTGAAACAATAAAATACTGTTTCCGGTTCAATATTAACCTACTTACCTGCGTATTAAATTTCAGTTAAACTATGGTATCTATTTCAGCTTCACAATATGCAATTATTTTGGTAAGTATTTAGATATACATATTAAATTTCGTTAATTACTATGAATACCTGGGTAACGTTAATGAACAATCGCAAAACTTGGTATCAATTTCATTAAACATTGGAATTAATAGGGGCGATATGAACTCAATATTTTACCGAATAGAAACAGAGGGGCTACCGCGAAAACCGAATTTCGCAAATTGCGGGGATCTTTCTCTTTTACTCCAATGAAAGCGTAATTAGAGTGACAGAGTAAAATGCCCGCAATTTGCGAAATTCGGTTTTCGCGGTGGCCCCCTGAGTCTCTCCTTCTTCAGCTTTACGACCACATCCGGATAAACTTCGCCAGCAATATGCAAAAGTGAACTGCTTATTGGTGGCCGGTCGCTTTCGGGTAATAACACAGTATTTTTGAATTAGTTGACTCCATGCTGTATCTCAAAGTGTATTTGTTTAAAATACTTTTAGCTCGTATCTACATTCTATAAATAAAACAACGCGCGAACAAGCTTTAACTTTAGATAGTCATTTACTTACTCATTGAGACTATGGGCCCGATTCGGGTTTTGTAATAGACATCTATTAGATATCTTTTAGAAATCGCCAAGATACGATAACGATATGTTTAAGATCTAACCTGTCAAATTTGACATTTCCGCGATTCTGGAGATACTCTTGAACGATTTCCACAAGATATTACTTAGAGATCTAATTCACATCTAATAGATATCTAACACGATCTATCGTACAAGTGACATTGGTTGCCCGAATTGCGCTGCAAAAGAGAACTAGTTGAAATCTAAACTATAACGTATCTAGAATGGATCTAGTACCTGTCGTCTCTTGTGAATATCTTGAAGTTCGAATACGGCAGTATTCCTTCTTTCCTACACCTTGATGTCATAATATTACATTGTCACCGGCTCTTTGTAACAATATTGAACGTCATTTAACGTCGGGTAGGGTTTATTTATAGGTAACTATTAATTTAGCTATGCTATAAGCTATCATCAACCATATTCGGTTTTAATTGATATTAATTGTTCCTACATAATAATTTTTGGATATAACTGATATTGATTGTATAAAGGTGACAGTCCATTTCCAACCGCAACTGCACTACTGTCAATTTTACTATGGAAATTGACAGTAACAGCGACGCGTTCAGTACCAGTAGTGCAGCTGCGGTCAGAAATGGAATGTCACCTTAAGTTAACTACGATAAATAGGAAATTATAAAACTACTTATAACTGTGCGGCACAAGCATTTTTAGGGTTCCGTACCCAAAGGGTAAAAAATGGGACCCTATTACTAAAATTTCACTGTCCGTCCGTCCGTCCGTCTGTCATCAGGCTGTATCTCATGAACCGCGATGCTAGACAGTTGAAATTTTCACAAATGATGTATCTCTGTTGCCGCTATAATAACAAATACTAAAAATAAAATAAAATAAATATTTAAGGGGGGCTCCCATACAACAAACACGATTTTGCTCTATTTTTTGTTGATGGTGCGGAACCCTCCGTGCGCGAGTCCGACTCGCACTTGGCCGGTTTTTGTACCTACTGACCATGCTTGCGCCGCACACTGGTGCAATCCCACCTTAAGAAACACATTTTTATAAAAAAAAACGTTTTGTTATGGCAACCCTAAAAATATGCTTCTTATAGAAATAAATATTACTTAAGACAAAAGTGGAGTGAACACGGAGTATACGGACATTGGTTAATTCCAGACAATACAGTATCTAACGTCTTACAGCCCTCCGCGCACCTCTAATAAATACAATGGTGTGGAGTCTTCTTTTGTCTTAAGAATAATTATAATTAGTTAACATAATATATATATAACGTATAATAATAAAATATATATAAATAACTAAAACGTGTGTCTTCGCTCAATAATAATTTATATCTTTAATTTCTTCGAATATCCGCTGTTAGGTTATTTGCGGATTCCTAGGTGATGTTTGGCGTCCGCGATTACCCATTGTACTTTGGCTAATTGCGGGTGTTGGCGACTGGCTGGCGCGCGACCTCCTTCGAACATATATTATTTGTAAAACCTTTTGATTTATAATTGTCAGGTTAGTCTGCCTGTCACCGTGATAATATCAACATCTTTGTGCTTTATTTATTAATTAAAATAATTTATTATATAACGTGTTTCCATCATCTCATCATCTCATAATACAGTCCACCCCATTAGCTATCATTTTGGTCCATTCTCGCCGTAGTTTTACCATTTCCATTGAAATTCAGTTGTCAAATTTTTTCACGTAAGTCATTGTAAATTTTCATTTCATTGTAAAACATTGTTTACATTATTTACGTACATTTTTCACCATGGTGGAAACACGTAGTAAGACAAAGGCAGACCCGACGGCTACGGAATCCGACCGGATGCAGCGCGAACGTCGTGATCGTTCACCGCGCGGCGCCCGGCCGGATTTAGCCACGAATAACGAATGTGCTTCGGCATTGCCTGGTAGTTCGAACATACAAACAACAGGCGACATTGCAACCAGCGTGGCACAACCTAAGCCCGCTGCCGAACGCCCAAATGCTCGAACTAGCTCACTTACGCTCGCACAAGGCGATGTCAAGGCACCAACTGAAAGCGCTTCTAGTGTTCACAGTAAGCAATCACATACCGTGCGCACACAGTCAACGCGCTCTTCAGCGACCGTCCGCGCGCAGAAGCTAGCTTTTGAAGCGGACCTCATGCAGCGTCAAGTGGAGCGCGAGCGCGAACTTGCTCGTCAACAAGAAGATCGCGAGCGCAAGCTCGCAAATCTCGAGTTCGAGGCGGAACAGATAGAGCTGCAAGCAAGATTCGCCGCTCTGGAAGCTTCAGATAAGTCAGCCAAATCTCGTAGTTCGTATTTTTCTGATCGAGATGCCGAAAGGCGCACTACAACTTGGGTATCTGAACAGAATGCTAACATGACTACAGCAACTCATGGAAATATGCCTGGTGAGGCACCGGCTGTCACCTCGAGCGACGCTCCAGGACTTCATTTTCAGCCGGCCGCCACCGCCAACTCGGTATATTTCAACGTGCCAAATGTCAAACAAGCAACTCTTTTGAAACCTACCCAAGCCGCCTTAACTTATAACTACGACACAGTGGCACCACGACTACCAGTATCATCTGAACATTCCTCCTCGGACCCCATTACAAAACTCTCCCAAGCGATAAACGCACTCTCACACAGGCCAAAGAAGCCCGAGCTAATTACGTTCTCGGGTGAGACTTCACAATGGATGGCTTTTAAAAGTAGTTATGAAAGAACAAAATCCAATTTTTCAGCTGCAGAGAACTTAGATCGTTTGAACCATGCAGTCCGCGGTCAAGCGTACCAGTCCGTCGCGTCGCTCATGTGGACCTGCGGTTCGCCCGACGACATCGTGAAGGTCTTGGAGCAGACGTACGCCCGTCCGGAACTTCTGGTCGCCCGCGAGGTCGCCGACCTCCGCAACAGTCCAAAGCTAAGTTCTCCTCAAGATTTAAATGGTTTAGCAAATAAATTGCGTAATTTCATTACAACGCTCACATTACTCAAACAAAAGGAGTACTTATCGTCTCCAGAGCTCCTTCGGTGCATTTTAGTTAAAATGAGTGAGCACACTAGATCTCGCTTTACAGACTACGCATCGGCTCACGCGCTAGAGCAACAAAGTCTAACAAAACTTGAATTGTTGTCACAATTTCTCTTAGCCGAGGCTGACAAACAATTAAAATATAATTTTGTTGCTGACAGTACGATTAAGACGCCGACGCCACCAATGCATTCAAATGTGCCACGTAATGCTCCGAAGTTCCCGTTAAAAAAGGAAACAATACATGCTACGGTATCTAGCGGGAATACATCTGAGCATTGCGCATATTGTAAACAAGGATCTCACAAGATAAAAACATGTAAGAGTTTTTTAAAGCTCACATTTGACGACAGATGGCGCTGGGTCCGAGAAACTAAAGTGTGTTACCGTTGTCTCAAGTCGAACCCACACACGTGGAACAATTGCCGCGCGAAACGTTGCGGTGTCGACGGATGCCCTAGACGTCATAACGCGCTCCTCCACGGCACAGGGACATCCGACGCCAATCTCGGCGCAGCTCCAAGCGGTCAGAGCATCTGTCTTCAAACTTCCTCTGTCAACCCTAAATGTCCTGTCAACATAAATACTGAAATCGAACCTTCCGACAAAATTGCGAATACTACTGATTGTTCAATTAATGCAACAGGATCCTCCCCATCGACTTCACGCCCACGTCCCCGCGGCTTGCTGAAAGTGGTTCCGGTCATAGTCGAGGGTCCTGACGGCGCGTTCGAGACAACAGCGATGCTAGATGACGGCAGCGTGTCATCTCTCATTGACGCCGAAGTGGCAAAACGCATCGGCGCGAAGCCAACCTGCTCGGAGCGTCTTCACATTGAAGGTGTTTGTAATATGAAAGCGGAACTTGACGTAAGTTATGTTGACTTTTATATACGCGGTCGCAACCGACCCGATCGCTACCTAATCGAACACGCGCGAGCCGTGGAACCCCTAGGGCTTCGCGCACGATATCCAGACACGATTAATATCACGGATTACGGTCATCTGTCAGGTGTAGCAAACGAACTTGCACATGACGGTACTTATCCCACCGTCCTAATCGGCGCGCCTGATTGGTATATATCCATAAGTCGCGAAGTGCGGTGCGGAAAAAAGAACGACCCTGTTGCCTCCAAAACCTTATTAGGCTGGGTACTCCATGGCGCACACTCTTTGTCGTCGAAGCCTTTTGAATTTATCCATCACGTCACGGAAGATTTGGATACACTTATAAAATGCCAATACGACATCGACGCCTTGGGCATCACAAAAAAGGCCCCACGTCAGAACAACGAGGATCAACGGGCCGTAGACATCATGGAATCATCCGCTCATCAACTTGACGATGGCCATTTTGAAGTTGGCCTGCCTTGGAATTGACGACCACTATATGGACGACTACCTTGGGAGCCACACAAACGTTGCTGACGCAGCTCAACTAGCCGTCGACGTTGTCACTGTGCACAAGAATTGTGGTTTCGAGATGCGAGCGTGGACGTCTAACCATCCAGAGGCACTCTCTCTTGTCCCGAAAGAACTTCGTAGTGACGCAACTTCTGATGTTTACCTGCCTCCCAGTAGTGACGTCGGCGTCTTGGGTGTTAAATGGAACCCACGCCAAGATTTCCTAGGGTTTCGCGCCGTACCCCAGATACCAACCAGCACTTTGACAAAACGCATTCTTTTATCGAACGTCATGAAAGTTTATGACCCTCTTGGTTTATTAATGCCGGTCGTCATCTGGGGTCGCATTTTGATCCAAAGATTATGGCGGGCAGGCGTTGGCTGGGACACGGACTTACCTGAAATGTACGTAAGCGAATCCAAAGACTGGTTCGCACAGTTGCAGGTTGCGGCCAATATAAAAATCCCTCGCTGGTACATGGTCAGGTCAGACGTGTCGGACGTCCAGCTGCACGTAATCGCCGACGGTGGCGAACAAGCCTACGCCTGCGTCGCCTATTGGCGTTTCACTTACAGCGATGACTCTGTATCGGCAGCCCTCATCGGTAGTAAGGCCCGAGTCTGTCCTTTGAAACCGGTTTCCATCCCAAGAATAGAACTACAAGCCGCACTCATCGCGTCGCGTTTTGCGCAAACAATTTTGCAAGCTCACCGTTTTGAGCCCTCCGCAACCATTTTCTGGACGGACTCAACTACTGTTCTAAAGTGGATCCGGAGTGACGCTCCTTTCGTGGCACACAGGTTGGGAGAGATATTGGAAACCACCAATCCATCCGATTGGAGGTGGATCCCTACCTCTCTCAACGTCGCTGACGATGCGACAAAACCAAAAAGAATTGACTTTTCCGCAACTCATCGGTGGTTCACCGGCCCACAGTTCCTTGTTGAACAGTCTTGCACTTGGCCGACCGAGCGCGTCACTGACGAGGGAGAGATCTCATCAGACCCTGAGTTAAAATCTAATCTGATGGTTCTGCTCCTCGACACCCCACTCTCGAATTCGTTACCTGACCCAACGCGTTTTAGTTCCTGGCTACGTTTACTACGTGCCACAGCCCGTCTTCTCCAGGGCGCACGCCTTTTCCGGCTTAAACTGTCTCGACCAATAGATCAAAATTCCAAACTCTACATTGACAACACCACGTCTCCCCACCAGCTTCACGCGTCAGACATGATAGAAGCGGAGAAGATGTTGGTCCGTCAAGCTCAAGCAGAGAGTTTCCCTGAAGAATTAACGAATTTACGATCTTCGAAGCCAGTGCCCAAGAATAGTCGAATTAATAAATTGGCGCCTACACTTGATGGAGAAGGCCTAATGCGACAAAACACGCGCATAAGTTCAGCACCGGGAGTGAACGACGAGATGAAATCACCCATGATTCTCGACGGCCGCCACTACATTTCACGACTCTTGATCCTCCACGAACATATCAAAGCCGCACATCAGTTTAATGAGCTCGTCCTAAATGAACTTCGGCAAAGATATTCGATCTTAAGAGCCAGAGGAACCATCCGTAGCGTAGCAAGCGCTTGCTTGAAGTGCAAGAGATGGAACACGAAACCTATCCAACCTCAAATCGGCAACTTACCACCAGAACGTCTTGATCACCACAAAAGACCTTTCACTCACGTAGGCCTTGATTATTTCGGCCCGATCCTGGTGACGTTATATCGACGGAGCGAGAAACGATATATCGCCTTATATACGTGCCTCACAACCAGAGCGCTTCACCTCGAAGTCGTGAATTCACTCACTGCAGACAGCGCTATAATGAGCCTCAGACGTTTCATTGCTCGCCGAGGATCGCCCACCACCATATTTTCCGACAACGGGACTAACTTCGTTGGCTCTTCTCGCGAACTGCGCTCCCTACATGACAACTCGGTCGTAGAGTACGCCACCAATCACAAAATCGACTGGCGCTTCATTCCACCGGCATCCCCGTTCATGGGCGGCGCATGGGAGCGACTTGTGCGGACAGTGAAAGCAGCCCTCAGATCTTGCCTAACAAATCAACCACTGAAGGAAGAGGTCTTGACAACACTCCTACTCGAGGCTGAATCGATAGTGAATTCCAGGCCACTTACATACGTCCCGTCTTCCCCAGATGCACCAGAGGCGCTAACGCCATTCCATTTTATCCTCGGCTCCTCATCAGTCGTTCCATGGACCACGTCGCTGACAGACGCAGACCTATCCCGACGATGTGACTGGCGGAGAACCCTGCGCTTAGCAGATCAGTTTTGGGCACGATGGCTACGGGAGTACCTACCGATGCTACGTACAAGGGGACCCAACAACAACTCGCTGAACCTTAGTGAGGGTGACGTGGTGCTAATCGCCGATCCTGCCCTTCCTCGTGGTTTGTGGCCACTAGGAAGGGTAGCAAAGGTCTACCTAGGACCCGACGGAGCGGTCCGCGTGGCAGACGTCCACACCAGAGGGGGCATGCTGCGCAGACCGGCCCGGAAACTTATCCTGATGGAGGCCGCGCCTCAGCCAGTAGCCACCAGTGGTTAGTGTTCCACTGGGGGTCCGGTATGTTGGCGACTGGCTGGCGCGCGACCTCCTTCGAACATATATTATTTGTAAAACCTTTTGATTTATAATTGTCAGGTTAGTCTGCCTGTCACCGTGATAATATCAACATCTTTGTGCTTTATTTATTAATTAAAATAATTTATTATATAACGTGTTTCCATCATCTCATCATCTCATAATACAGTCCACCCCATTAGCTATCAGCGGGTATTCCAAGTTTTAATAATTAAATAATCAATTTTGTTAAACAACACAGGGGGATATATTTGTGATTAATGCTGCGATAAATAGGTCGTCTTTAACTATCCGTAATTATCCCATTTGATTTTTCAAACATCATTAGGTAATTACGGACACGAAGCATTTTGTTCGTCTGAAATATTTAATACATATTGATTAGTAACAAATTTACGTTCCCTAATGATGATTTTGTAGACGAATGTCTAAGGTCAAATAAAATGAGACTGATTACTACTTACAGTTTGAATTTTATACGAGTATTTTCTTAAGTCACAATCACTCTTCCTTAATCGTTTTTAGCTGTTCTAAATATATATAACCGGTTCTATTGCAAACAAAGCTCTGCGTTTTAGTATTTCAAAGAAGTGTGACATTATGCAATTGAATACTGCATGTGACAAGGAGGCGAGATTGCACAGTGAACGCTCGCCATTGTGGGTCGGCCCCAGAGACGCCGGCGCCGCTCACCGTAACTTATATTCGATCTCGTAATGGAATAACAGACCGGTTTACTAACTTTGCTTTCTTACGTTATAGAGAAGAGCTGCTACAAAATGGTCGTAGTTGGTCAGTGGTGGGTGAGCTTGCGTCTCTTGCATGGTCTGACAAAATTGAACCTCCTTTTATCAAATTGTATCTTACCCTAATTTTTTTATAGTTTTTATTTCACCTCTTTGTTGGCATAATTGATTTATATATCCATGCCAAATTGCAAATTTCTAGCACTATTACTTAGATAACGGTCACGGAGCAGAGTCTCGGACGGACAGACAGTCAGACGGACGGACATAGAGAAACTTTAATCGTTTCGATTTGACTACGGAACCCTAAAAAACATAAACTACATACAACATTTCTACGAATTTCACCAATTAATATAGTTAGAATAATAAATTATAGACAAAGAGTAGAGTATTTACTCGTACCTCAACTGAAAAGACATTAAGTCTTGAAGTTTTCTATTACCTACCTCGGCTGAAATTAACGGTATTCAACTCTCAGTCAACAAATCGACCATATATTACATTTTTAGCATTTTTTTAAACTAAACAAGCGTTATTACATGGCCCGACTGCGTCAGGAGGGTAATGTTTCTTTATAGAATTTTAAAGGAGCGGTTGGAAGAGGAAGGGGGAGGTTAATTTATGTCTGGACGGATTGTAAAAGTTAGTTTCAAAATTTGAAAGACCATAAGTTACGCAAAATTTTAAAGATTGATGTTAAATTAGTGTTGTTTGTTTGTATTCAGAGCAGATCACGGGCAATCACGGGGTTTATTATTAAATCGCGTGTTCGCGATCCGCGAGTAAATTGGCTGGTGCAGTAATTAACCACTAAACAGTAGAGATAGCGTGTAGTGTAGCAAGACGGCGAGAGCGTCGCGTTTGTGCGCTCAAATTGGATCCCTTCTAATATGCTACAGCTAGGCGTTGTGTTGCAGTCAGCATTGTAATGCATGAGATTACCGAATGTGCAAGCTAGTGGGCTGACAGCGCCGCCATTCAACCAATGTGCATGGACAATTACCTTGATGAAACAATGAATGTGTTTACTCGCACCTGAGTCATCGGATCGCTTAAAGACATAACGAGCGACGAGCGACGCTGTTTCGTTATTGTTTCTACAAGCTTTGATTGAAATCCACGTGATAGTCCGACACGTAAACTTTACCCAACCGGAAGAAAGCATACAATTTCGCATGCATGTAGGTTATGTAAGTAGGTACGAAAAAAAAATAGAAGAAGCCACTTGTCAAGTGGTTGTTGTTCCCTTTTCCCTTCATTTTTGTGTCCCATTTTGCAGTTTTTCATTACTATTAGAAAAAGAGTCGAAGTTACTACCAATAATCAATATTTTATTCTCTTTGAAGTATGTTTGTAGGGATTTATAATTTTCAAATTAAGTACCTATGTGACATGCAAATTTTGACGTGCGATTTTATTCTGCCTTACATCACAGTACAGGCCATTAGCTAATACTAAATCATACTTCCAAGGCAACTATTGTAAAATTTTATGGAGAATATTTTTGTTTTAAGTACTAGTAATTGCGTGATACCAAGTTTTAAATTATCGGACCGACCCAGAAACCTCTAACTCATTTTACAATATAGCTTCAATATCCCAGCACACACTCACGTGGCTTGTTGATCTAATGAATCCCCAGCGCCCATCATATCCTGCTGCAGCAATTATTAACCTCTAGCCGCCCAGAGACCTATAAAAAGGTCTCCTGTTCCATTCTAATTTGAACTTTGTGTTGACAAAATAAAATTTCATTTTGCTTGGCAAGGTTTGACGTATGAGCGGCTAACTAGGCTAGGCTCCCTGCACCGATAGTGCATTTTCATTGTCAGACGTCCGATGCTGCGTATTAAATATATATTTATATTGTTTACAAATACAAACAATGCCTAAGTTATAGTTAAATATGGTAAGGAACGGATATGGTAAGAATGACTCACGCTGGACCGGACCGGGGCCAGTCACAGCTTCCGGCGCTTCGTTTTCTATGGAAAGCACCGCGTGATCACCGATCAGCAGACATAGCGGTATAGATCAGATAGCGGTGTTCACGCGAGAAAATATTGCCAGGTTCAAATGTAAAGGTACTAACGACAGGTACAGCCTCCGCAGTTACAGACATAATAAAAATAGGCTGGTAGTCGAAACACACAGACTCGCCAAATCAGCGAAATTGACCCATATTTTGGGACCTAGCGTGTATTTACAATCGCTTGCCCGATAGTATTAGAAAAGCAGCTACCACCGCGGGCTTTAAGAATAAATTAAAAATGTGGCTCGCGACTCACTTAGGTATTTTATAGTTATGAAGTCGAGTCTTGTCTCTGATATAATATGCGTCCGTGAGATATCGGCTCATGGGTAGAATTTAACTATTTTTTTCTTTTGAATACGTTCACTACAACACCCTTCATCAAAAAGAAAAGGGCAAACATTTTGTTAACTTGATCATATATTTGGTTCATGAAAATAATTAAGGACAAAATGCTATTCATGTATCATATATGGCACAGAGAACAGCAAACCTGCTAATCGCTACATCCCGGCACACAAACAGAGATGCTGTTATAGTAATGGCCGTTTGAAGCGCCTAGTCCGAGGCGCAGTTAAAGTTGCCTCATGAATATTGACGACGCCGACTGCTAGCACCGCGTTTAGCCCAGCACAATACTATTTTCACTGGAGCTCGATTTGCTTAAGTTAATGGCAGATTCGAGTGGAACAGCGTTACAATCCTACAAGTTTAGTGATTTACAATTGTAAGCTCCCACAATGACCAATCGTTTCTACGTTTAACCAAAGATTATTTTATACATATGACAATATTCATTACCACAAGACATAAAATAGCGCGTACAGTGTCAAACTCGAGCATGATATTTTTTTAAACTAATATGACGTATGTGTAGGCGCCACTGGCGCCAGTATGCCCGTTTTCCGAAGAACGGCCGCAGTATCTTCGGAATTATGGAGTTCTTCAACGCCCTATTGACATCTTAATTTACTTATAGAAATCCAGATCATTTAATTTCCCGAGGTTGCCAGGCACTAAATTCGCATGAAGATAGATCGTGCTCTGTTGTGTCTCCACTATCTAAATTACATTTAGTGGGTATTAGGATTTACTGCCAACAGAATGTATACTATTTGACGTAAGACCCTTAAATCTATATTTGGTCAGTATCATGTTCAGGCGAGGCTAGGTGAAACGGTATTCGGACTAATTCATCGTACTTCCCTGGCGGGGTCAGAACTGTTGTGTGTGGTTAGCAAAGCGTTTGCCGCAGGTGAACCCATTAAAGTTGGTATCGAGATCCGAAGCTACTATTCCTAATCTGAGAAGACACTTGTATCGGTTTACCTCGGCGATTGTTCGGCATGCGATCGAGGCCCGGCCTGTAACGACGTAACATTTACACCCTTCTGATTAGGTACTGCTGTCCACGACCGATGCTTTATGAGGGCACGTCACGTGGGAGCTTATTAACCCTTGGGAGTGAGATTTCAACCCGTAAAGTATACATTTTTATAGCTTTTGCCTTTAAAATAAACACAATGTAAAAGTATAAACTTTGTTTCTACCTGTAAGATGTTGTGGATAGTCAGTCAGTAACAACCAGGAAAACTATACTCATCCTTTTCTTTTAGGTGCTAGTACTAGTGTAAGACAAAGATAGTAGGTATGATTATCTCTGTCTATGTTTGAAATGAGACAGTCCTTTGACAAACTATATCTTTCAGTTTTATTTTTAAATGTATGACAGGTGACAGATAGGTTTGCCGCGGTTTTGAGGAATAATGACATTGACAGGAGATGACGATTTAGAGGAAAAACTCAAGCGATGGCATAAGAGATTTGTATTGTTATTAATTATTTAAAACTCAAAAATAAACAATTGTAAACTAATTCGGAGTTTTAGTGAAGTGATCTTTTATCAGAAGTGGAAAGAACGTTAAAGAATGGGCCGTAGATGTCAAAGAACAAAAATAAAAAAAGCGAAGCCGGGACGACAAGTCATCATGTTCCGAGTTCAAGTTTTAAATGCTATAGTCAATGCTTCATATCTAGGAAAGAGATAATGAAAAACAAAAGTGTAATGAAAACCAAATTCAAACTCTACAACACCTGTCTACTGGAATGCTTGATATGCGGATGTGAATGGACATAGGCAAAAACATACAAAGATTGCGGTTCGTCAACACGGCATGGAAAGAAGCATGCTAGGAATAAGAATACCTAAATGAAAGATGGAGACTGACAACGTGACAACAATCAAAAAGAAAACCTAAGTTGGAGGCAATAAAAGTGAATAAAGGCTAATTGTATTGTATTGTAATACTGCATGCTCCTAAATATTGTAAACGTTCCAAGATGAAACGTAACAAGATTGAGAACTACATGTACAGATGATGATGATTTGGGTGCGTACATTCCCACAAAAGCCAAATTGTTGAAGAATGATTGCGCTCGAATGTGCTGTATATAAAAGGATTGGATGTATATGACATATATTGATTGAATGAGAAATGTCTCAAAGTAAATTCCATGGTTACTGAAACTGTTCGATGGGAGTCTTCAATAAATTGGATGGCACAAGGAATTCTTTTCAGCAAAAGGAATCTGCAGTGAGAGATGACTGACGGTATTATGTCAAAAGTTACCAAGTGGATACTGCATTACCGACTAAGACAAAAGTTAAGTATTCTCTACACAAGTTCTTTGTTTTAATTCAATTAAGTATTTGGCTGTTTCATACAAACAAATCATAGACTACTACATCTCGTTTTGTTGGAAAATCTGACAATGTTTTGAAGTACTTAATGTTATTAATATATTGACTCTACATAGGTAGTACAAAAGTTGAAATGAGATAAATTATTAGTGTATTAACATTGTGTGTGGAAAATTAACATTGAAAGATCATTGCTATAGATCATGTTACAGTATAGGGTATTTGACTACTAGTCAAATCAGTTTCTTTTTTTTTCTGTCAAAACGATTTTGCTACTATGGAATTTATATGAAACACTGGCATGTGATGTCACAATCAAATCAATCACTTACTCTTTATAGTTTTATATGAATTTTAAATTGGAAATATTGTCTAAAAATAACTGCTATCTATGTTTCTCGATTAATTTTCTGGCGCTTTATTTCATGCAGGCTGTGAAATAATTTATTTTAAATACAGTCAAATACCATATTGGACCTACAGATTAGGTCAATATTTTGATCACATATTTTATTGATATTACTGAATGTTTAAAAAAAAAAAAAAAAAAGAAACCTATATTTTTTTTAATATTAGGGATAAAGAATGCCAATGAGTCAGTGAATATGCAAATGAGTAAGTTACTGTCAATAGGTACTTCATCAAGAATCTGGAGAGAGTATGTGACTTGACTTTTAAGTGTGCATCTTAGTGCATTAGTGCTGGGCATATGTCTCCGCTGCAAGGTCATATTTAATTCTTTCAGATCAATCAATATTTTGATAAATTATTAGAAAATAGTGAGTCAAGGATAGTTTAACCGTAATTTTCAAATGTTGAATCCGAACATGCTATGTTATGACGAACACAGTTATTGCCCTGAATTATGTTTGCAGAATGTACTGGCAAAAGACTGCGCACATGAGCGGCAGTGAGAGTCTGCACACCTAAGCGGCGCATGGTCATCAAGGCGAGGTGTCACTGAGCACACAAGTCTTCTCATGCGACTTGGAAGGCGCATTGAGGTGCAGAAGTTCTGCGGTGCTGTTTGCTGACCTTTCATGCGTGGCGAAGGCTTTTCATCATGAGGCTGAACGGATATCTGATTATGAGGCTTGTTTGAGTGCAGTCCTATGTTCGATGTTGTAGAGGGTCAATAGTCAATAGTCAATAGTCAAAATATACTTTATTCATGTAGGCCTAGCAACAAGCACTTATGAATCGTAACATACTTATAAATTATCTTAAGCTAATTATCAGAGCAATTTATTGATGTTATTATTCCATAAGAATATTGGTCAGATTACTACTGGCGTGGCCAGAGCATTGCCGGTGTCATGATATGGTCTACTTAAGCTGTGATTGTTTTCCGTTTTTGTGTATTAGGTAAATCCGTTATTTAATGATGTATGGTGTTTCTTCTTACATTACTAAACACTTGTGACATCTCAGGAATAAAAATAAAAATGAGAATGGGTATAAGTATAAGACCAATATATGAAAATGTAAAAATGTCTAGGATATTGATTGCATAGTCATGCATATCTAATGTACAAGATTGTGATGATTAATATATGTTAATGATTCAGGTACAGTAGATAAATTAAAATATGGTGGACTTTTTGATGAAATAATATGATATGTTGATTTATCTGAAACAAAGTAACAGATAGCAAGAATAGTTAATAAAATAGAATGATTTCGTTGATAAAGAAGCTATTCCACCAAAGTAACTCGATGTACTAATTAGTAAAGAAAATTATTGTTGTTTATGAAAGTGTCATGTTTATTTATGTGAAAAGATGTTAAGTATGATTTACTGCCTTTCGATGAATAGATATCCATATTTAGATATGATATCTCATGTACAAGATTGTGATGATTAATATATGTTAATGATTCAGGTACAGTAGATAAATTAAAATATGGTGGACTTTTTGATGAAATAATATGATATGTTGATTTATCTGAAACAAAGTAACAGATAGCAAGAATAGTTAATAAAATAGAATGATTTCGTTGATAAAGAAGCTATTCCACCAAAGTAACTCGATGTACTAATTAGTAAAGAAAATTATTGTTGTTTATGAAAGTGTCATGTTTATTTATGTGAAAAGATGTTAAGTCATATTTACTGCCTTTCGATGAATAGATATCCATATTTAGATATGATATCTCATGTACAAGATTGTGATGATTAATATATGTTAATGATTCAGGTACAGTAGATAAATTAAAATATGGTGGACTTTTTGATGAAATAATATGATATGTTGATTTATCTGAAACAAAGTAACAGATAGCAAGAATAGTTAATAAAATAGAATGATTTCGTTGATAAAGAAGCTATTCCACCAAAGTAACTCGATGTACTAATTAGTAAAGATAATTATTGTTGTTTATGAAAGTGTCATGTTTATTTATGTGAACAGATGTTAAGTATGATTTACTGCCTTTAGATGAATACTAAAGGTTAGTATTGCCTTGTTGCTGCTGAGGGTGTTATTTGTTGGAAACATGGATAGACTAATTGTCACCTCAAGTGATATGGATAGACTAATTGTCACCTCAGGTGATATGGTGAATGTTGTAGACAATGGGCAAGTTCAAAAGGCCGCTAATAGAGACTAATGTGGTATGTTGTTAATGTTATACACTGAATGAGTAAGTTCAAACGCCGCAAGTAGAGACTACTGTGGTTCGGAGTGGAATATCACATCAGGCTAATATTATTTATATTCTAGACTGAGTGGGTAGGTTCACACGACCGCAAGTAGAGACTAATGTGGTAGAATTGTTGATGTTATACACTGAATGAGTAAATTCAGAAGGCCGCAAGTAGAGACTACTGTGGTTCGGAGTGGAATGTCACATCAGGCGAATATTATTTATATTCTAGACTGAGTGGGTAGGTTCACACGACCGCAAGTAGAGACTAATGTGGTAGATTGTTGATGTTATACACTGAATGAGTAAGTTCAGAAGGCCGCAAGTAGAGACTACTGTGGTTCGGAGTGGAATGTCACATCAGGTGAATATTATTAATATTCTAGACCGAGTGGGTAGGTTCACACGGCCGCATTAGTGACTAATGTGGTACGGAGTGGAATGTCACGTCGGGTGAATGTTCTTAATATTCTAGACTGAGTGGGTAGGTCCGCACGACCGCAAGTAGAGACTAATGTGGTAGATTGTTGATGTTATACCTGAATGAGTAAGTTCAGAAGGCCGCAAGTAGAGACTAATGTGGTTCGGAGCGGAATGTCACATCGGGCGAATATTATTTATATTCTAGACTGAGTGGGTAGGTCCGCACGACCGCAAGTAGAGACTAATGTGGTAGATTGTTGATGTTATACATTGAATGAGTAAGTTCAGAAGGCCGCATTAGAGACTAATGTGGTACGGAATGGAATGTCACTTCGGGCTATAACTTTAATATTCTGAGTGATTACTAGTGAGCAATGATATTATATAACGATAGATAGGTTATACTCATACTTGAGGAACACAAAAAAAAAATACTTCCATATTTATTTCTGTGCCTACGAAGAAATCTGTTATTTTTGATTAATTTTCTCATGACATCCATTTTTGTCACACTCATTGTTAAACATAAGGTCGTCTCTTTCTCTTTCGGTGTGCGAGAGCTCGTTAGCACGTGCACATTTCTCGCTTGCCCAGCCGCAACTAAAGGCAATTTGTCCAATTTGTCACAAGGTATACAAATTATTTTACCTTGGTTTTAAACATGCTTTCTGTTTGAAGTTTATTTTAAATATTTTGGTAGATTGTTATATATTTGTAACCAGATATTGTTAAAATCTGTTGTCAGTTTGTGTCATTTCGTTCAAATTGTTCGCGGTTTATAAGAGGTTGATTTTAGATAATATTAATAATGACTATACCGAGTGAGGCACGCAAACTATTATTTAAGCTCGTAAATAATTACGACAATGTGCGAAGTCGACGTGTAGCGTTGTATAACGAAAAACTGAAATGTTTACAAGTCGTAAACAATTTAGTAGGATGGTCCTATTAATATTTTGATACTCTTAGCACTAGTTGTAACATTTGCCTATAACTTTGATTAAGTACGTGAATTTATTAATACCTGATCGCAAAAACAGGACAAGTATGTGATACTGATAAACTAGAAGTTCTGGCAAATTATATAAAGAAAATAAAAACGTTGGAATGTAAGGAGCTAGAAAAGCCAACATTTAGAAGAAATCAGTGGAGTGACTGGTCAGTAGTAATTTGATATAAAATGGTATATGGTGAGAAAGTGTAAACATATGTGTTTGTCGTTGACTGTACTTTACATACTGTTAGAAATTATGTGAGCTGACTTTGAGTGCACGTCAACGTATATTTAACTTGTTTACTACCAAAAATTTGAGTAGGTAATATTTCAGTAGACAAGACTCTAATATTAGTTGCGAGTGTATATGCTACGTTAGTAGTCTATTGATAAGCATGCAGGTGCAGTATGGGTAGAGTTGTATTAAATTGAACAGTTTTGTTTTTGTGTATAATAATTTCGTTCTACATAGTTAGCTGAGGATAACTTGTACTATTGAATATTTTTCGACCAGCTTACTTTTTTTTTGATTTATTGCAAATTGGTTGTATGATGTTTTTAAATAGGCGGGAATTTTATTGTAAATTTGAATAGCTCTGTAATAGGGGCCGTTTTTGTAGATCTCTAAATAAGGTTCTAGAAGTAGTAAATACTGTTCGCATCTGGCATTTTGGCAATATGTAAATAAATATATAAATAAGTAAAAAGACTCATGTGGTACATTGGAAAATAAGGTTGTAAAAAGTTAAATACTAGATTGGTTTGAGGACAAACCCCTAGATTGTCAGGTTGGCCGAATGTAAGATGTTGTGGATAGTCAGTCAGTAACAACCAGGAAAACTATACTCATCCTTTTCTTTTAGGTGCTAGTACTAGTGTAAGACAAAGATAGTAGGTATGATTATCTCTGTCTATGTTTGAAATGAGACAGTCCTTTGACAAACTATATCTTTCAGTTTTATTTTTAAATGTATGACAGGTGACAGATAGGTTTGCCGCGGTTTTGAGGAATAATGACATTGACAGGAGATGACGATTTAGAGGAAAAACTCAAGCGATGGCATAAGAGATTTGTATTGTTATTAATTATTTAAAACTCAAAAATAAACAATTGTAAACTAATTCGGAGTTTTAGTGAAGTGATCTTTTATACCGGAGTACGTAATTAAAGTGATATATAAATTAAATACTTATATGTATAAGAAATGAATCATATTAGTAGGTACCTACCTATCTGAACAGGGGCAGGGTATATATCTATGAATATAATGCTCGATACCCACTGGATTGCCTAATTTCAGCCTTCAGATAGTTGTTTAGTTACGTTTAGTACGAGGCAGAAAAAATAAAATTCAAAAACATGTTATCCGTGATCCCGGGCACGCACAGTCATCTGTCATCTAGCTCACTTTTACGCTCATTAAGAGTGAGAGAAGAACCTGAACCCACGGGGTCTTAATTTATTGTATTGTACCTATCTTACAATATAGCCGAACTACTTGCTGTCCAAACCTTGCTAGATGGCGCAAATAAATAATCAGGTGAATAGCATTATAGTGACGGTTTTCTAGGGTAGGTATATATACCTACCTACACCAAAAAACATGCAGAAAGCATTGACTGAGGTTTGATAAGAAACTTACATCCTATATGTGTGTATAACGTATCTAGTCCTGTAAACAGTCCAAGCCTACAAAATATTTGTCAGAAATATTACAATGTGATACACTCACGTTGTTGCGTTCAGCTGGGAGACCCTAGACAACATGCCAATCGCTTTCTCACGGTACACAAAGACAAATTTTAATATCACAACGTGATCGTTTTTGTGCGGGCTTATAAAATATTTAATAACATATTGCCCAACAGCATCGTGTTTTTTTTTTTCGCATAACGTGATGGTCCTTTGACCTTTTCAAATATTTAAAATTCCTCCGGATGTAATCTTAAATTGATTGGTTCCCGCGGGTAAGACTGGAATGCAGATGTCGGCTTCGGGCCAATTTATGTTACGAGCGGTATTTATATATTTTTAATGTGTAACTATATCGCTATTATAGCTAACAATCTATTTATAAAAGTATGTTAAAGAAATGATTAATGTCTCCTTTACTCTAGTAAAGTAGTAATTTACCTGCACTCCAATATCATCAGTAATGATCTATCATTACTACCTATATAACAATTGATAAATCATTTTTTAATCACTCTAAGTAGACCGAGAGACTTGTCCAAGTTTGCCAAAAATATGCCTAAATCAACATATTATTGCTTTTTTGACATTCATGTGTCATGTCCGAATAGGCAAAACCTATATCGTAGTATATTAAATGATATTGGAGTGCAGGTAAATTAAATATTTTGAATTTGTCATTTTTAGGGTTCCGTACCCAAAGGGTAAAAACGGGACCCTATTACTAAGACTCCGCTGTCCGTCCGTCCGTCCGTCCGTCTGTCATCAGGCTGTATCTCACGAACCGTGATAGCTAGACAGTTGAAATTTTCACAGATGATGTATTTCTGTTGCCGCTATAACAACAAATACTAAAAACAGAATAAAATAAAGATTTACGTGGGGCTCTCATACAACAAACGTGATTTTTGACCGAAGTTAAGCAACGTCGGGCGGGGTCAGTACTTGGATGGGTGACCGTTTTTTTGCTTGTTTTGCTCTATCTTTTGTTGATGGTGCGGAACCCTCCGTGCGCGAGTCCGACTCGCACTTGGCCGGTTTTTTTAAATTGAATGGTTTAAAAGCCTACCAATTGAGAAAGGTTCCCGGACTCCCCTATATTTAAAATATATAAGAACTATCAATACTATAATTCGATGGATTCGTAACTCAAGTTCGTTTAATTCTGTTTTACTGCCTTAGTTAAGTTATAAAACACATCTATTTTTAGCTTGAATGATTTTTGTGCATTTGTTATTGAAATGGTTTCGAAGATACATACGAGTATTCGCTATGTGCACGACTGTGCTGCCCTCATTTTCTCGGACTTTGTACGTTAAATCTTATGGAGTAAAATTAGTTTAAGCGGCTGCCGCGAGTACTAATGTCGGACATTCCATAAGATTACCTGTGTTTGTGACGATCAGCGCCACTTCCCCCTCCACTGACTTCGCACCTTGCCAATAACGCAACAAGCAACAAGTGGAATAATAAACGTTAAGCAGCTTCTACGGAAATAATCAGTTGAGTCAATTTATTTGCTGAATGATGACTTCACAATGTAAATGTGAATGATGACGAAGCCTGAGGTGGATGAGCTTTCTGTATGATGACGAAGCCTGCGCTGTGGATCCTATGCTACCTATGCTGTTGTTATTGTGTTGGTTTAATAAAATGTAAATCTGTCTGTCCTGCAAACAAAGATTGTTCAGAACTTACTTAAGTTCTTTTTTCTACTCCAGCACTTAAATGTGTCAATTAAATGACTAACAGTGATATCTAAAGCAATGTCATTTGAATGATTTGTCTATAGGCTCATAAGATGACTGCTAGCAGTCATCTTATGAGTATAATACAACTGCTTTATTTTTTTTAAAGATACAAGTTCCGATCATCTTGATTGAAAGAGGTATGTTTTCATTTACAATAATAACTCTTTTTTTTTTAAATAATAACTCAATTTTTTTTAAATAATAACTCTTTTTTTTAATAATAACTCTTTTTTTTTAATAATAACTCTTTTTTTTTAATAATAACTTTTTTTTAATAATAACTTTTTTTTTTTTTTTTTTTTTTTTTTTTTTTTTTTTTTTTTTTTTTTTTTTTTTTGCTGCAGCTGTCATAGAAAAAGTAATGTATGCAACAGCTCATAATTGGTTCTTAAAATTCTCGGGTCTTTTTTTACAAAACTCGACTACGTCTCGTTTTGTAACTTCGACCCTTGAATTTTAAGAACCCTTATTATATCACTGTTGCATAAACTACTATTGTACATAACAAGTAACTACTTTATTCGTATAAAAGAACTCTCCAAGAAACAATATTACCTAAAGTGGGTTTAAAAATACGAGTAGTACAGTTATAATACGTTTCTTATTACACAACTCTGAAATCTTCATAAATTATTTAACTACCTAGGTACAAATAGCAATATCCATGACAAGGAAAACTACGTCACCGTGAATATTAAAGAAATAATTAAAATTTGCTGTATTTGTGGTTTTATGCAATGGTCAAATGAAAAGACCCACCACCACATAAATATTATACCTATCTATCTATCTACCCATCTCATAGCAAAATGAAGACCAATAACACAATTTCTTGTCTTTATTGACATCGGTATTTCTGTAAAGTAGTTATATGTACCTTTTTTTCTCTGGAGAGGCATTAAAATCTTTTTAAATATGTTATTTATTTGTCACTGGGAGTGCATCTCGTTCACGCCAATATAATTATAATTCCAGTGAGATCATCGGGTAGATGATTTAAAAAAGCAGATAAGTGCGAGCCGGACTCGCCCACCGAGGGTTCCGTAGAAATGTAACTTTATAGTTTTGAGATTTTTTCCTGTTCTTGAACCTAGTGTAAGACAATATTACTTGCCAAATTTCATAGTTCTAGGTCAACGGGAAGTACCCTATACGAGTAAACATTGATTCCCTTGAGAGTGGCGAAATATACGTTTAATGCGGCATAAACGGCTGTATCTTTTTTTAATGTTAACTTTGAAGTTTATTTTTTCACAGCTTTAAGGGATTGTAAACTTGAGTACATAGTTTTAATTTCAACTCGATACCTCCACGAATTTCGGAGATACAGGGTCTTGAAAGACAGACGGACGGACGGACAACCAAGTGATCCTATAAGGGATCAGTTTTTCATTTTGAGGTACGGAACCCTAAAAATGAGCAATCGACCCATTTGACGTGTAGAATGAATTGTGTGTGGGTCTTGTAAACTGTATTTATATTTCGTGCTTGTAACTGTTACCTACTTTGTACGACTATTTCTCTTTGTTAGTAAAGCCAACAACAGTTATTACTTACCTAACTTTTCTTACAATTAAGTTTTAATTATTTATTTATTACTCGGACGAGAACAGCAAAATTTGATTGTTTGTGACGTTGACAAACCATTCGTTTGATCGCGATATTCATTCTGAATTTCAAGGACTTCGTTTTTAATTAGTAATTTGTTGGAGAAATACTTATCAACGAGCATTTACATTAAGATTTAAGCAATTTTAACGGTGAAATTGAAATGTATAACGTTAGGTACCTTTTTTGGTAAAATAAAGGCAAATGTATTTTGTTTATTCCACTGGATGATCTCTCTTCTTTAATCCTCTCGTCGGTGGAGTATTTTCCATTTCTCGCTCTCGTATTCTACGTATAATATATCCTTGACCTCTTGATACCACACTCACTAAATCACTGGATGATAAATAGTAGAGTTAAAAGTAGGTACAGGTAGAATTTTGTAATCAAATGTGTTTTGCATGTATATGCACAGTTTAAAAACGCATATACCTATGTGCTTAATTAGTTGACGTTGACAATTATATATTATAAGTGGACAGGTTTAATTTAACTTCATACATAAGTATTATGTGGAAAAACCTATGTTTTATATATTTATATATTTAAAATATGGAATGTCTGCTACATACAAAAGGGGATCTTTGTACCTATGCTGTGTATGTATGCACTCTTTCTCGCGTTTCCCCGGTTCTTTGCCAATGCCCATAGGGGCCTGGGGTCCGCTTGGTAACTAATCCCAAGAATTTACGTAGGCACTAGTTTTTACGATTTTACAATGTTTCCATTTAAAATTTAAAAGTCAGATCATTGTGATCTTGTCTTCTTTGTCGTGGATTTCATTTTCAGACCTTTCTTCTGGTCAGGTAAAAAAATATGGAGTGTAATTATAATTATAATATTCATACATTTAACTGCGCAGGTACTTACTAAATGTATTGAGTATAATTATACGATGTACTCGTATGTACGTACTTTTATCAGACGTCGTTTTAAATAAATATATCAAAGAGTTTATCAACACACCATTTGCATACTATTTGTATATTTGTAACGTGATGAAGCAACTTAAGGAAGCCGATGTCGTAAAGTAAAGGAATAGATTCTGAATATATCGCGTGCGCCACTATAAACGGCTCTCGCAGCTTAACAGAAGAGTAATATCTTCGCAAAAAGCTTTACAGGGGGTCAATTCAATTCAAGAATTAACCAAGCGAGAGAAGCAAATTCGCTTACA
Source organism: Cydia amplana (assembly GCF_948474715.1). Lineage (NCBI taxonomy): Eukaryota > Metazoa > Arthropoda > Insecta > Lepidoptera > Tortricidae > Cydia > Cydia amplana. Next base: position 8,290,947 of record NC_086077.1, on the reverse strand, counting down.
ATTTGTGTTCGACAGTAAGCACAATTTGCAATCAGCAAAGCCTGTTTCTCTCCGCGACGTCGCTTAGTTTGGAGAATCATTAGGCGTATTATTACAATAGTCGTACTTGCCGCGCTTAGGGTGTATTCGGAAACTAACATTATTTAAAATACTATTCATTCAGTTTGTTATGTGTATATCAGGAGGAGGAATGAGGAGGAACATGAGGAGGGATGTTCCCTGACACGTTATCAGTGAGCAAGTATGATATATAATTATATAATACGAATGCTAGATTTTTTTTTACAAAACATGTTAAATGTTTTTTACAGTACATCTGATGCTACATTACAAAACCCTGTGCTATAATAAACACTTTACGTAATTACATCGAAAATTTAAAGGGCCAAAATGTACTGTTACACGTGCGAACTTGTATCGTAAATAACTATTATATGACATAGGTATATATGTCTTTCTGATGAAGTACTATTTTTCCACACACATACTGGAAAGTAATTATGTGCAACGGCGTCGATACGTTAAGTCATGAACATTCAAGGTTTTTCAAAGAAAAATTGTAAAATTTAGATTTTATTACCTTGCATAATTTACAATGTAGTTACAAGTTGATTCACAAGAGCTGGCACGAATGGAATGAAGAATCATTGAATGAATAAAAATATCTATAAGGTTGCCTCTGACTTTACACTGATACAGGTGTCACTCATACAATAAAAGTTTCGTTCATTCCATTCGTGAATAGACCTGTAATGTTGATGTTGTTTAATCTAAGTGTGATAAGATATTTACTACTACTGCCATTCAATGGGAACTGCAAACTTTCCTAACTTGTGTCACTATAATTTTCAGTTGACGTGTCAAAATGGTATTTTAATATCATTTTGATACGTCAACTGTACATAAGAGAATGGATCCTTTCCGGGTGCGGCTAGTATTATAACAATGGATGCCACGGAGCACACTACATGCAGTCTTGAATGAGGACCTAAGTTTGTTCAAAAGCTCTATTTAAAAGCCTTCGTATAGCTTGTTCTCTAATAAATTAATTATTGGGAAATTTAAGCTTAATTAGCAACCTATCGCGATATTAAGTACCCGAGACCATCGGCTTAATAGGCATGGTCACTAACCACTATGCCAGACAGGTCGTCAAACGGGTGATACGGGGGTAATTCACCATTGTATCTTTCTAATAGACTAGATAGCACGTAGTCGTATACAAGTTAAATAAATAAATAAAAAAATACAAAGGGAAAATTGCACCTGTTTTTATTCGCGTAAATAGGATTAAACACTTTACGGCAGCCCACACTTTTTGTTCCGTCTATATAGGTAGTTTTTAAAGCCGGGTTGATCTGGTTTAATACCCGTCTGTTCAATTAATATCAACATAGTGAAATGTTCCAATTTAATCAAAATTTGCTAACCGTCGAATGATTAACGCGAAATTCGGTTCTTAAGGCATATGTAAATAAAAAATATGCACGATGTTCGGGAAAACGCGATTAAACTACTTTTCCGTATCGCATCAGTGAAAACGCGTTTTCACTAGTTCCAAGTAGTTTTTTGTAAGATTCGAGTAAGTAACAAGTTTTAACTAAGATTTTGCAGTCAACACAATTTTTTTTTTAATAGCCCGTTATAGTGTCCCACTGCTGGGCAAAGGCCTCTCCCCTTGATCTCCACAGCTCCCGTTGTTGTGCTATTTTCGGCCAGTAATTTTAGCCACGGAAAATGCGTTTTTACTAAAAACGGGTTTTACACACCTATATATATATATATATACTTGTTAAAATTCTTATTAATGTGAAAGTATCCGTATTTTATTGTCTCTTACCTATACATTTAAGTCGCTGAAAATATTTATGTGAAATCTTGTATGGACATGGTCTCAGTCCCGTAAAACAACATAGTAGTAGTTTTTATCATGGCTCAATGGTTGAGAACCTTGGATATAAACTTGTGACATACTTATCTGATATATTTTCGATTTATCTGTGATTTTTTACGCCATTCGATTAAATAAGTAGGTAAATAAATCATAGCAATAATCATTCCAAGAGGAAGACGAAGTTGTGGACGGAAGCTAGTTGACAATCGTTTGTAAAATGTAGGAGGGTCGACGACTGCAGCAGAGCTCCATTTGTGACTACGACTCGAGAAACATCCGGTCTTCAAGCGATATTCGACCTAAATTACGTGAAGAATAATAATTGTTAGTAAGTATGTTGGAGTATAACTAAAGCCGTAAGTCTTGAGTGCTTAATGGCGGTACGTACGTATCATCTTATTTATTATCGTATCATCATATCGTCTTATAACCTCAATTTTTTATTGGGTTTTGAAAGATATAAACTTGTTCTCTTGGAGTAGTTTCCTGGACTTCCTATCCTAAAGACATTAGTGAATTTTACGTTTGAAACAGTCGTATTCGTTTTTTTATGTAGGTCAGACGTTGAGCACCTTAAAAACAACAACATCTGGTCTAATAACCCACTTAAATGTATTCAAAACAATGATGTGTATCCTGTCAGACCTTTAGGTTATTTATTTACTTTACGAACTTTTGTCGTTATGAAAGACGAGCATTTAACAACTATGAACGCAGATAATTTCTGTTTTGCACTTTCTTTTATTATTTGTTATAAAAGCGATGGAAAACAAATATCATCGTTAGTTATTCAGTATGGCTGATCGGCCGACAATCACCTCTCACACTAACTAATAAAATGCTAGTGTATAAATGCATTATAAAACCCATATGGACATATGGGATTGAACTCTGGGGAACGGCCAGTACGAGGGGCGTTCAAAATATTCTCGGTATTGATATCTTACGACCTCTTCTAAAATTTCTTTCGTTACTGGCCGCTAAGGTTTATTCATTGACATTAAAAAAACGTATAATTCGAACCGAGATAGTCTTTTGTTTTTCTGCAATTGCTGAACAAACATGAACATCATGTGCGAATTGACAATGTTAACTAAATTAGAACATCGATGCGTGATAAAATTCTTGACAAAACAGGGTAAAAATCAAAAAACCATAAAAGAGGAAATGGATTGTGTTTACCGTGAGTCTGCTCCTTCTTTATCTACCATTCAAAAGTAGTCAAGCGAGTTTAAACGCGGAAGGGAGAGTATTGAAGATGACCCTAGACCTGGCCGGCCTGTAGTAGCTACTTCACAAGAAAATATTGATAAAGTGGAAAAACTTATATTGGAAGATGGTCGAGTGAAGGTAAAATCTATAGCACAAGTAACCAATCTCTCTATTGGTACCGTACATGATACTATACATGACCATCTTAATATGTCAAAAGTAAGTGCAAGATGGGTTCCGCGAATGCTGACTCGGCTTCAAAAAGACATGCGTGTAGCTTGTTGTTCCGATTTTATTGACCTGTGCGGTGAAAATCCTGATGAGGTGCTGCAAAGAATAGTTACTGGAGATGAAACTTGGGTTCATCATTATGACCCAGAGAGTAAACAAGAGTCCATGCAGTGGCACATTAAGGGTTCAGCTCATCCCAAGAAGTTCAAGGTCATCCCTTCAGCTGGCAAGGTCATGGCCACGATATTTTGGGATTGTGAAGGAGTATTACTAATCGATTATAAAGAAAAAGGTGTAAATATCACAGGACAGTACTACGCTAACATTCTACGTCAATTAAAGGATGTAATTAAAGAAAAGAGGCGAGGAAAGTTAACCAAAGGTATTCTGCTTCTGCATGACAACGCCCCCGTCCATAGGTACTGCTCATATTGCCAAGGCAGCTATTGTTGAATGTGGGTTTAAAACTGTTACTCACCCACCGTATAGTCCGGACTTAGCCCCCAGCGACTTCTTTTTGCTCCCCAATCTTAAAAAGGATCTGCGTGGAAATAAATTTTCTGACGATGAAGCATTGAAGGCGGCAGTGGAGGAGCATTTTTACACGAAAGATAAAAAATATTTTTACGAGGGATTAAAAAAAAAATTGATCGATCTTTTAAGTGTATGAACATAGGGGGGGAGTATATTGAAAAATAAAAATATCAAACTTTTCGTACTTGTTTGTTTTCATTCTCATACCGAGAATATTTTGAACACCCCTCGTAACTCAAACCTCGAGATTCTGCAAAGGTTTCAGAATAACGTCCTAAGGGCTGTAACATGTGCACCATGGTTTGCAAAGAATACAGAGATACATCAATACCTAAAGATTCCAACAATCAAAGAGGAAGTTAACAGATATTGTGTTAAGTACAAAGAACGACTAAAAAAACATACAAACTGTTAGAATGTATTGTCCTCATATAATTTGGTAGCATCATGTGTAGAGCCCTTACACTATGCCTGTAGCTTTTATGTCTATGCATGTTATCTATGGTTTAACTCTCTTCCATTCTGTCAGCCATAGCGATAGGATCTATTTTTAGATTTATTAATTTTCTAATATATATTATTACCATTTGACGATTGCAAGCTGTACGTTATTCTGAGAAATAAAAGGACCGCTTCAATATTACGTGAGTTATCATTCCAACGTCTTCAGCCGGCCCCTCGCTCCCATCTCTGTGTCACGCGGTACAGACGCACTGCTAAGACCCAAGGATCTTCAACAGTTTATGTGCCCAGCCCGACAGGTAAATCAAATCCGTTTTCATCCTACGTCTGTATTATCGGCGTGACCTGGAATTACGCGCTGAGCAACCTACCAACATGCCACCGCATGGTGATGAGGTTATTGATAATGTTACACCACCGGTTGCGAACACGCTGGGTGCTTCGACGACAGCGACAAGTACGTCGACGCTAATGTTGGGTGGCGCAGGCGTGATGGAGAAGCTTGAGGGTGCTGGCAATTTTCTAAGTTGGAAGTTCACTATGAAAATGATGCTCACACTGGAAGGATTGTGGGACCTCATTGTGAGATTGGATGATACGCCGCTCACGGGCTCTGATGTCGTGCGCGATCAGCGCGCGCTGGCCCGTCTGTGTTTAGGCTTAAAACCTGGGTTATACCAGTATGTTCGAGACGCCAAATCAGCAAAAGACGCTTGGAAGAAGTTGTCCGACGTTTTTGAGGATCGCGGCCTGTATAGGCGCGTACTACTCTTAAGACAGCTGCACCGTATTGAATTTTCGCACTTTAGTTCAATGTCTTCATATATTGAGAAAGTTATGTCTCTTGTACACCAGTTGTCAGACATAGAGAAGACTGTTGAAGACGAAGAAATTGCAGAAATACTGTTAAGTGGATTGCCACCAGAATATGACTCGCTTGTTAGTAACCTAGAGACCCTGTGTTTGACATCCAAACTTTCTAGCGAGGTAGTGAGAACTAGGCTGTTACAAGAAGAGCAGAGGAAGGACTCCATGAATACGTCTTCGACTTCTACTACTTCAGCGTTTGTAAGCAAGAAACAGATCACATGCAAATATTGTGGGAAACCAGGACATGTGAAGGCTAAATGCTTTAAGCTGCGACGTGAGAAGATGGCGAAGAAGAGGGACAACAAGGATCAACATGCCTCTGCCTACCTAGCCCATGCTGCTGCCGCTGAATTGTTTTTGGACTCGGGTTCATCAAATCACTTAGTGAAGGACAAGGAGTTACTGTGCAATCTTAAGGACACTAGTGCGCAATCAATATCAACAGCAAATAAGCAACAGATGACCAGTACGAGCGCAGGAGAGCTGAACCTCGTTATGAACAATAAGGTTAGACAAATTAAAAATGTTATGTTTGTCCCCAGTCTGTCTGTAAATCTCTTGAGTGTTTCTAAATTATGTCAAAATGGTTTCATTATTGAATTTAATGCTGATGGTTGTTTCATATATGATGAAAATAGTAGAACTTCTGGCAATTATTTAGCGAAAGCAAACTGTACTAATGGCATTTATAAATTAGAGGGTTCTGTATGTAAAGGTAACTTGCCCAATAGGATGCACTCTTTGCTCCTGCAAGAGAGGCAGGAGTCACCGAGCGCAGCAGTCGCTACCTCTGCGGCGGCAAATTTGTTTCATTGCCGTCTAGGCCACTTGAACATTGCAGGTATGAATAGCTTGAGAAAGCATGTGTGTGGTGTCGTGTTTCAGGGTGATGCTTATGACAAGTGTGAAGCTTGTCTTAAGGGGAAGATGGCCACCAAGCCTTTCCCTAAAGCCAGCTCAAGCAGGACTACCCAACCGCTGCAGCTCATACATAGTGACGTTTGTGGACCATTACCAGAGGCAAGCTGGGGTGGGGCGCGTTACCTGGTCACCTTTACCGATGACTTCACAAGGAAGACCTTTGGATACCTCATGAAGAACAAATCGCAGGTAATGTCCCATTTTGTTCAATTTAAAGCCTTAGTGGAAAAGCAACTAAATTTGCCTATTAAATGCTTACGTTCAGATAATGGTAAAGAATACTGTAATTTAAATTTTACTGAGTATTTGCAAAAACATGGTATAATTCACCAAACCACAGTTCCTTATTCGTCTTCCCAGAATGGTACGGCGGAGAGAGCATTTCGTACTTTATTTGAAAAAGCGCGCTGCATGTTACAGCATGCGTCCTTGGAAAAGCGTTTTTGGGGAGAGGCCATCATGGCAGCCATATATTTAAAAAATAGGTCTCCCACAACTGCTTTGTCCGGACGCATTCCTGAAGAAGTTTGGTCTGGGTCTAAGGTGGACCTCAGCCATCTCAGGGTGTTTGGCTGTATGGCTTATTCGCTTGTTCCTAAAAATAAAAGGGATAAGCTAGACGCTAAGGGGAAGGAATATATATTTGTAGGTTACAGTGAGACTTCTAAGGGATATCGACTAGCTGATCCCTTATGTCCTACTAAGGTGATTATCTCTCGAAATGTAGCATTTATTGAGAACAAGTTCAGAGGTTCCTATCCTCAACCTTCAGAAGCTGACAGCGAAGAGCAAATAAATATTTTTAACTTTGACTGTGATACAACAAAACAGAACTGTGATAAAAATATTAATGAATTTAATCCTAATAATAATGAATTAAATTTTAATAATGATCAATTATGTGTAAGTGATAGTGAAAGTAATGATATTAACGGAGATAATATTTCAATTTCAGATGGCGTGTACTGTACTGGGAGTGAGGACGAGTCCGAACCCGCTGGTTTGTCTGCAAGCGAGGACGAGCTCGACCCCGCTGGGCTGCCTGCAAGGGAGCCAAGCTCCGAGCCTCTAACTTCGCCATGCGAGACCACAGCTCGGGATGGTGCCGCGACTGGTCCTGCGACTGTCGCTTCGCACACTGGTCGTCCAATCCGCTCTACACGTAACGTACAACCTCCGAGATTTTCCGACTATGATATGACTGATAACAGTTTTATGGTCTTTGAAAATCCTTTTATCTCCGAACCACTTACATACAACGAGGCGGTGAATTCAGCTCATAGTAAGGAGTGGCTGGAGGCCATGACGCGTGAGTACGACGCACTAGTTGCCAACAATGTGTGGGAGCTAGTGGATAGACCCGTAGATAAAAATATAGTTAAATGCAAATGGGTATACAAAGTAAAATATGATGCATCTGGTAAATTTGACCGTTTCAAAGCTCGTCTAGTTGCCAAAGGTTTTACTCAATGTAAAGGTATTGATTATAAGGAGACTTTTTCACCCGTCGTACATCATTCTACTATGCGAATTCTGTTCTCAATTGCTAATCAATTTAATTTAAATATAGACCATTTAGATGTCGCCACAGCCTTTTTAAATGGCGATTTGAATGAAACTATATTTATGGAGCAACCAATAGGTTTTTGTGATAAAGATCCTAATAAAGTTTGCTTGCTTAAGAAAAGTATTTATGGCCTTAAACAGGCGAGCAGGATGTGGAATTGTAAAATACACAATTTATTATGTAAACACAACTTTGTTCAATCTAAATGCGAACCGTGTGTCTATATGAGATGTTCTGGTAATGATATTGTAATAATTGCTTTATACGTAGACGATTTTTATGTATTTTACAGTCCAAACAGCTCTAATAAAAGTTTGTTGGTTTCAGTTCTTGAAAAAGAATTTAATGTAAAGAACCTAGGAGAATTAAAGAGCTGTTTAGGTATTAATGTCACTAGGGATAGAGTTAAAGGCATTTTAAAACTCGACCAAAGTGAATATATACGTAAATTGCTTGTTCGCTTTAATATGCAAAATTGTAAGGCCGTATCTACACCAATGGAGGTCAACTGTAAGCTACTGAAATCTAAAAATATTGATAGTTTACAGGATGACATTTACAACTATCGTCAGCTGCTTGGATGCCTGATGTATCTGTCCGTCTGTACGCGACCAGATATATCTTATGCATGCAGTCAGCTGAGCCAGTTCAATAACTGCTTCGATAGGACTCATTGGCTGGCAGCTAAAAGGATTCTGCGTTATTTGGCAGGAACGATTCAGTACTCTTTATGTTATCATAAAAGTAAGAATTGGTTTTTAAATGCCTTTACTGACGCGGACTGGGCCAATGATGTGACCGATAGGAAAAGTTATACTGGTTTTGTCATTAAACTCGGAAATGATACGGTCAATTGGGAAGCTCGTAAGCAAAAGTGCGTGGCATTATCATCATGTGAATCGGAATACTTAGCTATAAGCGATGTATGTAAAGATGTCACATTTATTCAAAATTTACTTTCTGAAATTTTACCTACACAAAGTCAGGAAATTCAATATGTTGTTTATAATGATAACCAGTCCGCACAAAGATTGTTGCATGTTAATGAATATTGTCATAAGCGTACGAAGCATATAGACTTAAGGTTTCATTATGTCAAGGATCTTATCAATAAGAAATTGATTGATGTTAAGTACATGCCTACTGACAAAATGCTCGCAGATGTTTTAACTAAACCGTTATCCAAGGTCAAGCACGAGCGTTTTGTCACAGCAATGAATTTGATATAAGCATTTGTATTTGTAATATGTGCCATGTTTGTATTGTACTCTTTTTGAATGTAGAGTCACATAGAGGAATGCCTTATCAAATGTAGAGTCACATAGAAATATGGTAGAGTCACTTAATGTAGAGTTTTTTTTTGTGATTGTTTTATATTCTGCATTTGGTTATTTGCATTGAGTACAATAAGGGGAAGTGTTAGAATGTATTGTCCTCATATAATTTGGTAGCATCATGTGTAGAGCCCTTACACTATGCCTGTAGCTTTTATGTCTATGCATGTTATCTATGGTTTAACTCTCTTCCATTCTGTCAGCCATAGCGATAGGATCTATTTTTAGATTTATTAATTTTCTAATATATATTATTACCATTTGACGATTGCAAGCTGTACGTTATTCTGAGAAATAAAAGGACCGCTTCAATATTACGTGAGTTATCATTCCAACGTCTTCAGCCGGCCCCTCGCTCCCATCTCTGTGTCACGCGGTACAGACGCACTGCTAAGACCCAAGGATCTTCAACACAAACGAACTTGCAAGGGACTTGGTAAACACCAATGACAATCCGAGTAGGCTGAAAAGGTGGCAAATACTGCGACTAGACCAGAGGCACTAAGTGGCACTAGAAGATAAATACTATCAAAGTCAAGAGAGAGTATTTAATGGAATACCTCTCAAAACCCTCAAAAAAGACATAACATCTGATTATGGCTAAAACAGCCGATTGCAGATAAAAAGAGAAAAAAAAAAAAAAAGTTATTCAGTATCATCCAGTATTTGAACATTCTGTGCGCCAGGAGCACAAAACCACAGAAGCTGGTCTGCACCATGATTGCGGTAATCGCACTGCATCTACCACAGCCCGACTGAGTATCTATCATAGAATTAATATGACTAGAACAACTGTCAATCTTCAAAAGTGCGACCAAAAATGAAATGCAAGTGTGTGCGTAAATTGTCTATGTGAGATCGAAAATAGTGATGTCATGTTACAACATATTAATAATCTGTCGATGTTTGATTGCTTTATCGACTACTTTTTCAAATGTGTTATTTTAAACGTTAAAATTCTACGACATTATGACGTATAAATAACACTTACACTGCGTGTACTATCAAAATCGTTGCAGACTTATCTTAATGTAACTCTTACTGTGTTGGAAAGTGAAGTTTAAATTTACCGCTAAACATGAGCACCTTCAAAAAGGTATAACAATCGTTATTATTTGAAGTCGGTTATAAAAGCTAATATCTTAATGATGTCTTGTGAAGAAATAATTACATAGCTATTAATATACCGATAAGTTATCGATACTGTCATATGAACATTTTGTCAAGCCCTAGCGTAAAGTAACAGGTTATGTTTTTACACAAAATATTTTAAATTATAGGCTAATATGATAAAATATTAGCACACAAAGGAAGAAAAACTTATAATGAACTTTATAAACCGGCTTCTTACACTTTTTACGCTGTTAATTTGACAAAATATCGTTATGAAAATTTCGCTAGGAATATCATAAATCCTCTGAAATTAGTGTTTGCTTGGATTATTTGGCAATGTAACACTGAAATCCGGCACACTACAAGACACAATCTTCACTGAATTACTTTATTTAATACTTTTCGTCCTAATCCGTGTATATTTTTCAATTTGAAAATTACTGTGATACGCTCTTGGCCGTCCGCGGCCGTCGTCAAAGTCAAAAGTGGTCACGTTTTCTCATTGGTAGTCTGACTCTTTCGCACTCATGGTATGTTCATATACGTGATGGCTTCCCTTTCGCACACTTCAGCTGTCTGTCAAGCGCGAGCGCGAAAATGACAAGTCTGTGGTATCTATGCTAATGACATTAACGGAACATACGTAGTGCCGCCCTCACGTGCAAGTAATTTCTAAGACCAACCATGTGAGTCGTATTTTCCTACCGGGAAAATGCTACTTTTAAGCTCTCCGTCGGAATAAAATGTAAATTTTCCGCTGTAAAGCTGAGTCCAGTCAGATCGCGAACTCTTTTAATCGTTATTTTTCATCATTTATTCGCTGCACAAAAAAGCCCGCTTGCACTTTTAAGGTTCAGCTAGCTTTGCAAACGAAAAGACTTAAAAACATCGTGCGTATTATGCATGATAATTTTAATTTTCATGTTTGATAATTTACAATAATATATTTTTTTATGGCTATGATTTTTTTATTTTTTAGAACACGTGTTACATTAACGGTAGGTAAAAAAAATATATTACAAGTTAAATAAAATACCTTAGTAGGTTTTTAAATAAACACTAGAAATAAATTTTATCAAATAAACCAAGAGGAACTAAAACTAAGATAATAATCAATTACATTATAATACTGATGCGTGTACTGATGTGCCTAAGGAAACTTTCCAAAATTGCGAAATGTTTCGGAAATTTAACATAGGAAAAATTCGGAAAATTTCTTACATTTTTGTATGAGAATTGGAACTTTCCAATTTTGAATTTAAATTTCCCATATTTCCTAGTGAAAGTTTAATGAAATTTCCGAGAATTTATAGAATTTTATGGAAACTTTCCGCAACTTGCACATCTGTAGATGCGTGAGGGAGTTGCCGGCTCTCCAGCAGTGGCGTCGATCATTAATAGGCAGTCCTTCAGAATAATATAGAAATCAGAGAGTACCTAATTGCATTCCTCACCATAAAATAATAATAGGGGGTAATACTGCAATGTTCTGCCGCCAGAGTGCAGCACTAGCCCCTATCGTAAACCATAGAGTAACTTATACATACTGTGCCTTAAACTGCGTTTTGACAAGTTTTCACAGACAGTAAAATACCCATAAAATACCTAATGGTCAAATAGGTAGGGTCAGTTGTCGAACATTGAAACAATCGTACACAGTGAAACTTTGCGATATCTCGGAAACTAGGTGTTATCAGCTAGTGCCGTCTGTCAAGCAAGGGCAGGCTCAAGGACCCCCAGCACCTCCCCAATACGCGAGCGCGCCTCGGAGAAGGAGCACGTTGCTACGAGCGTTATTGTGAATTCGTGTGACAAAAGTAATATTTTTCATTTATGTTTCGCAATTTTTTACCAAGATATAGAGTCTAGTTTGGCGTTATTTAATTTTTTGTTGTGTTCTATGTGTATTAAAGTTACTTTGGAGCTAAATATTTTTAAATTTCTTTCACTCTTTGGTGCAGTTTTTTTAATTGTTTCAAAAAACACTCCCTAGTCTCACAATGAAACATATTTATGTAGTAAACAATGAAACATGATGTTCACTGAACACCAGTATTAGTACACAATGAAACAATCTCATTATTTTTTTAATTAATTAAAGACTATGTGCGAAATTTGTGAAACTAAAATACCATGAAAATTGATAATAATTTGTCTATCATATGACGAAATATAAGATACTTAACTTTAGAAATGGCTGAGATAGGATAGTTTATATGTTGAATGTTTCATTGATGGCAAGGTTAAGGTCACATGTCTAACATTGAAACAGTCGTTTATAATCACTATGTTGTAAGAAAGTGTATGATATCAAGCATGGAGATGCTTAAAACCCTCCCGCGTCCACCTAGTTGGCAATCATGCTCCGTGGACATAAAAGGCGCCTTTCTCGCAGCATGCCGTAAGTGCCGACCAGATTTTCGATTCACAATGAAACTTAGGTGTGCGTACAATGAAACAAGTCTTTCGCTTTTAGATATTTCAGCAATCTTATAACGATTCCATATTTTGGAAACCTTTTAAATAACAAATTTCAGCCTACCACTATTTTCTCCTTTCCTTTCTCATTAATTGATTGAAAGGATGTATGTATTAATGTAACTTATTTATTACAACGTTTCAATGTTTATTAAGGATGTTTCATGGTAGACTATATATATTACATCTGTTTCACTGTAAAAATTAGAGTGTTTCATTGAAAACATGCACAAGTACACAATTAAACAAAACTCTTTTTTCAAAAAAAGCTTTATAATACAGAAACTGTTAAAAATAAGTAGAAACCAAGAACGCCATATGATAGCCAAATAAATTGTTTATCTTCGTACGAAATATCACACTCATAACTTTAAAAACACCAGAGATAGGAAGGCTTAAACTTTTAGTGTTTCATTGATCAACAACTAACCCTACATGTCAAATATGACATTGATGTATAAAGGCGGTTTGTTTACAAAGGGCCTACCGGGAAACGCGAAAATCGAATTTAGTTATCTGCCTCTTTATCGGTCGAATATGCAAGAGTGCTAGAGAGGTTATATGACGATTTTTTTTATTTTATTGTTTCGCGGTAGACTCCAGTCTTAGTGGAGTATGTATATACATACTCGTACTCGTAACGTAGGTATATACCTACAATATGAAACTTTTACGTACATGTAGAAGGTAGAAGTACCCATCTAATAACGAAGGGTCGTAGGAGTAAGAGAGTGAGAGCAGGTAAGAACGTCTTCATCGTAGGCATTTGATTTGACCATACACTGAGGCCCTCAAGCTCATGGCCAAAAGATCTTGCCGTCGGGCTTGCGGCCAGCTGATTTTTTCGACATAGATTACCGCTTATATAGCGAATTTTGCTCTCTTGCACGCCAGATTTGTCGGCCAGGCTGAGTTGCTGCATGGCCGCGATCCTGCGACCTAATTGTCAAAGTGTTATAAGGAGCCCCGCGAAAGCAAAAAACTAAAAGCATCCTATCAAGCTGCGCTTTCGAGTGATGCCAAAGAGCGAGCACTAGGAGAGTCGTGATTACATAGATTATAGATTCGTTTTCAAGCCACTCTTTTGCAGTTCGGCGTTATGTCTTATGCTAGGCTAGGTATTTTATGTTTTATAACTAGCGACCCGCTTTGGCTTCTTTTGCCTGTACCAAATACTGGTAAATATCAAAAGATATTTCGTAGGTAGATACTCACATAAATTCCAAAAGGCCCACGACCTCCGGTTTGGAATCCATTAGGTATGCGACTTACCGCTAGGCCACCAGCGCTTCTAGAAACTAATCGAACTAACTACCTACATAATATTCCAATGACCAAGGTTACGGTCCCACCCAGTTTATAATTAAAGGGCATGTCTGATTATACCTACAGCTAAAACAGAGCGTATTCATTAACCCATTCAGGCGTTGATCGTCACTAAAACCTGCTTTTAATATCTAGAAACTTGCGACGATGCACGTACACAAATAATAGATACGTAGATTAGATATGTTGGTTGTTTCAATTATTGTTAAATGGGTTTACGTGTTACCTTAACTAATTACGGGACGGTGGCGCAGCGCAACGCAGGAGATGCCGACAAGAGAATGTGTTTAAACGTTATTGTCCCGGTAACAGGTCTCCCAAATTAATCGGATTTAACACTATACATCACGCGCCCTTCCGGCCGTCGGGGCTTCCTGCCCGGGGCTCTCCGGTTACGCCCGGCTGTCAATCTCTTGCTGCAATACATTTATGCCCTTTGTCACAGACAGCTCTTTGTTCTTACGCACTCATCCGTTGTTACTAAATAAATTTAGTACGTACTCCCCGCCTTCAGCTTTAACGTTTTGGACGCCAATGACCGATATATCCGCACCGTAGGTTCAACGCCATAGACCGATTAATCGGCCATAGACCACAGAGCAACATAGAACTACCTGCATATGCATAAAGTTCAATTTCAGTTTTGACACTTCGGTGACGTGGCGTCAGCGTGACAGCTTTTGTGTTTGACACGGCGTCGAAAAGGTTAATAGGTTAATACTTACTTCCAAGTAGTGTTATATTGTTTTATTTTTTGTCATGTTTCCTGTCGGTCATTAGTGCCACTATTTCAACTATTTAATTAAGTACTCTTCATCGTTTTTGTCACAAAAATGTATTTTTGAAGTGTCGAAGGAATACTTCGCGATATTTATCATTTAACAAAAAAATCTTTACTAATTTATTTGAAGCGATCGTTTAGCAAATACAATTTACTTAAAGCTGCGAAGGTACAAAACCACCCAGGAAAAACAATTATAAACAAACATGTTAAGAAGTTTTCAATAATAAGTATATTTTATTTATTTTCTCCAAAGCAGCATGTGTAGCGCTGATTTGTATACGACGCGCGATTTTCTTTTCATCTTTCTCTTGAGATTTCAAATAAGTGAAAATGATATAAGTATATTTAAAAAGATTATCTACAACTCAAAAAGTTTGGATCATATATGCACATTATTCGTTATAATTACTAAATAATTAAATCATTTGCACGCCACGAACTAGGTAATGGATGGTGGCGCAGTTCCTCAACTTCTGCTATCTATCTAAGTTACTGTCGCGACAAATTGCTTTATGACATATTTTACTATCGAAGCTAGATTTATTCTTTGAAATATGTAACTAACTAAATAATTTAGTATATTATATGTCATTCCGAACCAAGTAAATCAAATTAAAAGTTATTATCATCATTATTAAATTGTACAACGGGACTTAATCGCGTATCTAACTTTTAAGTCTCTAAGTTTTAGTCTTCTCCGAGACCACGGGAACAACGCCGTCCTCGAAACGTCGGAGTTAAATCTTAAAACTTTGATACGCCATTAAGTCCCGTTGTACAATTTAATAATGTGTAAAAATCGTGAAGGTTTAAATCACTTATTATCATCATGACAATAATTAAATTCATGTACCAACCTATTTATTTATGTCTGTTTCTAAACATAATATACATTTTCTTTTGTTTGCAGTGTTATTATATTTTTATTATTTTAATCTTAAAACAGATGGTAAAAAACGAATGCAACACAAAACGGGCTTTACTACTTATACAAACCAAAATCTGTGTTGTTTATAAATGCTTCCGCGTGCAACTTGGTCTGCGATATTTTCCCTCCGTCCTATTTTCAAAAACTACCTTATGTCCATTCCCAGGACTGAAACTTTCACAGCCAAATGCCAATGCCAGTTGTATTAAAGTACGGACTTTAAGCACGAAAAATTACGTAATTTTTCGTGCTTAAAGTCCGTACTTTAATACTACTTACGTACTTTTATGGCGAGTCGATGTACGTACATCGACTCGCCATTTCCTGTCTCTATAGCACGCGCAAATTTATATTGCTGTCCCGCTTGCACAGTGGCATTGACCGCCAGAATCACCGGGAAATAGTTCGAAATTCTTTGTGCTTAGCGTCCTTACTTTATAGAAGTAGTCTTGTAATATAACAAATAGAAAATAACAAAAAGACAGACAGAAAATAACAAAGGGTTACCGTAAAATGGGGTGAGTAGGGTCAAAACTGAAATTCAAACCTCGATAACATTTTATTTTTACATATGATAACTGAATGGTGTATAATAAGTGTTCCGGACGTTTGTATTTTAGTTTTTATTTTATTTTGGGTAGTTCCATTTCATAACTTTGACGATAAAGAGGAAAACCCACCTCACCCCGTAGTGGCTCGTATTTGGGGTGAGAGGGGTTTTCATACAAAGGTGATTTTGGAAGATTGTTGGATCGATTTTTTTATTATGCGTATTACTATAGCTCCATTTTAAATTGGAATACATTATTTTTGTAGCAGTAGCCTTAAAATCCCTTCTCACCCCTCTCTCAAACCTTCCCTCCCATTCATAACCCGCCTCTCCCCGCGAAACCTACTCACCCCGTTTTACGGTACTTTCGCTTATAAAGTAAGTTGACTTACTATTTTAAATGCGAAAGCATGTAATGTTAAATAAAGGAATTCTACAAAGCTATTCTCTTGACACTGTAACAAAGTTGCGTTTAAACATGAGTATGACGAACACTGTAAAGTGAATTTCTAAGATAAGTAACTTCACTGTTTGGTTATCTTCACGCGCGGGCTGTTACACAATGTCATTTCCGCGTTTTCTTCTGTTAGTATTCCATTAAAACTTTGCAAAAACTGTCTTAACTTGAACTAATCAGGGCTTGCAGCACTCTTCCGTTCCCCGTCTGATATCCCGACGAGACTAGTCACGATCTTAAAGTCAACAATTCATTAAAAATGAAGTTAAATGAGTAGGTACTTTACGAGTAGGTTACGAATTAAAAACTTACGGAAAATGAAAATAATAGAGTATGCAAATATTTTTAAGATGTGAAATTAAATGATTTTGTACATGTATACAATTATGTTTTAGGTATACGAATTAGTATGTATAATAGAATGATATGATCAATTTTAAGATTCTAACACTGTACGGTCTCATTGCATCAATCAATAATCAACGTTCTGAAAAAAGGAACTCAACAGAGATCTATGACAGATGGAGTATGTATTTAGGTACCTAGAGTACCTACATACGTTTTGGACAGACAACTGACTTTAGATCAAATCAATTCAAAGAACATACCTTAAAAATGTTTTAAATAAATTATGAGTAGGTAATTATCATCCTTTATATAAATATTTCAAATCTCTTTCACAATTTCAATGATTCCTGCATTCTTTTTTTACGTTTTATTTTTTACAATGTATATTTACATATGGAGGCTTAGCTCTTAGATCCTTAAACAGGTCGGGTTTGGTATCATTAAATCTCCACTCTATCTAGCCTGCTTTACATGGTAATAAATGTATACTAACCACAGCGCAGAATGGCGTGTAGCGCGTTGTAGACAGACATGCAACATTACCTATTTAGCATACACGGCGCTGGGTTAAGTCGGTAAGAAGATGAATGTTTCTAGCGCGGAGCACTGCATTACGATGTACCAAAATGGTGCGTGTGTAAGTATATGTATATTATATGTAAATGAATTAAGTTATTGTCTTAATTCCTTATACTTTATACATATCGCGGCTCACTTTAAAGATTTGGAAAAAAGACTCGACAATTCGCTTCCCCAAAACAACTAAGCGGTCATTGCAAGCTGGGACAAATAGGTAACATTTGTCCCAGTAGCTTTTTTAGAGGCAATTTTTCACGCCAATGTAATTCCGAAGACGGGCTGTAGATCTATAACAGTACAATAAATTGCTGTATTGGGCGGCACCGGGTGCATGTTATGTGCGTGAGACCACAGCAAGTTTATACCAACAGGCCCTGTATAAACTCCACTCACAGAGTGCAGGCGAGTATTTGCGTCTGACCAACCAGCAAAAAGTGGCCCAAAAATACGTTAACACAGATTTTTTACTACGGCATATTGTTGATAATTTTAACAATCCTTTGCGTTCGTGTATCAAAGCTTAAAGATAATATTTTGAAGATACTACATTTGGTTTTAATTAAAATAAATGATTGTAGTTTTAATTTTTAGTGACATTTTTAAAATACATGTTATTAAGAAAAATATTCCTAAAAATTTCTTGGTAACTTATTTTTGTACCAGCATTGTGTCTGATTGTGATTATACACTGAAAAAAATATGATCTATCGAGCACACATTAAAATGATCTCATTAAGATTAACTGATTTTACAATATCAACAAATGCAGCGTACAAAAGTAACGTAACGTACCTACAAACAGTATAAACTTTACTGCTTGGTTCGATAGGCTCATTTGGAACTGTTTAAAGCACTAAATGTTAATGCAATTTTAATTGTTTTAAACGATTATTTTTCTCAGTGTACGAAGTTGTTACGTATTTTAAGGTCACAGTTGTCCGGGTTTGCCTCTGGCGGGTGCTCTGTTGAACACAGCAAGCTTTGGGAACGACAGCCCAGGGTTCGAGGTGAAAAACGTCCGCATCGTAACTCGGAAGGCAATAAGCAACGCGCCGTCCCGTAAAAACCTTTGTCACCATCACGTAGGTAGACTTACCTACACAATGACATACATGTTGAGATGTTTCTATACTTTATATTAACATGCTAGCTTCATTGAATTGAGTTTTAATTTTAATTATACCTCTACTAAATGAGTTATTGTAGGTAGAACCGATTACATTACACCCCTATTCAAAAACCTTTACAAGCCTTAAGTAGTTAGTTTATGTTTTATCCCTTTCTTACAAGTATATAAGTCAAAGTTACAGACCTCAAACGATTAATAACTAATTAATGTTTTATTGCGTAATTTAAGAACAACGCCATGGCCATTATGTATAGAGGTTCTTTATTTTTCTTGCTTGTAAAAATTCTTCCCTCTTGTGTATTACAAAAATTCAAATTCAAACATACTCCACTGTCCTATGTAAATACTCGGCTTGTCGTTAACAGAGACAAATAATGAGAGTAGAGTTACAAGTTACAATATACGTTATTATGTGTTTCTTATTTTATGGACATTAAACTCTTGTCATATTTTTTCAGACCTTATGGAGGTACGAAATATAATCTGATAGGTACGTCACAGTTCTGAGTCAGACACTTTTTACACTATCAGTTACTCTACAGTGAAAACATCGAAAGGTGTGTGTGAAGTCTACAATCCGCATTCGGGTAGCGTAGAAACAATTATGGATAAAATCATATATATTATTATAATAGGTTGACAATGACGAAATAATATTTAAAATAAAAATACATAATTTAGTAAACAATGTGGTTTGTTAAATCAAAATTTACTGGAAATATATATAATACTATGCAGGAAATCCTGTTAACTTATTCAATGTATCTACTATTCTAAATTAAAGCTCAGAACCAACTGAAAGATAATATCACTCCGTACCTTGCTGTAAGCCTGTCTCGTGAATAAAATTATTCTCTGTAGCGTAAATACATCTGCTGCCTTCTAGTACATCACTAAATAAAATAGGTACGTTAAATTTACGATTACATATTTATGTAGTTTATGATTCTAAATTGTTCTTGGTATTTATTTAATGGAATTGATCCAATTTTATATTAAAATTAAGAAATAATAAAGCAATGTCTCGTATTATTAATATTGTATCCTTGAAAATACTCGTATATTATGATCTGTTATCATTATTCAAATAAGTATTCACAAGTGACTACAAAGAAGTCGTAGATCTCTGTTGCGTCCTACACGAAAACCAGAAAAGTTTACATTTACATTACAAGCTTACATTTATTACATACCTACTTGTTTTGTATTTACGTAAGTAAGTATATATGTATGTAGTTTTGTGACTGTAATAAATTTAACTAGTGAATCTTAAGTAATTTAGGTAGGTACCTATGAATAATCGTTACTTACTTCGAAGCAATACGTGGATATATGGGCTTTCGAGTATCCAAATCAAGGAGGTAAACGCCGCCTAATGCGGAGTAATCCGCTTGTGATGCCTCGGCATTACACCGAGACAAAGCAGTAATTCCAAGGCAACCAACCATAATAGATTAAATTCATTAAATTACAACTTACACAGGCACATACCTACTGGCTTAGCGAGCCATCAGCAATACCTGCGGTTGTTAAGTGTTTGGGCACCGACACGCGACAAAGTCTTGATCCAGACCCGTCCTTTACAACTACTACAATGTTTTAACTTTAGACACTGATTCTCCTGACGCTGCTCTTATATTATATGGTAAAAATACAAAAAAAAATTGTGACAGAAGTACTTATGTAAATATTATACTTAGGTGTTTATCCGCTGTGCTAATTTAGCATCGTATATAACGCAATCCGATGCTGTGAAATGTTTCGGCAAACAAATCTACGAATTACTTAGTATTAGTGGCAGTCGCTTTTGACATTGTCAATGTATCGAGTTGCCTAAGTTGCGTTACCTTTTCATTTGAGTTTTAGTGTATTCGTATCAAACAAAATCGTTAGCGTTAGGCCAAGTCTTACGTTTAAAATTAACTCTATAATGTAATTTCCAGACCAAAATTAATTTCAAATCTAGAATGTTTAAATCAAAACAGAATAATTATTATGGTTTTGTTACCATTTCTTAGAGTGGCATGCGACTTAAAAATCCTTAAAGTGGAAATGCCAAGTTAACGAGGAGATTAAATATAATTAAAAGGAACGTGACGACGTGTTATTGAATCAATATGTTTTCGCTTAGAAATAAGTTATCAGACATGCTTATCCCCTATTAACAGGTATTTTATACAACGTGAATGGCGGCGTCAGACAGTTTTATTGAAAGACTGACTTTGTAACGGTGACAAAATCTTCATTACGTGAATTTTATAATCATTTTTCAGAATTTTGTAAGCTGTCAAACGAGTTTCAGTGTGTGCCGTATCTGTAGAATTCTCTTAAAACAACTTTGTACATGGGTTAAAAAGGTTAATAGTAAAAAAATACATGTCGATTTTCAGTTTGTGTCCAAAGTTACAGAATTTTTAATAGGTAGGTACTCTAGTTTCGTACTCAAAAGCTCTGCGCACACTTGACCAAGTTTCCACTAGAACTGGCGTAATCCATTGTTCGGAGAGAGTTGATAATGTTTATTTTTGATTGCCTGCACTACTGTACAGGAAAAATGTGAGGATATATGTTATGTCATAATGTGTGTCTTATGTAATATGTACTTGCCCCGCTGCTGGCGGCACCCTAGGTTAGGTTTTTTATAATGTGTTTATATGTATTTTGTATTTTTTTTGTAAGTGTTTTTGTATTTTATTTTTATATCCATATTATAAAATAACCTAACCTAAGATCAAAAATAAATAAAATGAAAAATAAAAAACTTGATGCTAAAAGCACTGACTTAATATAAAAGAAATAGACACACAAAGCAGAACAAAAACGTCAAGAAATGTGGATCCCAATGACGTTTCGCACCATTTGCATTGATGATAAAAACGCTTACGTAAATTTTGAGTCAAGATAAATGTTTCGTACAGAAAAGAGCTTAATGTCGTAAGCATTAAGTGTCAAATTTGCATACATAAGTACCAACACTGTTAAAAAATTTAGTCCGATGGCACTAAACGTAACGTATTTACGTCAAGCAACGTCAAACGAGAATAATGAACGAATGGAGTCACTTTGGTACACTTGAATAGGTATTACTGTACAGAAAAACCAAATGAAGTAATAAATAAAACAAATTTAATTTAATCGGGAGTTTAAATAAAATTAATTCGTGGTTCAAATTCAAACAAATTAAATTTTTAATAAGTAAGTATACGTCTTAAATACTAATTTCCTTGAAATAAATTCAACTTATTAAATAAAATAACTGTGTATTTTAGATCTACATTTACTCATCGCACGGGTGCACGGGGACATTTAGGTACTGATTGGATTTTTTTTATAAAGTCCATACTTTATAAAAAAAATCGGGTTGTTCCCACTAGTTACCACCAAGTTGATATCAGTGGTAACTACTAGGATTTTTTTTCCAACCTTTTACCACTGGTAACTACTGGGAAAAATAATTCCCACTAGTTACCACCAAAGCGAGTTGGTGGAAATAACCCAAAAAAATCCTGTGGTTGTCACTGTGTTCAGACAGGTTTAGCATTTACAGTTAGTCGATATAAGCCCTTATTGGTTGTCGGAAACAGGGAAATGGGCCGATCGCACAAGTGCCGTTTTGCTTTGTTTAAAACTGCATCACCCCTATCTCTTGCTATAATTAAATAGCAGTCCACTTTGCACGTCGCATAGGTTTTCTTGGAAATCTTGAATTTAAACATAATATTATTCCTTACGAATTCCATATAAAAATAAAAATAAATATTGACCTCACATCGACTCATTAGATTTTTGTTCCTTGACATCCCTTCTTTGGTACTAACAAATTAATTTATTCAAAACCATAAAATTACCACCAGATTACATAAATTATGTAATGCTATCCAAAGAACTAACCGAAAGAAATACATTCCATCCTTTTTCCTTGTTTTATCATTGTTATTTTTACATATTTTAACGGCACATTTCGTAATTGTTGACAACTTCACATTTGAGCATTTCAAGCAAGACTAAATGAAAAAGTAACGCGTGATCTGTTTCAACGTTACTTTTGTGGGGCCATTTTTTGCGGCTGATTGGGTATCCAGTTCTTTATTCTATATCAATGGCTAAAAGCAAAGATTATCAGTTACATTACATTGCGGCATTAGAATCTATAAATGATTTCGTAGCTACTGCTTACCGACTGAAATAGGCCTCCCGAAGCCATTCCAATTGATCTCATCTTGTCATATTGTTGTTAGTCTATAAATTGCAGATTGCACACTCCTCTGACTTGAGACAATAATTGATCAAAACTGCGTACCTATCACAATTTATTACAACTAAGTATGAGCTGCCCCAGTTTGTAAACATTGAAGCAGGTACTAAACTGTTTTGTAACATTAATGTATCACCTCGCCGTATAGCTAGTACACATGAGAGAAGCTTGAATGAGTAATGGTGTGTCCTTACTGAAATATTCGTTTTAAGTCAGCTGCGGTACCTAACCGTTTGCCAAGCGCTTGCTGGACCACGTAAACGATTCGATTTGCCAATATATCACAGAACACACCTGTACTGTTATAACAAAAAACCGATTGCAATTGTTTTGCGCCGTTTTATGGCCTCTTCATTGTATCGTAGTTCTCATTTTGTCATGAGTGAGTGTATAACGGGCGCAGAATAAATGAGATGTGTTCTCGATGCTTCTATGATCTTGATATATGTATGTAGGGGCCCGATTCGGATTTTGAAATAGACATCTGTTAGATATCTTTTAGACATCGCCAACATACGATTGTAAGGGTCATCTATTAGTGTGTTAATATTTATTGAATTACAGTGAAACCTGGATAAGTGAGACTTCAAGGGACGAGCAGATTTGTCTCACTTAAAGAGGTATTTCACTTACCCAGGCTCTCAGTTAGCCAGGTACAAATAAATGTCTGTCTCATTTACAGAGGGTCCCATTAATCTATTAATGGGACCCTATATCTCTAGGTGAGAATAGAGGATATATTTCAGTTATAGAGGTGGTTACTAAGGTATTTTGTAATTATCTTCAAAAATAAATAAGGTAAAATAATCCTTGTCCCTAAATATTTTTTAAGTCTGTTTAAATATTTCTTTGAATTTATTTTGAATGATTCTCCAAAGGAGAGATTTTTTCAATTAAATTTGATACGGACTTCATTGCGTCTTAGAAATGTATTAAATGAAAATCTGTTTATTCGTGTTACTTATCGACATTTCAGCTTTCGTTTCGATAGTTTTAACTACATAAAGTAACTAAATGAAACTTGAAGTCGTTTAGACGCAATTAAGCAAATGCGGAATTTGTGCATAGACTAAGAGTTAGTAAGAATACGGAAATTGATCAATAAAGTCCAAGTTAGAGAGGTCATAGATTGACGTTATCTCAGATACAGAGGTCAATTCCTATACAATTCTAAAAAAACAATTAGGAAAATGTAATCTTATAAATATAGTCTCAGTAAAAGAGGTAAAATACACTCTCTGTCTCACTTATAGAGGTAAATGTGACTATAAAATCACAACAGCTAATCCCAGTTATAGAGGTTCGTTTTATCTCACTAACAGAGGTAATTCAGTGCTAAAGTGTCGGGACCGCACCATGAGTCCCAGCTATAGAGGTTTCTCACTTATCCAGGTCCCACTTAACCAGGTTTCACTGTATATGTAAATTATTATTAATCATGGTATTAAATAATCTAGTTAAGTAAATTAGTTGTGAACTTGACTAGTTCCGATGGCGCCACTAGCGCGCGCTAATAGCGCGCGCCACTTTTGCACCCCACTACCGTTAACGACTGATGGCGTGATCGGAACATTCGGAACCAGGCAGGAGAGGCATTCAGTGTTCGGCTAGCAAAGTGAACGGTCAATACCTTAAATACGTTGATACTTTAATCAGGCGGCTTTTAAATATTAAGCTTGTAGATTTGTATTTCATATTTGGTTTATTTTGAAATATACCGAGTTAAGTAGAAACAATTGAGTTTTCGTCATAACACCGTAAACCCCCAATACGATAACGATATGTTTAAGATCTAACCTGTCAAATTTGACATTTGCGCGATTCTGGAGATACTCTTGAACGATTTCCACAAGATATGGCTTAGAGATCCAACTCACATCTAATAGATATCTAACTCTAACTAACGTAAAAGTGAGATTGGTTGCTCGAATTGTGCTGCAAAAGAGAACTAGTTGAAATCTAAACTATAACGTATCTAAAATGGATCTAGTACGTGTCGTCTCTTGTGAATATCTTGAAGTTCGAATACGGCAGTCTGTATTCAATAAATATTGAATGAGAGCTACAGTGTGCGTAGTCAAGATGCCAATCGTTCACGCTCCGCAGCGTAGCGTAGTTATCTCTCTCTATCACTGATACATATTTAGTGAGACGACAGCCATATTCGAACTTTAGATATGTCAAATAAACCTTATAGAAACGATATGGATCGGATATGTCAGTGTCATACAAGTGTCAAAAATGACGTTTTTGTTTGAAGAACCATCACTTTTGACACATGTTTGATACTGACATATCCGATCCATATAGTGTCAAACAAGTGTCAAAAATGACGTTTTTGTTTGAAGAAACATCACTTTTGACACATGTTTGACACTGACATATCCGATCCATATCGTTTCTATATCTTTTATTTGACGTATCTTAAAGTTCGAATATGGCTGAGGAGACAGTTGCGTTTCGTTCGCTACCGAGCGTTAACGATTGCCATCTTGTCTACACCTACACCCTGTAATATTGACTGAAAGTCCATGCGAGTAAAATAAACAAAACACTGAGTGTCTGTCTGTTACCTTTTCACGGCTATACCACTGAACTATTTTTGACTGAGCGTGCGCGAAATGTCTCCGTTTCAGCTCAGGTAAAAATGCTTTCGTATAGGTAGTTCGGCTCTACAGGTTCCATTTCTTAAGCGGTTAATTTACGACGGTAAATTTAGTATTCACCAGAAACGTCGGCAAGCGATTCTAAAGTATTTATAAATAAAGGAAAAGTAAACAAAACAGTGTCACAGTACCAAATAACTTCCAACTTTCGTAACCAAATTCCAATCACATAGAATGTCATGTATTGTCATCAACCACGAACACGCCTGCGCATGCGATGTTATCGTTCATGAATAACAACCATCGTTTATAGAATATTCATGTTATGCACACGCCTGGAGCGCATATCTTATCATCTCGGTGCGAAGAGCTCGCTACGAGCCACTTCTATAGCACCGTAGCGTTTCCTACAAAATTACTGTTCGTACGGCATCATATTGGAATACCACTTAAATAGCAGTGCGTCGCATTCTCAACATGATACAAAAGGTTTTGCATGCGCGCGCACTGATAATAAAAGTCTGTCAAGCTGGATATGTCAGTAGCAATGTAAAGCAAATTCTATAATTTGCTTTATCTTGCGATACTATTATCGCATCCCTAGGAAACGAACAAAAACCAGCAATGTACCTACATCGAACAACGACGAAATGTATACAAAACAGTACCACAGATAAGATGACATGCGAGTTTCGAACAATTCAAATGGAGTGTTGCTAGCCCGCGATTTTTCAAATTTGTCGCCTTTTTCTACTGACGAGATTTGCTTGACCAAGTTTAGGTACAGCCAGTGCCGGATTAACCAATAAGCAAAACAAGCACGTGCTTAGGGCACCACGTCTAGGGGGGCACCAAAACGTAGGAAAAAAACGCACAGGCTGCATTAGCATTGCAGTCTTAGTGAAGTATGTACCTCTACAATATGAAACTTTTTGTACGTGTAGAAGTACTCATCTAATAACGAAGGGTCGTAGGAGTAAGAGAGTGAGAGCACGTACGAGTAAGAACGTCTCCAACGTAGGCTTTTGATTTGACCATACACGGGGATCTCCTCAAGCTCATGGCCAAAAAATCTTGCCGTCGGGCTTGCAGCCAGCCGATTTTTTCGACATAGGTTAGGTATCGATTTTATAGCGAATTTTGCTCTCTTACACGCCAGATTTGTCGGCCAGGCCGAGTTGCTGCATAGCCGCGATCCTGCGACCTAATTGTCAGTGTTATAAGGGGCCCTGCGACAGCCGAAAACTAAAAGCATCCTATCAAGTCTCGCTTTCGAGTGAAGCCAAAGAGCGAGCACTAGAAGAGTCGTGATTACATAGATTAAAGATTCATTTTCAAGCCACTCTTTTGCAGTGCGACGTTAGGTTATGCGAGGCTTTCTCTCTCACGTCGACTTTGATCTTCTGACTGACCGATCGGACGCTCCGGACGTCCAGCCTTATGCGGAGCTAGGCCTTCGGCCTCGTCCAGTAAAAATGTACAATTGTCTATCGAATTGCGTTTTTTCTATCGAAAAATTTTCGCGCTCGCTACGCTCGTTTCAATATTATTTTAGAGGTTAAGCCAACTTTGAGAAAGGTGACATTCGGATAGCGACTGCAGCAGCATTACTGTTGCAAAGTTACTGCTACAGCACTGTCAATTTCCATGATAGAATGATGTTACGGATTGAAAATGAACGTCACTCAATTTACCAACAATATTCAATATACTCTTGATGACCCTAGGGAGAGGGGGCACCATGGTCTAGCAATGCTTAGGGCACCAAAATAGCTTAATCCGGCACTGGGTACAGCTTTGATATGTATATACGAGTAGTATATAGTAAATAGATTATCGATTCAATTTCAATACATACGTCATTTACATTCACCACTACTTTACTAAGCTTTGGTAATTTGTATAAAGAGCTATGGATATCCTTATAATCGCCGTCATTAAATAATATTTAAAAAAAATCGCTAATTTGGAAAATATTAGTGTACGACTAGCTGCCGAATACCGCTTTAAGTAGAGTCTTTTACTGTGCCAATTGGAGTGATTGTTTAACTACCAGCGACATTAGATACCTACTTATGGCGTTATTCATAAACGGCTGCTAACTTAATCAGTTGATGATCATCAAATTGTCCCTATCTGTCATTATGTCACAGAGAGGGAGAAACGACGATCATCAACTGATTAACTTAGCAAACGTTTATATAAGGGGGTTAGTAAATAATCATTTTTATGAGGTAGAAGTCATTTTAGAGAAACGATTAACCGCTACTCTACATTAACTCAAAAACTGTAAGGGTGATAAATATAGATAAATGTGACCATGAAAGTGGTGGTAGGCAAATTTGCAGCCGCCGAAGTATTACCGGCTCGGCACCGCCTGGCACGGGCGAAATAAAGAACGTGCTCCAAATTAAATAAAACAACTGATTCCAACAAGGCCACGTCCTGAATGCTAATGGCATTGGCGCAATAGTAAAAACACTATTAACTATCAGAAGATAGTACTCGTAGAACTAGTAGGAAATAATGGCGACCCAGCAGAGTAGTAATGTTTTAAAACTAGATTCGAGAATTGTACCCACTGTGAATTTTAAGAATGGTAACCGCAATCTTTTAGAATTTTGTAACTGACACTTTTTTAAGATAGGCTGAGGTCTCTAACGGTATTATATACCTAGTCGTTGATACATGAAATATAGTTGGTCAAACCAAATTGTCAGTAAATAAGAACAAAAAAAACTATACTCATCTTTTTCTTTTGGGTGCTAGTATTAGTATAAGACAATGATAGTATGATTCACTATATGTCTATGTTTAAAATTATAATAGACAGTCCTTTGACAAACTATAAATCAATATCCGATCAGTCCATAATCAGCCTGGAACTCTCTGCTGAACATGGTCCTCTAACTTGTATTCCAACTGGTTCTATCCTAAGCCGACATGATCCAACAGCGTTTAGCGCCTCGCCTACCAAACTTTTTTATATCATCCATACATTTGAAATGCCTGTTCCATGATTATCCCTGCGTTACAAAATATACATGCGTATATGTATGCGTTATGATTATTCTACAAAATAAACAATTTGATTCATCGTCTCGTTTTTGCAGGTTTGTGTGACGTATTTTCTTACACGGGGTGCAATATTGTGATACAAGCACAGAGTTTAAAGAGGTGTAATGCAAAAAAACCGTTCCACCAATCCAACATCTATTCTGCGCATCTGCGCTATACGTATATAACATTTCTCCATGCGATGTCAAATCACGAACTTGTCTTACGTTTTACACATTTCAATAATTAAATCAATGTATTTTTAACTACAAGACACTCATTTATTTATTAAAATACGTACGTGATATCGTCATCAAGACAAGTAGCAAAAGTAATGTAATTTACATACGAACCAAGACATAAATAATTACCTCCTTACTAGATTTTAT
This sequence comes from Cydia amplana, assembly GCF_948474715.1. Taxonomy (NCBI): domain Eukaryota; kingdom Metazoa; phylum Arthropoda; class Insecta; order Lepidoptera; family Tortricidae; genus Cydia; species Cydia amplana. The sequence continues at coordinate 8,261,923 of NC_086077.1, read as the reverse complement.
TTCATTACAGTTAAAATATTTTATGATACTTAACAAATATTTAATTAATACTAGTATCTGCAATGTAGCAACATTTCAAATATTTTAAGGTCTAGTTACCAGGTAAAGTGGGTTAACATTTTTGAAAGAGCTTGAATGGTCCATACCAAAACTTTTTTTACACTGATATAAATTAATCTGAATTATCTCCGAAGTTTACCAGAGATATGAAATATTTAAATAGCATAGGTATTATATAAATACCTACCTATTTTTTTATTAAAAATGGGCTTACTCATGGCCACAGACTAGCCGAGGCGAAGACGCTTATGCTTGCATTATTATGGTTACGTACTTGTCAATAAAAACCAACATGCGTATAAGTATGCATTAGATGACGCTGTATTTAACTCGGCTTTCGGAAACTACACTTACGAGCAATAGCGGATGGCAAAATTAAAATTCGTGGTAAATAAACATACTACCTACGTGAAGTGGACCCCAAAAATTGTGTTAACTTTGTCTCAAACCACTGCACTGGCTCGGCCTGCAAACCGTTGATAGGACCAAACGTAAAGTTGAAGCTTAAAATGCAGACGAGAGAAAAAACGTTTAAATCCATAAAAGAAAATAGCATTTTAGAGGCCTTTAGCGCGCATAGTTTGCGAAAGTCATAATTATTTTTGCTCTGCGGGCTCAGCACGGTTCCATTTTTATCGACTATCACTATGCCCGTCACTTTCGCACTTACATACTAGTTAGAACGTGACAGGCATGGTGATAAACGATAAAAACGCGACCGTGCTACTAGGGCTGATCATGATAAAAGTCGATATCTGGGAATCCGACAGGCCCCATTATGATTCTGAGGCCAAAATTGTAAAAGAACGGCTGCCATCCTCAATTTCTGATTTTTTGTTTTGATTATGATAAAATTCCTTCATCCTATCACTAGTAATGTAATTTCTTCAAAGTAACGTCATTACTCGTGATAGTGTCTGCCTGTCTGGCCCGTAGCAGAGTTGGTAAGTTAGTTCCTCGCCAAGTCAAAACATAGGTAACAACCTATGTCAAATTTAGTAACTAACAACAAATAATGACAAAATTACGTATTTTATTTATGGTCTAACCATTTGTCTGTTATATTTGAAAACATGTTTTGAAATTACATAGTCACATTGAATACCTCGTTCGGTGGTTACGCAATGCCACACATTAATGCAGTCACTTGATATCCTGTAACTTTACTCTCAAATACCTCTCAAAATATACATAGGTGTATACCACTACTTCGCATTTGACATTTACGTTAGCGACGGGGTGAACTCGATCGCATGGGACCTCTTACGCACCAATTCACCAGTGCGAGCGAGAAGGACGCGATCGTGTTTACGCAGTAGTTAAAGTAAACGTCAATTGTCAACTCATGGTACGGGCACTGCATATCGCAGATCAGTAACGCTTTTGCTGGCCTCGACCACAATTCAATATACTTTTTTCCTTATAACTTCAGTCATAGCGCAGTGTCAAGTTTTTTGTACTTTGAAGTGCGCCACCGCTTTTGGTAGAGCCAACACTCAGTTTGGGTAGATTAGGATAGAATGTAGATATCCGAGGGCCACGTTCATTATGGCACTCGCAGCGTGTGTTTCGTAGCCATTATTGTTATTATTAGCTGCCTCCTACATCCGAAGAGGTGAGATACGAGTACGTAAATGATTTAGTTCTGCGAGTAGATTTATTTATTTCTCTCTTTCCTCTCTCTGTTTCACACACACTTTACACTACGTATCTATTAAGCCCAACGAAGCCTACACACTGATGTTAATCAGTTAGCGAAAATATTATTTTGGACCGAACGTAGGTTGTTTTAAGAGCTAATGAAAATTTCGTTTGGTGGGCGCAGTATTGTGGTCAGGAAATTGAAAGGGCGGTCGGAAAACTTGATTTACAGCAAAGTGCCTGAGAAAAGGGATGTTTTATTATGAAAATTATCTTCGGGGCTCGGAGGGTTTGGTCGTAGTGGCCGCTCGTATGTTATGATAATAATTTAGGAACGAGCTAGTGGCCATGTAACAAATACTGTGCCATCGATATACATATTTTGTAAGTGAATATCAGAATAGTCGATTTAATTATTATGTTCGGTAGTATAGCAGGAACAAATAATTTTAGTTACCTAGTTTGAATTCTGTCTGACACTATTGATCCTATTTACTCAGAACAAATAACAGGCGATTCGTTAGCTAACATCTCCTAATGGTTATCCGAGCACATTATATAAATGTGTAATCCGCAGAACCTTATTAATAATAATTTACTACTGCCATAAGTGATGGTAATTATTTAGGTTTTATTTAAAGGTACTTAGTTAACTGCTTAGTTATCACGGCAGCTTTAAACTTCCGGAGACATTTAGGAAGTCCGAACTGTGAACGGACTTGATTCATGCAGTTCCACGGCGTATCTTGGCCTGGTTTTGCTTTATGTATCGCACTAATTGCAATGGCAGGGCTACTGTGTGTAACTGAGAGGCAACGTTTGAATGTAGTTGCATCATATGCACTGAAATCAGCGAGCCGGGCGTGTTCTCAAATTTTCAACCGCGCGAATATTACAGCCTCGGCTATAAAATTACGCTGCACTTATTCAAACACTTAGCGTATTATAAACAGAAATTTAATACTTAGGTAGCTTCCGGCACGTAATTGTGTTAGTTTCACGTATCAAAAATATACTTAATTACAAATTGAAATGATTGTCTATGACGGAGGCGACCCTATTCACTTTTTATATTATTTATTTTACGCTTTTAGTCGTAGATAGTCATTCTATTCGTATATTTTATGACGTAGACATACATGAGGGTGGGGGGGGGGGGGTATGCTGTCTAATCTGTCACTGTTCAAAGGAATGTTATTCAAACAACTAAATCCTACACTATTAAACTACGTTACGCATTCGTAAAACGGATCACAATTAATCACGTCAAGATGCTTATACCCTCATTCAGAGTTTCTTCGGGAATTATTCGAGTCAAGATAGAGAGCGTCGCTATTCATCCCATTTTATCGGGAGCAGTTTCAAAATCACCCGAACGTAATAGGGTTAGAATAGACTAAACACTTAGCTACTCAAACTAATCAATTTATAATCGATCAATGCAAATTAGGAGGAGCCTGATCGCTCGCGCGTGTCGAGAGCTTTCTAACCTCTTTACTTAAGCGTACCGTCTCGAGCGTCGTTTTATTTAAACTTTACATTGGACGATAATATACTGGGGATAGTTAATATTAAAGAAGTCTCGTTAACTTTACTAACCCTCTTTATTTTACACTTAATAATTAAACACTTGTTACGTATAAACGTTAGAATTTTAATTTACCAAACACTTACAGAGGAAATGTTTACATGTATGGTTTTCGTGCATATGCCTAAAACATCAACGGACGTAAAAACTCGGCCGTCACTCTAAATTTTTTATTAGCCTCCTAAAAGGAATGGAATCTAAAAGAGTGCCAGCCTCACGACTCACGACTGTAGCTGTTGCAGCTTTTCCTATATGTACTAACTTCTCATATCAGGTTTAAAAAATAAAATAAAACATGACTTCTTGTGTTCTCATTACTTTGATTAAATTTATTTTAGTTCAATATTAACGATATCTACGTAAGTGCATATATATTATCATTGACCAAAATGACAATTTTCTATAATATGTAAGTATTTAGGTACCTACATTTAATTTATCAAAGATTTACTGGGCAGATGTATAGATGAGCTTTGCTGGGAAGATAAAAAGGTAATATTTTCGGAAATAATCACCATGAAAGTAAAAAAAAAATGTGCCCCTCCTCCAGTTTTTGAACCGTGGATCCAATAAATAAAAAAAATCATAAAGCAAATATCAATAAACACATAAAACTTTCAATGAAAATATTTTTACCATGATCGATCAAGCTTTGAGAATTTGAGTTTACGCAAAAGTCATCACTCAAAGATACTCTTTTTTGCTTATTATATCCATAATATCTACAGATTCTTCTGTATTAATCGTATGTCTGTCCCCCAGGTAAATGTTTGGTTGTAGAGCTGTTACGTAGAATGTATTTAGTCAATAGGTACATGCATTGTTTCGCCTATAACCATGCCCATTAATCCATAGTGACACAATATAAATTCGTTCCTGAACAAAAATGGCGTTGGAATTATTTTGCAAGCAAAATGTGCAGCGTTCCCACCTCAACCAGATATTGCAGATCCAAGCTGCTCCTGACGGGTATTGTGCTGTGGCCAACTCTGTAAATTGCTTTTCATGTCGAAAAATATTTTAATCTGATTGGTGGTCTGTAAACAATTAAGTGTGGCTTTCATATACTTAGTAGGTACCTACGAATAAATTAGTTTTATAGGCTGAAATTGTTTTAAACTACAACCTTGATTTATACACGTATTCCACACGCTATTTAATATGTTCAATATATACACATTATATCTTCAGTAGAATATGTAATCAAAACAATTACCTATTTATGGATACAGTATACGTACAAAACAAAATAGGTACTCTTAATTTTCATTCAAGTGCCGAGCACTTTTTAATAATGTGACTTATGAAAAGTACGGTTTTTATCCGGAAAATGAATTAATTGCAGAGCAACGATGAATTTTAAGTTCGGTCGGGTTTTCTTTGCGATTTCGTATTCAGACTGAGTAACTCACAGTGGTTAAAAATTGATTTACGTAACCTTTTATGCTTAGGTTTTATTACTCGTCTATGTAAATGAATAAGAATCGGGTTCAATTTCAAATATAAAAACGAATCTTTTGATTCTAATTCAGGAACACGTTCCTTCGAATATTATTTAGAAGTAGGTAGCCAAAAGAAACAGCGGTATAAACCATTGGTAAGTAAATATAGGGAGTTGACGGCGAGTGTTGCAACTCCAACAAGACGCTGCTCATTTAAAGAGTTGTGTAACTCCCTCTAAAGTTTATCTTGCAGCGGCAGCGGTGCAGAGCAGAAGGCGGGCGGCGGGTGTACCCGGAGCGGCTGCGTGGCGCGACGTCGCTTAAACTTCCTAGTTTAGTTGAGAACCGGCGTTTAATTTCAACAGAATGTCAATTACCTCTTATACAATATTTTTTTGTTTTTGCCTGCTCATATCACTTTACTTGACTTTATTTCATTGTCTTGTCTCAAAAAGGCGGACCCCGGGTCCTCGCGCCCCGCGCGGGGGCACAGCTGGGATTGACGCCAGGATGATGATGATGATTTCATTGTCTTTTAATTACCGGAAAAATACGACTTTGAAGGGGGATTAATAATAACTATTTGCAACAGCTTGAACAGACCAGTAATGCCCAATAACAGGTTGTGGGGAAGATAAGGCACAGAGTGTTGTTTTTTAGGATCAGGTTTTAATTTACTGAGACTAAGTAATTGTTGCTTTAGCAGCATTTCGTGTGGAAAAAGATAAAGAAAATAAACAAAGATCTTGTTATTTTCCAGTGAAAGGCTTTTGTGACGAGGGTCGCTCGGTGTTGTTCAGCATTGAAATGAAATGAGAGATAAAACTAAATTAAATGCTAATTGGGAGATTCAGCACCATTCGCCAACGGCCCGATCCCACCGTTTGCTAGCGTAACGGTTTTCCATTGATTAATAAGTTGCAATGTTGCGTAAGCAATACGAAACGAAACGCTCCCGAAATAAATCGGAAATGTGATTAATACTTTATTGATGTCGCTGTAATTATTAACCTCGGTGGCAACGAAATCTACCTATATTACGCTATGAAAATTGAATAGCAGTAGTAAGATCGTAACTAGGTAAGTACCTACTGATATAACTGCAGGGCAAATACGACGCTGAGCCTTTCCGTTCGTGTAATAACGGGTAGCTGAGAGGAGTTTTTCCCGTTTATTGCCGTTAGGATATAATTTCATCTCGTGTTTATGACGTCATAAAAAGTTTGCAGCGCTGATACAACCACTGTCAATTACCGCCCCTCGTCTCCCTGGCGACTTTTTCATTTTGACATTTTACTTTTTCACTTAACGATATTTTAATATAGGGTTATCTGTATTGATTTCACTTTTATTTACTGGTCATAGGCGTAAAAAGAAAGGCGAGGTATTGGGTGGAAATCAAACAAGCAAAGCGCAGTTCAAACATTGTTTTAACTGGACTATGGAATTAAATTTATTTTGTTATTGGAACTAGAATTGGAGCTCAGGCTTGTATGACGGGTGGGCAAAATGGAATATTTTATTTGAATAGTTTTCGTCGAAATTGGGAATATACAACATTTATGAATATTGATTTTCTAATTGAAAAAAAAAAATAGATTAATAATCCTATGTCATAACATAGTTAAAATACGTAAACCGTTTGTAACTAAATATAATCTACCTTGGGATATAATTATGAATACCAAAGATATAGTTTTAAATTAATGCATTCGTTATATCACTATGTTACGGTGTATAATCATATCATGATATCACCTTACAAAAACATAAAGACAGATGTCTAGACGCGTGTGCTTTAGACGGGCTCGTGACGCGATCCACCTGAGCCAATGCGTGGTCGGTGACGGGCATCTTCTCATTATCATGTTTTGCGTTACATGTTATATTATAACACCTTCAATACCTTCATTGTAGAATATTCTATTTTCTACAATGAAGTAATAATTTGTAATACTGATAGCACATTAAACATTATTTATGATCAATACTCTGCAATACTTAGTATATAATTACAGGTAATTTTGATAGCATTATCAAAATACGATTTCCTTATTATTACAGCATAAGTACCTACATAATGAAATACGTATTTACTAATTATACTCGTATTTCCTACGCCTACTAATTCACCTTAATAAGGGCCACTTTTAAGTGGTTTGTATATGTATGGTGTTAGTGATTATATAGTAGGTATAGGTACCTATTACTTATTTATTTATATGCGCCTTCCTGGTTATATATGCTTATTTTTCGGACAGTCGTATTTTAAAAGATAAGTATTCAAGGGAATGACATGTAAGTAGAAGCATTGGGGCCCGTGGGACGAGACGCTACTAAAATTAATAAATTTGAGTATTTCCGCTCGCAGTTAGAGCGAACTTCGAGAGTGCTCTGAATATTAATACACGGGTCAGGGCAAAATTAATTTATACGAACCGGCCAATCTCTGGTTCACTGGAATTTTCCTATTTGAAAACTCCTTTCGCGTTCAATTTCGAAATCATGGCCGTTATTTTTTTTTTCCATCAAATGAAAATTCGCCCGTTGCGTAGCTAATTGAAATTACGTGTAGATTTTTTCAATGGCAGACTTCGATTATTATTTTTGACAGATAAATTAGGTGTAACATATTGAAACGGGCGTTACTTAGCGAATTCCATTGCTTGAATAATATAACCTTGCTATTTCACTAAATACCTATAGGTAGGTATATGCGTTGAACCATTTATGCACGCAGTAAATGCCTTAGATGTAAATAAAGTATCCAAACAATCATACGAACCTTAAATATTTAAGAAGAAGCAAACATTTTAAAAAACACGACACTTTTACGGTTTTGTTCATAAAAAATGTGATCCTCTTTCAGTCTACTAATAGCTGCATTAGTTAATGCACTGTACCACTACCACCAGTTTGACACTGACATAAACACCATCGAGAACGTAATTTACTTTCTATGCATCTCGCTCGTACACTCGCATATTAGGGCAAGCGAGATGTATAGAAAGTAAATTACGTTCTCGAAAGCGTTTATGCCAGTTTTGACACTGTCAGTGACTCATGGTATGGTACGGGCTCTGATCATATTTTGTTTATCCTCTTAAATCGTTACTAGAGCAAGGCCGGTAAGCACTAATAATTTTGTACATTGACCCGCATAATTATATTGATTTCTCGCTCGCACAGTGGCATTGAGTACCGACATAGCAATATACTTAAGCGCGTGCGAGAGAGATAAGAACAATTCTGCGTGCTTAGTGTCCTTACTTTATCGAAAGTTCAATTCTCCTTCATTTCAGTCCCCCACAATTCCCGTGGGAATTTCAAAAGCCCCGCGTGGAAAGAAGCTACTAAATACTTAATAATGAAATTATTACTGCGGCTCTAAGGTTCATACTTGTCTTTAAATTATGAAACATTGGTTTACCGTAACAAGCTTTGCTATCTTGCGTCGTATCGTATATAGCTATAATAACGTATGTTTGAAAATTACGTTGGACTGCAAATTGCACTCGGGATCACACAAAATACATAATATTCCAGGATATAATTATTAATAAAGTACCAAACTAATTGCATTTATTTACATAAAACATACATACCATGGAACTACTAAACTAAATTAATACTAAAGATATGTATGTAAAACTAAACTAAACAAATATAATAGCATCAGCTCTATCTTGGGTACTGCTCTCCCAAGTGCTCATCAAGACGAGTCGGATGACCAAAACGGCGTGTGTCTATGTTGCACCAAACCTGAGTTCCACTAGGTACTGCCAGGGTTCAGCATCAGCTCTATCTTGGGTACTGCTCTCCCAAGTGCTCATCAAAACGAGTCGGATGACCAACACAGCGTGTGTCTATGTTGCACCAAACTATCTTGGGTACTGCTCTCCCAAGTACTCATCAAGACGAGTCGGATGACCAAAACGGCGTTTGACTATGTTGCACCAAACCTGAGTTCCATTAGGTACTGCCAGGGTTCAGCATCAGCTCCATCTTGGGTACTGCTCTCCCAAGTGCTCATTTTGACGAGTCGGGTGACCAAAACGGCGTTTGTCTATGTTGCACCAAACCTGAGTTCCATTAGGTACTGCCAGGGTTCAGCATCAGCTCTATCTTGGGTACTGCTCTCCCAAGTGCTCATCATGACGAGTCGGATGACCAAAACGGCGTTTGTCTATGTTGCACCAAACCTGAGTTCCACTAGGTTTTGCCAGGGTTCAGCATCAGCTCTATCTTGGGTACTGCTCTCCCAAGTGCTCATCAAGACTAGTTGGATGACCAAAACGGCGTGTGTCTATGTTGCACCAAACCTGAGTTCCACTAGGTACAGCCAAGGTTCAGCATCAGCTCCATCTTGGGTACTGCTCTCCCAAGTGCTCATTGTGATGAGTCGAATAGCCTAAACGGCGTGTGTCTATGTTGCACCAAACCTGAGTTCCACTAGGTACCTACTGCCAGGTTTCACGGTCATTTTGGTGTCTCAATTTAAAATATCACGAGTTCACTACCTGATAATTCACTGAAGCTTGTATTCATATGCTTATTTTTAATTTTAATACCTAGCTCCAAGTTTCTAAGCAATAGTAACATTAATATCCTTATGTGTAATTATTTATGGAAGTGCACCACACGAGTTAAGTACTTTAAGTAGTCACCTACTAGTTAGGTAGACATGAATATAGCTAGAATACAATTATTTGATTTTTTAATATATTATGATCAGAGATCGGACAAATTTGCGACATTGCTCGCAATAATGTGGACATAGAAATAGCACTTAAATATATTTTTGATATAAAAAAATAAGTACCTACAGAAAAATTTGGAAAACATACTGATTATTTTTTTAAATAAATTTACATTATAAGAACTCTTTGTGTTATTTATTGATTAGGAATCAAAATTAAACCTCAGGTAAGAAATTAATTAAATGATTAATTATTTAATCAATTTTGGAGTCATGTCCACATTATTGCGAGCAATGTCGCAAATTTGTCCGATCTCTGATTATGATCTACCTACTATATTTTGCCAGCTTAATTATTACTAAAATGTCGGCATGTAAACCGTGCATTTTTATTCCATACGTCACGTTTTTTTGTTCCACTAATACAACACGTAATGTTTTGGATGTGACGTAGGCATGCCGGTTGGTAAATAAAGCGAAATAGTGGTTTGATCCCTTGAATTTCCTTAATTCTAATTATTGTATATCATACAACACATAATAATCTATCAAAATTCATAAATATTTAGTCAATAATTTGTACCTTACCTGCAGCTTAATCCAGTTCGTTGTGGAAAACAAATTTCTGCACAGCGTGACGCACAACCTAGACCTTGCGTTTTTCGAGCCCAACTGCTTTGTAAAACTTAAACACCGGGTCATAGATGATCATAATGCTACGATCGTGTAAAAATGCGTAACATATTAGTAGATTTTTGTTCCTAAGTTGGTAAAAACTCCGTGACGTTGTATTGGTGGAAATTTCAACTACGTCGATATTAAAGGACAACAATAAATTTAACTTTTGTGCATATTTTTACTTCAGGTGCTAAAAAATAAGGTGTTAAATTGATTTTGGCTGGTACGATCTTATCACACAACAACCAGGTTCGGGCCTAGAAGGAGACAGATATATAATACTTGGCTCCAAAGTTTGCAAGGTGTGCATGGGACACTCCAAAATCAGCTCCTCTTCTTCAGTTTTCGTACATTTTCTTTTCTTTAAAGTACCATTTAACCAGTTTTTTTACCATTAATACTCAGATAATAAGTCACTTTACAATTGTTGTATACACGTAGTACACTTTAGTACAGGTTTTGGCGGTAAAAAAGTACAGGAAAGTCGTGGGACAGTGATATTTGACCCAAATATTTTTTTCCGAAAACGCCCAAAAAACTAATGTGCAAAACAATGGAAAAATAGTGTGCTAGAACAGAAAAATGTTACTTTGATCCCTCCTAGCAGGGAGGAAAAGTGCCACTTTGATCCCTCCTAGTAGGGAAGCAAAAGCTCTTTTCCGAATAGGTGGTGTGAAAACGTGTTTTTCTGAAGGGGTCCCTGATAACCAGTTCAACGACCATCCGTGTGAACCGCCTGCGACCAGCGTATTTGTTGTCCTCAGTACATGCGTGATACGTGACACACTCTGATTTAAGCCAGTTTGCGTTTACCAATTAGAGTGGCACAATGTTTCCACCCACTGCTATCAGCTATCAAGTGATCATTTATGAAATATTTCCCACAACACAACGTTTCTGACGTTTAAAAAGCCATGGCATCTTTACTTTCTCATCTTGGTATAACGAGTAGGTACAGTATCTCCAATATTCCTATGTAAATTTGAGGCAGTACTTGTTACATTTTATATATATTGAATGAGAACGCTTTGTGAGTTAAAGGTCTTACAGTAATTTGGATAGGCACGGGCTAGACAGGTCGAGTCGTCGTGTCACGAGTGTCATAATATCCCTCGGGGGACCGCCGCCGCCGCGACCAATCCCCTATCCCGTATGTAGGTACTTACCTGATAGCGCATTATGTTCGGGACTTTGTGTGGCTGTAGATAGGTATGTTGTGTGAATCATATTTGTAGTTCAATATTTTAAGTAGTTTAACTAATTAGCGTTGCTTGGATTGTTAGGTATTTACATTTATGTATATTATCCTATAGAATTTGAAGATGTTACATTACTTATCGAAGTATTTAAACTTATTACCTATATTAAAAAATGCTTCATAACAAGTATACCTTTAAAATTTTTGGAATCATTAAAATACGTCGTTGTAGGTAAGTGAGAACTAAATATGTTAACTAAGGCCCAATTTTATAAAGCTACGGGTTACAAAAAGGAAATCTGTTTTGCAAGCATTAGAGAACATAATAAAAATATTCGTCTTTTTATACCAAAACGCAATTTGAACGCTAACAAAACATTACTATTTCCACTACCTTAAGGCACCGTATCCTCTCTAGTATACGTTTGTATTTTCGGATAAACTGTTTCTCTTTGTGAGCATCAGGTGTCCTTCGCAATTCCATCGTCAACGGATTAGTTCATCTTACTCTTACCCATCTATATAAATCTCTAAATTCTCCAAGGAAGGGCTCACTTAAGTTGTTTCAGGACATTATCTTACATCTATTAACTGATTTATAAATGTCTAAATATGCATTAAGAGGTATGCATATAATTTATTACACTATATTATAATCAAAGCCACTCAGCAGTTCTTAAGGACAAAGAATACACATAATTTGTCAGAAAACACACCCTAATTCATACTCATAATAGCAATGGCGTACAATGTTAATCCACTGATTGACGTTCACCTAACGCCGCAATAATATTATTACGTAATTTGCACCATTATTAAGTTAGTGTTGGCATATGTCGTTAGTGAATTATGTTTATCCGACGGGACACAGCTGTAGTCGGGCGGCACTTAATCCTTCTCACATGGAGCAGCAGACAACTCGGAGAATACTGTGTCAAAGAGAAATATGAGTAATGATAGTGGCTTACCGCACCTCGCCTACGCATGCACGTCGTACAGGTGTCATACGAACCAACTACACATCTACTAAATGTCACTGCATGCCAGAAAACATTTTTACTACCTTGTACACTCAAGAGTAATGAAAAATGGTACTAGGTACCGCACGGTACGTATAATAATGCGTACGGGTAAACAGGTTTTTTGTAAATATTTTCCATTGTGCCCATTTTCATTTACTTTTTTAACACTATGTTCTTTACGTTGCCTCAAACGATATCATTCTAAGTAGTTTCCGTCTTTCCGACCGCTTTTCTTTCCTTCAGATAAATTGTTTAGTAGTAGAGTATTTTTTGTTAAGAAAGTTCACTATAAAGAACCCGCCCTTGTGCCTGGTCCAATACGCACTTGGACGGTCCTATATTCAAAACTTAAGGGATAGTCAAAACGTCGAGGAAGTAAACGTTATGAACCAAGAAAACGTTGGAAATGTCCTTTCCATGTAGCTCCGCAGCATCGATTACGCGTCAAACTTGAAATATTACACCTTAAATCATAGCTAATGGTGAATACGAGTACTCTACTTTCAAATTTATTGAATATCAGTAGAATATATCAAAAAGGCAGACTGCAAAAGTTGCATTAATAGTTCCTTTAAGAATGGTGCTAAACTTATAGCAGCAGTTTTTTTTACAGTAGCCAGCTTATGTTTAAAATTGTTAAAAGTTTAATGTGATGGTTGCAACTTATAGTTTGAAGAACAAGTTCTCGCTTCGACTTTACTTTACCATATTAAGGAGTCTATTAGCAGCGCTTGTTACAAACTTCATCAGTACACGAGGAGTTGGTAATTACTAGTAATATACTCCGCGAATAATGCCGTGAACTATTATGAGTAGCGCTGACGATTAATTGGTACTACCTACTCCGATGCCCGGAGGCATTCAGGTATAAAATATCATGCCAATACAGAGAGGTATTTGAAACAGACGTATGTATCAATGGAATACACGTCAAATAAGATGTTATAGAGGTAACTACCTGGCCTTGATTAAGTTCACGTTGTTAATTCTGAGAGCTGATACAAAATAGTAGTAGTGTATACCCATACCTACCACAAGCCTAACTGGTATCGTCTTGGGTCGTCCCATTAGTTTTTCGTCAAGTTCTTAAATTAGTCCTATTCTGCTTTCGTCACTTATTCTACATTTGTCACAATCGTCGGTGGCTTTCTGTTACGTAGGGTAGACTTACAAGTATGTCGGTAGTTGCACATTTGGAAATAAACCAGTCTGCTATGGATCTCGATCTTTTATTCATCTAACATTGGCGCAGTCGGTAGGATGTAGAATGCGTGACGAAAACAGAATAGGTTACGTTTTTGTTTGAAGAAACGTCACTTTTGACACTAACATATCGAATCCAAATCATATCTAGACGTAATACTTGACGGTATTTTAAAGTTCGAATCGGGCCGAAAGTACTAACATACCACCATTACCTACGCTAGAGAAAGCTAGAAGAAATTACTTCTGTCTAGTCACACCGCCAGGCGTACAGCTCTTTAACCTGCAGATTTGATGTAAAGAAAGAAAAATAGTAACTAGGTTTATGAATGAATTACTACACTAGATTTATCGGATTACATGTTTTTATTTTCGTTATATTTTAATGACTGAATTTAGTCACGATTTGATCAATAGAAGCATTAAATTTGCTTATTAGTTTGAAGTAAGAATAGTAGGAAATGGACTATAGCACTTATTTATTTGGTTAAGGTAAGGAGCTCCAGATAGAGCAGCGGTAGGAAATAGCAATTTTCCTCGCTAGTAATTTGTGTCTTGCACGCCATCTTTCCATTATCCAATATCAATATTGTTTTGTCTTCATCGTTCCGAAATAAAGCATTGAAACTACACTAATGACGTTATTGCATGGGATAGTGGAGAAATCGTTTTGGAAGCAGCATCTTTGTGAACTTGCTATCCTATAAAATTGAGTAATGTATTTTTACTCTTAATTTTTTAATCACTATTAAGTACCTTGTGTATTACAGCATTAGAATGTTGATTGATCCTTGTGTTGCTTTGTTTCCCTATTCTAAATAAAACTAAGCCTTGCCCAGAAACTAAAGTCAGGTTTTATTTAATGTAAACGTGCATAATTTTCAAGACAAAATCTATAATTATGGTCCATAAATAACAATATGAATGAATAGCAGTATCAGTCCTAACTTTCACAAATTAACTCTTTGTTACATTCCACTAATTACAATTTGCAGTATTTCTTCCAATGATACAATCTAAATATGTACTTTCTTTAAGCAAGTGTGTGAATTACTCGGCGTTACTGCGACCATTAACCAACTTCATATTACCTACATAAATTAACTATTGTCAGACGGTTATCTACGTTTATATCACGGTCATGACTTGAAATATATAGATTTTAAAACTTTTTTTTTCTAAAAACAATGTTAACTGGTACTTATTAGGGTTCCGTACCCAAAGGGTAAAAACGGGACCCTATTACTAAGACTCCGCTGTCCGTCCGTCCGTCCGTCCGTCCGTCTGTCACCAGGCTGTATCTCACGAACCGTGATAGCTAGACAGTTGAAATTTTCACAGATGATGTATTTCTGTTGCCGCTATAACAACAAATACTAAAAACAGAATACAATAAAGATTTAAGTGGGGCTCCCATACAACACACGTGATTTTTCACCGAAGTTAAGCAACGTCGGGCCGGGTCAGTACTTGGATGGGTGACCGATTTTTTGCTTGTTTTGCTCTATTTTTTGTTGATGGTGCGGAACCCTCCGTGCGCGAGTCCGACTCGCACTTGGCCAGTTTTTTAATGGTACGAGTACGTTATAAATCTATTAGATCGTACATCCTCGCCAGTATGCGGAGTGCTACTGGCCGTCGAAGGCGCAGTAGGTCTAGCCCGTGGGGAATACAATAAACTGACGTCTATATTCAGATAAAGTAGCCCTTTCCAACACTCGATAATCTTCATACGTCAGACAGGGATAGCGAGCCGAGAGAATTTTGTAAATTTATTATGGCTTTATCATGTTACTGTGAAACCACGCTCCAAGATTAATGCTAGCGTAATGAATCAGCGGGCGTGACAAATCAGTTTGTGATTATTCATAGAGCGAGCTACTAAATACTGAGCAGTATTGTTAAGGACATTAACAGCACTTAGCCATCCCGGGCGTCGACGCTAAATGATATCGTTCTTTGAATACTAAGATGCTTAAAGCTTTTTATTCTTTAAACTTGCATTGTGTATCTTTTGACGCAGTCTAGATTGTTAGACTTGATAATACATTTTATAGAGCTCCTAATCCATATGAATTCCTAAAAGTAGAACCTGTTTAATACGTGTCCAAGTTTAATACGATTTCCGGCGTAACACGTCAATTTCAAAGGTACCATCAACTTCTTTTCATAAAATTTTCACGATTAATACGCTTTCCCGATTAAGATGCGTTTTTGACGTGGTACCCTCCTTGGTAGTCCGCGGGACCCTTTAGGATCTTCTTAAGCGGGTTTCCCTGTGTCTGTATACAGAACATTTTTACGCATACGAATTATTTTACATCTACATAAATATTGTTACCAATTACCTCTTTCCAATTGAAAACTATACACGTAAAATTCACTTTATGCCGTTTATTACGCGCCGCAGTTTTTGTAGCGCGTGTCATTCCCACGCGCTGGTGGGCGTTCTTTTTTTTTGTTGTCCCAAACACTTTTTTTTTTCAAATTTGGGATTTTTTATGTTATTTCTACTCAGAATCACGAGCTCTTTCTATCCTAATAGGAGAAAAGAAGTGTCCCAAAATTTCCATACATTTTTCGATCTTTCCATTACGCGACCACCATACAAAGTCTATGAAAAATGGTGACGGAATGGAAATAAAAACCTTAGGGCACTTTTTTTCTCCTATTAGGATAGAAAGAGCTCGTGATTCTGAGTAGAAATAACATAAAAAAACCTAAATTTGAAAAAAAGTGTTTGGGACAACAAAAAAAACAAACGCCCTGCTCCCAGAAACAGAAATAACACAGCGGAGCGAACTCAGTTCGTCTGTGGTCACAGGAGAATAAAACTAATAACACAAGTAGGTATGTGCACCGTAAACAAACGAACGATTGATGAAGGCACTGCAGACAAACAATCTCACAAAGGACAAGTAACCTTATTTTGTTTGCAAACCAAGATCTACACTAAGTAGGTATTATTAAAAACACAGCCAAATATAATTCCTTATTTATTTTCAGCGCATCGCACTTGCACACATTTAATATCTCAATAGCGGAAGTCTACGCGGTTGAATCATTGATAATAAAAGAAACACAAGATTAATACCAAATGACACTCTTTATTGCATTATATTAACCTATAGTTAAACAGGATGAATACTACTAAGGCAAGTACTATATTTAATCATTAACTAATTCATTTATTAAATACAACATGTAAGCAACCTCAGCACATTAGAACATAATTTAAGTAGCTACTTTACTATTAATAATGGATACGCAAAGCAAAAGGCAACATTTAGCTAATTAATACATATACCTAATCAGGGTAAGCAATACTTATGTGTACAACTCGACGTCCGGTTGGCAAGAGAGAGCTCCGTTGCAGCGACAAGGTTTATATAAACGACGATGATGTGACGTCACCGGAACAGGTATTGACGCCGTTCGTGTTGCCAGCACTGGAACTGGCTGTGTTGCTGATTGAAACAAACTCGGCGACTACATCCGGCTGTCCTGCCCACGGAATCGACTCGACTTCCGTTATGGGCTGATGGTGGAGCTGTGAACATGACAACAATATACATTAGTACTTATTCAATCTCATTAGTCATGCTAACATGCAACAACAGTTGTTTGTGTACAGAGGGATTTGGGCGTATATATTGGCTTAACTCTGTGATGTTCTCACTCTATCACTTCGTTGTGTATCGCCTTAGCCCCATGTAACAGTGTTCACCGCGGATATCTGTCACATGTTCTCATTCCCTTATACACAATGTACATGTTCGAAGCATCAGCATTAGCCCAATGAAAATACACACTTTATATTTTGTACTTGTAACTTGTAATATGCACAGCTAAAGGAAAATGCAAATGTTTAACGTATGGTGCCACATTATATCTAACACTATGAAAATATGGAATATGTAAACAAGAGATAATAAAGTACTTATGAAAAAATTACCTTGATGTTTTTATATCGACTACATCCGGTATTACCAATTTATTCTGCTAGGCGTATCCAGGGCTTCATATTTTCAACGCAAGCGACGCCGTCGTAACGTTTGGAGGTCCTTTCGGCGCCTCTTAGGTCTGTCACCTTATATCGGTCATGACCTAATACAGCTGTAACTTGGAACGGCCCTTTGTATAGCGGCAATAGTTTCGTGCTGTTGCCGTCATTCGAATGACTTGGAATTTTAAGGACCACCAAGTCGTCAATCTTATACTGCGGCGCCTCTTTCCGTCTAGCGTCAAACGAAGCCTTTTGTCTCTCGGCGTCCTTCTTGATATTGGCATCGACCTTCTGCCTCAAGGAGGTAACGTCAACCGGGTGCTCCGTGTTGTCATCGTCAGTGATTGCGTCATTGTCCATGCGAATTCTATACCCAAAAAAGACTTCACTCGGTACTGCGGCTGTGGTTTTATTTATAGTGCTGTTGATACCTTGTTGAATCCTAGTCACATGTTGATCCCATTTATTATTTTCCGTATCTGCTCCTAGACTACGTAAAGCTTCTAGAATCGTCAAATTATATCGCTCCACCTGTCCGTTCGATCTAGGTACAGCGGTCGCGATAACGTGTCGCCTAATATTCCTATCGTTACAAAATTGTGTAAAGAGTTTCGATGTAAATGCACTCCCGGCATCGCAAATTAGTCGTTTAGGGTTTCCAAATTGTTTAAATAGCTTTAGTAGTTCATTGATTACTAACTGACTTTTAGTATTTTTCACCGCAGCTATAAACACAAATTTGGTGAACGCGTCTACTAGAACTAACAGATAGCAATTTTTTTGTGTCGTTTTTATGAAGGGTCCGAGATGATCGACATGTAATGTATGAAATGGTCTCGCGTATTTTGGAATGGGATACAATTTTCCTGGCTTTTTGCCGTGAATGTTTTTATAATATATGCAATTCAAGCAGTTTTTAATGTATTTTGATACAGTTCGCTTTAAGTGTGGAAACCAATATTTTGAACGAATTCTTTCTATCGTTTTGTCGACAGCAAAATGGCCCACGTTATCGTGATTAGCATGTATCACATTCCAAATACAGCGCTTAGGAACAAGCCAACGTCTACCATATTCCGTCCGTCGATATACTTTATTTCCTAATAATTCGTAATCCTGAAATATACGTTTGTTCGCGTCGGCCTCGCCTGACATCAAAATTTCACGAATGCTACATATATTAGGATCTTGCAGCTGAACCGATAGCAACCAATCACCTTCCGTTAACGATAAAACAGATTCAACCTTGAGATTGTTGTCACAAATCGGATTTCGACTAAGGGCGTCCACGTGCTGCATTTGACTACCTGCTCTGTGAACTATCTCATATGTGAACTCTTGCGCATATAACACCCATCGACTGATTCGAGGGACAATCTCCTGCTTACTTAAAGCGTGCCTGACTGCATTGCAATCCGTCGTGATTTTAAAAGACGTCCCTATTAAATAATGCCTAAACTTTTGTAATCCTGTTATTATAGCAAGAAGTTCTAGCTCGAATGAATGATATTTTTTTTCTTCATTGGTAGTTTGCCGGCTATAAAAGTGTATAGGTCTCTCGCCTTTCTCGGTTAATTGAGTCAAAATACATCCTATTCCGTCCCTACTGGCGTCTGTGTAAAGATTTATCGGCAGCTTGGGATCGAAAATATTGAGTACAGCGTTATCAATGAGGGCTCGTTTTAACTTAGTTACCGCTTGTTCATGTTCGTCATTCCATTTCCAGGTACTCCCCTTTTTCAACAAACTGGTTAACGGTTTGCATAATAATGCACAGTTATGAATAAACTTGCGAAAGTAACTAATCAATCCTACGAATTGTCGCACTTGATGCACAGTTTTTGGAGTAGGATACTCTGCCACCGCTTTGAGCTTCTTGGGACTGGGACTAATCCCATTTTCAGAGATCTCATACCCCAAAAACGTAATCTCATTTTTGAAAAATGAGCATTTGTCTAAATTTACCGTTAACCCATTTTTTGAAAAAAGGTCAAGTACCGCATCTAAACATGCTATATTCTCTTCTAAAGTTTCGGTGGCGATTAACAAATCGTCCATGTAACAAACAACTCTCCCGAAACGTAAATTCCCCAAAACTGTATTCATTAGCCTCTGAAAGATGGACGGCCCGTTACAAACCCCGAACGGGACACGAACGTACTCAAAATGCCCGTCAGGGGTCACGAATCCAGTTTTGTGAATATCCTCTGCCTTAACACAAATTTGGTGGTAACCACTTTTCAAGTCAAGTGATGTGTAATATTTGCAACCTTGTAAACGATCAATTAAATCCTCTATAACAGGCATTGGGTACTTTTCTTTTACAGTAATTTTGTTAAGCTGTCGATAATCAACGCACAGACGCTTAGATCCAGATGCTTTATCAACGAGGAGAGCGGGGCTTGCATACGCTGAAGAGCTATGTCGTATAATACCGTTATTTAATAGATCATCAGTCAATTCGCGCATGATAACTTTTTCGGACTCCGACATTCTATAAGGTCGTGAAAAAACCGGTTTACTTGAAGTCAGTTCTATCTCTAACTCAACGCAAGAAGTCCTGCCGAGAGTGGCCAAGTCCTGAGAAAAACATTGAGGATATTTTTCTAAAATACTATTTAATAGCGACTTATGTTCATGAGATACTTCACTGATCACGCTAGTGTCAATTTTGTTTACTTGTAATACTTGAACATGTTCAAAAGTTAACACGTCACCTACTCGAGTATACATTATGCTCCTATCCTCAGTAAAGTTCCGACCTACGAGTATGTTACACCCTAACACCGAATCTACTACATAAAATGTAACAAACAGTTCAACAGAGTCAACTTTCAGGGTGGTTGCTACAGCTTCAGTCGCGCGAGTTACGGAGTCGTTGTTCCAACCTACCAAATTAATGGGACTGTTCAAACGGAACATGGATAACTGGTTCTGTTCTACAAGTTCACGTGTTATTAAGGAGCACTCGCTGCCCATGTCAAAAAATGCCTCACTCTTAACGTTGTTAACAAAAACCGGTTTGTAGAACTTCTGTTTTGAATTGCACTCTTTAATTAATTTTACTTCCGATTCCTTTTCTATTTTCGGTTTGGGTTTTGATTTACAAGCGGCTTCTAGGTGACCTGATTTGCTACACGAGTTGCAACGGACATTGTCTTTAAACGTGCAAAGATTTCTTTTGTGACCTACTTCACCGCAACGGAAGCAAGTTAAATTGGAACTATGCGCATTACTATTATTTACAGGCATCTCTGTTTTAATGCTACTTTCAGGCCTATCATTACTAGAATGACTCCCGTGAGATTGTCGAACATTCGGTTTGCTACCTACAAAGTTCCTTTGAGGTGTTTGTTTATCATGGACCGTATTCACTTTGCTATGCAAAAAGGACGCTAACTCATCACAATACCTAAAGCTGCCTGCATCTGCCGCGGTAGTAATATTTGGATCACCGATTGTTCCAACAATGATCGAGATAATGTCTTTACTTCTAAACCCTAGCTGCAGTTTATCTATCCTACCCTTTTGTTCGAAAAAAAATTCGTATAACGATTGATTTGGTCCCGGCTTTGCTTCTATAAGCTGTTTCATTAACACATACATATTCCGACTAATTTGGAAGGTATCTGATAAAGTGTCACGCCATTGCTTCCACTCCCACGTGGTCCAACTAGTATCATTTTTTTGTAAGGAATCCAACCACGTTTTGGCGGTATTTCGCAACTTTTGCAATGCTTGATACTTTATCATGTTGTCAGCCCACCCAAAAGCACGAGCGTTTGCATCAACCACGTTAAGCCACATATCGATATTGTCAACAAGGGGGTCGAATTCCGGAATCACTGACGATAATAAAACACTTTGACTCACGGTTTTCGGTTGTTTACGTTTACTCTTCTTCCTCCTTTTTCTTCTTTGGTCATCGCTGCTTGTGGATGATGACGAATCCTGTGATGCTGTGGTATCCGAAGAGGAACTGGAGGTCGTAGATGGCTCCCTTGTTCGTCGTCTCGGTCTCTTGCGCTTGCGATTACGCGGCATGTTGTGAGCGTATTTTCGAGCACTTCTGATAAAAGAAACACAAGATTAATACCAAATGACACTCTTTATTGCATTATATTAACCTATAGTTAAACAGGATGAATACTACTAAGGCAAGTACTATATTTAATCATTAACTAATTCATTTATTAAATACAACATGTAAGCAACCTCAGCACATTAGAACATAATTTAAGTAGCTACTTTACTATTAATAATGGATACGCAAAGCAAAAGGCAACATTTAGCTAATTAATACATATACCTAATCAGGGTAAGCAATACTTATGTGTACAACTCGACGTCCGGTTGGCAAGAGAGAGCTCCGTTGCAGCGACAAGGTTTATATAAACGACGATGATGTGACGTCACCGGAACAGGTATTGACGCCGTTCGTGTTGCCAGCACTGGAACTGGCTGTGTTGCTGATTGAAACAAACTCGGCGACTACAATAACAATGCCATTTTCAAATAATAATTTACCTCTTTTTTTTTCAAAACATAAATAAATCTCAGTAATGACCTGTCATTTACAATATTTTTATTTCAATACCTTTTTGACGCAAAGTATTTTACGTTACACTTTCTTTTCAATAAGCTCAATAGGGTTTCCTTACGAAATTATGTTCTTGATGAAATACCATGAAAAAGGTTGATAGCTCTCGACAGGTGGGCATTCACCGCAGAATCACGGCGATACCAGGCCCCTATTTCACCATGGTGACAGGTGCGACAATTGTCGACATCACTGTTACTGACGTCACAGGCCTCCATAGGCTTACCATCGGACGGACGGTGTGCTTGTTTGCCACCAACATTTTATTTTTAATAAAACTCCATTATATCGCCTATAAATAAGTACTTATTTTGCGAAGCTAATGACAATTGTCACAAGAAACACGACTCTTGTCCCGAAATTCCGACACAGAACTCATTTCCTGTCAAGAATTACACGAAATTCTTTGAAATCTTGTCACAATTGTCATAAACATCGCAAGAGAAATACCTGTTTATTTCCGATATAATAAAGTTTTTTTAATAATACAATGATAGTGAACAGGAATACGGCCCGCCCGATGGTAAGCGGTAACCGTAGCCCATGGATGCCTGTGACGTCAGCAACAGTGATGTTTTACAATTGTCGCACCTGTCCCCATGGTGAAATAGGGGCCAGGCCTTCCTTATAATCGCGATCGAGCGGGGACGAACTTTCTACTTGGTGTAACCGCGTTAACCATGATCATGAATTGGTAACCATAATGCGTTAACTAAGATCAAACTTATACTGGAAAGATTAGTTATTCGCCTGCTGTCTATAAGTGACAGGAATAGGTATCATCTCTCAGTAATTTGTCACGGGCGAACGTCACGGGTATTTTTAAGATTCACAGGAATAATTTTTAACCACTTTGAACCGTTTAATATCGAAAGGGGAAGGTTTAAATAGTGACCCAGTTTTTATTATATTTCCGGTATTAACGAAGGAAATCATATGCTGCAATTTAAAAGATGCAAGATAAATGTAGCTTTTTCAGACAAAGTCATCAAAATAACAGATTTAAAAATAGAAAGTACCTAATTATAAGTTACTGTGAGGACCCCAGGCTCCCTTAGTGAGCTGTGGCAAAATGCCGAGATAGCGGCGGTTTGTAAGGTGATGATGAATAATAAATAATGTGACTGTTCAATAAAAATGGGTGTCGTAGTTTATTCTGAAAAAGAGATTCTTTGGTGTCAGACACGTTGGCATGTAATCATAAAAATACTTATGTCTTAAATTAAGAATTTATATTTATTTGTCTACCTATACGTAGTTAAAAGGTTTCTTCATTGTACTCGTAATGAAAAATATTTTCTTCTCGCTTTCTGGCAAACGCTTTATTAAGAATCTGTAATATTTTTATAAAATACAAATGACATTGTTTCAAACAATAAAAAGATTTTTTTTATAATGGTTCGGTAAAAAAATTTTTTTTTGTTGTTGTAGAAAACCGGAAGTAAAGTTTGATTTTGAGTCACTTCGACATATTATTTTTTTATATTTTAACTTCATATTATTAAAGCCTTTAAGTTTATTATTAATGCCCAAAAAAATATTGATACAACGCTGGACGTGTTTTAGTTCACCTTTTAACAACTTCCTACCACTGAATTCATACAATAGGGTTCTGCATAACACTTTTTGCTCGAGTAGTGAAATTCCAACATAAGTAATCAGTTCTGACGGTCCCGAGTGAGGTGAAGTACCGAGCACTAACGGCATTCCTGAAACTTATAATATTAATTGTGGTTGCTGGCACGTGCACTTTAATGCACACTCGTCACACGGGGCTTTGCACGCTTTTGGTGGCATTTTAACTGACATTGTTTACTGACTTTATTAACATATATCACGAGTTTTCTATTTAACTAGCGACCCGCCCCGGCTTCGCTTCGCTTATACATAAACCTTCCTCTTGAATCACTTTATCTATTTAAAAAAACCGCATCAAAATCCGTTGCGTAGTTTTAAAGATCTAAGCATACAGACAGACAGCGGGAAACGACTTTGTTTTATACTATGTAGTGATTCGTAACCGCAATACATATTAACTTTTAAATTTTTTGAGGTAAAAAATACTTACAACTAAATCACACATTAGCAAAATACATTATCCCACCAAAACATTTCCATGTAAAATGTGGCCAAGGCGAGACCATATGGCTCGCACTTGTTGTTCTAACTTTGCACTGTCAAAAAGTTATCAGATCTCATGTAGAGCCAAGCTTCCAACTCTTCTACACGCCCTAACTCTAAGAGCTCTAACTTCACAAATTCTAAACCTTACCACAGATCATATAATAAGCGCTGGTGGCCTAGCGGTAAGAGCGTGCGACTTGCAATCCGGAGGTCGCGGGTTCGAACCCCGGCTCGTACCAATGAGTTTTTCGGAACTTATGTATCATTTGATATTTACCAGTCGCTTTTCGGTGAAGTAAAACATCGTGAGGAAACCGGACTAATCTAAATCTAAAAACTAGTGCCCACGCCAATTACTGGGATTAGTTGCCAATCGGACCCCAGGCTCCCATGAGCCGTGGCAAAATGCCGGGACAACGCGAGGAAGATGATGAGTCTTTAAGATCTACCACTGTACAATACTTTGTTCAATAAATTATTTCTATTTTTTTTTTGTATTAACTAACTAGGCATCGGTACCATATCAATATCACTCATATCAGTGAAATGTTAGTATAATATTGATACAGCCGAGGGATTTGCCTGTCGCTTGATTTTTTGCCTAAATAATCCTTTCGGCGAGCCCATAACTTTTTTTTTAAGTTTGACATCCAGCCCTGACTTGAATATATGTTTGTATGAACAAATCCTATTTCAATACGTCCCACTATTTCATCAAATAGGTACAGGTAGGGTAAAGGCACCAGTAGTCAGCCTTATAACGACTTTTTTAAGTTTGAACGTTCGGCATTTCTACAGGATTAGTCGGATAATTAAACAAATGACATGGTTAGATCAATTGTTTTTCATAGTTTTAAAACAAAATATAAAAAAAAATAACAATCCTCTTTATAATATCTCTAATTAAGTTTAAACAAAAAGTGGCACTTTTCTCCAGTAGTCAGCCTCCAAAATCCAGTAAGCAGCCTCTGTGTACCCAGTACTCAGCCTATATAAACTATTCATAATAATTAGATCAAAATCACTAATATTTATATCAAAATCAACGATATTATAATATTTATTTTTTCTTTATAATTTTTGTTATCGTTATTGTAGTTAGTTGTAGTTTTTAATTTTAGTTTATAATTTTTTGCATATATCAAAATCAACGATGTTATACAAATATCTATTTTTTATTACTATTTTAGTTATTGTTATTGTAGTTAGTTGTAGTTTTTAATTTTAGTTTATAATTTTTTTGCATATACATATGTATTACTTACCTACTTATTTACTTATTTAATAAATAAAAAATCTTATAGGTACATACAATTCTTATTCACGAAATTTGTTGGCCATAGGTACTTAATTATTCTTGCAAAATAAGAATTGCAATATTTATTTTCTAATAATTAATCCGTCAAAAATTAATGAGGTAAATCAGGTAATATTGTAATATATAATTATGTTCCTAGTAGGTATTCGGTAAAAAATAATTAAAATGATAGTTATGTATAGTTAACGTCAAAAATATGTATACACTTTTGAATCTTATTTCAATGAGATAGGGTTTAAAAATGTGGACATATTTTTGGCGGCGACGTACCAAGCAAGGTCAATGGCTGAGTACTGGATCCGCGAAACCCAGTGCTCAGCCGCATTAAAACGTTATTTCAAATGCGGCTGACTACTGGGTTTTACTTTAAATTGACTAGGGCATGCCTAACTAAATTTGAAAATGTAAATTTAACGGTCCTAACGGTCGCATTGGCTCGAAAATAATAAAATAAAAGAATAACCCAAAGGTCAGCCGTGGGGGGCTGGGCACTGGATTCTTTGGAAAAAAGTGTTATCCAGTGGCCAGCCCCCTCAATTTATAAGTGAAAAATTGATATTTTCATTCAAATATAATGCAATTTAATAGATAAACTAATAAATAAACCAATCATTAACAACAACATTAACTTTTAACATTAAAACATAGTTTTTCTTGCCTGTTAAGAGAACACCACGTGCAGTAAAAAATATGGCGGACATGACACTATTGCACTCGTCGACAAACAGCACCTGTATGAACGAGTATATTTCTTCCCCCCGTTCCCTCACCGCACCTGTCGTGTGACGTATTAACCAATAAGGAATCAAAGCTCCTATTTGAGTACTCGCGATTTGTTTAAACGAATATACCAGATATTTATGACCAATAAACGGCTCAAAAGGCTGACCACTGGTACCCGGCTGGCCACTGGTGCCGTTACCCTATGTCAAACATTACGTATGTTAATAAGCATAAGGGTAACATTCCATTTCTAACCGCAGCTGCACTACTGGTACTGAACGCGCCGCTGTTACTGTCAATTTCCATAGTAAAATTGACAGTAGTGCAGCTGTCGTTGGAAATGGACTGTCACCTTAATATGAATTATAATCCAAATATTTAAAAAATCACATCCAATTGATAATAGGACGTAACCCAATAATTGTAGGTTAATTTTATTAAACTATGCCAATTACCAATAACAGGTTTAAATGATTAATGCAAACTAATCTAAACTTTACGCTTATAACATTAAGGTCCATTTAGTAATGTTACCGCGGCACGGCCGCTCGTGTCTATTTGTCACAAAGCTCCAGACCAACTTATCTTTTATAGGTATCAAGCAATAATAGGCCTTCTGTCAATGTGGTAGCCGTCACACATAGTGGATCGGTTGGCCGTCCTGTAAAATCAACGTCCGCCGGGAACTGATGGATTCAATCAATAGCTAATCCCTGTAGGATAGCACGTGACGTCGACCGGTGTGACCCCGGGATTCAATTCATAAGCGCGCTGTAATGTCAAAATACAAGCTTTCCAATTCCAACTCACGTTTCTAGGACAGGTTATAATAATTGTAGGAACTCTTGAAACTTGAAAGTGCCAATTTATATGAAAATCTCTGAAAGTCTCGTAAAAAAGAGGAGATTTACAATTTGTCGGGATCATTTTGTTTTTTTTTATTAAGCATTTTTCCCGATTTTTCGAAAACGGTTGAACCGATTTAGATAGAATATGGTTAAATTTCAACTCGCAGTATTACGACGGCGCGACAATGTTAATGTAGGTAAAAATAAATATTTATCTATTTTATAAAAAAAAATATGTATACCTAAAGTGAGTTTTCTTTGCAAAACCCCAAAAAATGTATCTTACAATTTATTAAATCGTATCCAGAAACATTAACCATTCAAATAAACTGTTTCGAAGAAAAGGTCCAAAACATCAGATGTGCTGAAGACAAAGGCTATTGTATAATATGGCCGTGATCCCTGGGGTCTCTTTACATAGGACTCTGAACACCATAAACTTATGATATGACCAAGCTCTTATTTTAAAAGCGTCTCGTAGGTACCCACAAATATTCGTCATGATTTCATGCTTTTAGTGTTTAATAAAAGGGTATTTTAAGATCAAATCTATACCACAGTGAAATATTCTGAATCAATAGCTGCACCAATGGGTTTATTGCGTTCCGTGTGCATTTTGAATTGTTTCAGTTCTATTTTTTGCGCTCACGGCAATAACGGGCGTAATTATTAACTTTTGTCAGCAGCGAGATAGAGCTTTAACATTTATTTATTACGCCACAAAAATAGTCACAACTGAAAGTCATAGACAAATTTTACGAGTGGCTTCAGTACACTACTATTCATTTACTAAATGATAATTTGTGCCGTTCCATGCCTACACCTACGCATGTTAAAATAGCATTACTTATAATGGTTTCACTTTGACTTAAAAGGAGTTTGAAAGGCATTTCAGAAACACCCACATATATACGTCTGTCTGTCTGTCTGTCCCGCCGAGGTAAGCTTAGTGATCGTATACTAGAAAGGATACCAGAAAGCTGCTATTTGGTAAAGGTCAAAGTCAATCAATCACGCCGACGAAGTGGTAAAATAAAAACTAGAAAAAATCTTTTTAGGGTACCTCCCTTACACGTAGAGTGAGGATGAATTTTCTTTTCGCTTGTCTTTGGATAGGTATATTAAAAAGGACGTAAGTGCAGAGAAGGTACTCCCTTTTGGTTTTTATGGCCTTTTAAGGCTTTTTATAGTGACGGAGGAGCAACTATGGAACCCTAAACTAAACATGGGGTTACTTCGAAACATTTTATGCCCGATGTGAACGATGCATTTATCAAAAGTTAAAAAAAAAACAATGGTTTTTGAGAAAATCATGTTCAGTCATATTAGTTACATTTGACCAGTTTTGAATAAAAACATTTTATCCACCTATGTACATACCTACACTACATAAGCCACATAATATTAGTCGCAGACTGCTGTTGTGGACCTATACAACGAACGTAAAATATGATTCTGGTTTGCAGGTAACCAGCAATACACGTGGTGCTAAAAATAAAAGTTGTTAAAGCAAAATGTGGGAGCGATCTTCAATACACAATTTCCTGTGGCAGGTAATTCAAAACGCATTTCGTCGTCTTCTATTTTCCTTTTTCCCGAGTTTGAACAAAAACAAGCGTTTGATACAAAAAGCGGTATTGGAGCTCTCGCACCTGCTCCCGGCTGTCGAAACCGCTAGTATCTGCCCAGGCGTTAGAAAAGAAAAAGATTAAAAAACCCACAACAAAGTTTACTCAACAGCCGAGCGTTCGCTTACGCGTGGAGGTGAATTATCTTACGTTTTCTTTTCCGTTTGTATTTAAAGTCACTTTGAATCGGCCCGCATAAACGCAGTAATGAAATTTTGTTAAATATCGTCGTATACATTCATTCTGAAGGCACAATTTGCAGGCAGGCCATTGTTAACGAGCGGGTAAAGCGGCGCACTATGGCCACGTTAATGAGAACGTAATAGGTGTTCGGCGGAACGGCGCGATCTGGAACAGTGTTCCCTTCCCCGGTTCTATTAGCACGCGTTTAACGTGCCTCGTGAATCCGCAGGGGATTTGATTTGAATTCGACTCATTTTAAACTTCCATATACCTATTCGATATTACAATTTTCTGCACAATCCCGAGTAACAAAACAGGAAAAGGGTGGCGGGTTAATAGCGGTTGGCATTTACTATTGCGTTTGTAAAACGAGCATAACTTGTAGTTTCAAATGTAGCAATATTTTAACATTAACTTACTTAACACGGTTATGTAGTTGAAAATTACTACATAATTACAAGCCACTTATGTGACACAAGGTCTCAAAAGTATTAGTGCAATCTCCATCGTGTATTCACAAGAGAGCGCAGTTGTTTGACGCTGAGCTATCGCCCGTACAGGCAAAGGCGGCACGCTGATAAAGTCCATTACAGCAATTTGCCGTGCATCTCAAACGAGTTTACGATTCGTTATACGAATGCAATGAATATTTAAGACATAATTAATAGATGAAAGCTGAGTCGGCGTGCATAGTTGTGTGCTGCTATAATTAAATGGAAATTCAGTTTTAAATTTCACCGTACATAGGTTTGGACAAAGTAAATGCTGTCGCAACTAAGTGCTTTCTTAATGATTTAAACACCCGCGGTACTTAGTTGTACGAGCGCTAATTACTCGCAATGTGTGTTTTATGTTTTTGTTTAAATAACGCGCTATAAGCCAACCACATTTACGCTAAACAGAACGTTATGGCAAACTGCAGGCTCTTATAATAACAAGCTACTGATTGGGCTTCCAGAATCAATTAATTACCAATTTGTCGTTGATTAATGATTATTAAATGCAGGAATAGGTATCAAGTACAACAACAACAACTGTAGTCCCAATGGTAAAGTTGATCAATACCTATTCCGGTAATATATATGTTTCTCCACAATGCGTACAGTCCGTAGACTTAATCCTCCTCAAACACTGAACCGGAATTAGTATGTTAGCCGAAATAACATGCAAATATAGTTTACCAAATTAAGGTAAGTAGGCAAGACACTTTAGCTCTCGAGTCGTTACGAACATTAGCCTGCTAAAAAGCACCACTATCCCCGAAATACCGTCGTATTTAAAACACCGTGATTGAGGCACTAAACAGATTTTCTACAGTTGACACGTAGACTCTGTGCGGAAAGAGAAGAGTTGTGGATGTGGAATGTATGTATACCAATACATTCCACGACTCTTCTTTTTCCGAACAGACTCTTCCTAAGGTAAACGTTCTTAGTACTCAATACGACATGCTAATGCCCAATAGATGACACATGATGCTGTCATTCCCATTGACAATGACTCAAATTCATAGATGACATGTAATGGAAAATAAGTTTATGGCAAAAATTTAATTTTTGGTACAAGCGTTTATCGCTGACTGTACTTTTCTTACGACAGACAACTAATACTCATCGAGACAATTCTAAAAACCCCTAACACAATTAGGTTGCGTTGTTTCATCACAGAGTTCCTATGGCCACCTCCTGTCCCCATCATCAGATCAGTTCGACAGTACCATATTATTGTATTGTCATCAGAACTACATACAGCTGACAATTTTCATGACGCTACGATCCTTGGAAACTGGTTAAATTAGTTACCTTAGATTCCATTACATAGTTAGTTACATACAGGTCGATAAAAGCTTAATGACATGCGTCGCTTAATGACATAATCCGTCGGTCTCTTAATTGCCACCATCAATGTGCCTGCTCTTCTTGAGCCGACTGGCATTTTCAGAGACGATGGCAGGAGGCCTGATGGGGTGTCCTTGGTTCCTTGGAGCTTGGGACGGATGTTAGTGTGGGATGCTACCTGCGTAGACACACTGGCACCGTCCCACCTCCAACGGACTAATGTAAAAGCGGGCCGGGCGGCGGAAAGCGCCGAAATTTTAAAACGTAACAAATATAAGAGCCTCGGTAGAGAGTACCATTTTGTACCATTTGGAGTTGAAACTCTAGGTCCATGGGGTCCCAGCGCGCATAAGTTGTTCGCAGAAATCGCGAAGCGTCTGGTTGACGTAACTGGTGACCGAAGAGCTGGCGGCTACCTCGCACAACGTATCAGCATTGCGATACAGCGAGGTAATGTCGCCAGCATCCTTGGTACAATGCCTCAAGGGCCTATTTTAGATTTAAGCTAGTTTTTAATTTCTTTTAGTAATACACTGTATATATCTTGTTTGTAAATAAATGATTATTATCTTACATTAAAAATAAAAGCTTGTTAATGAATATTGTGTACTTTGTTAGCTGCTAAATTAGATTTAGACTTGGTAACATTGAGTTCAATTTTCAAACATTAGAAGAATTTAAAATTATGTTAAAGGCCCGGCCGTTTCTATGCAGCCCAGATATCAGCCTATAATAGTCAGTTTACATTGTTAAAATATGCCGGATACCTCAGTATCATGGGGAGCGTAGATTGTTTTATAAATCCTGACTCAAAGGCAAATAGTAGAGTGGTAAAGGTCGGGCGTAGTGCGCGGTCCCAGCGGGGTACAATAAGGCTTTTGCTCCTTTATTGACACAAGTATACAAATAGTGATAGGTGCGTGTGTGTCGGTACGGAAATATTTCAATCGCGCCTGTAACGAGATCCCACGTGGAGGAGCGCCGCGGGCCGGCGCCATTGAGGTATATAACAAGAGACGACATCTCGAACAAAAGGTTTCCGCACCTCAGAGAAGTGCATGCATGCATGCGAAGCCGAAAATTGTTAATAAAGACGCCACGAGTATTTTTTGACTCAGTTAAACAACGTTGCATACAATACTTTTTCTACGACCAAACATTTACTTTGTAAACTAAATAATAGTAAATCAACAGTTATTCCATTGCTTACCGGTGAAATGTTATTCCATCCCTTTTATTACTTATATTTTCATGTGCTATTGTTGCAACTTTTTAACACGTACGAAGGCATTTTTTAATTTTTTTTTAAATTTTCTGTACATGTGTGGCATCTCGTCAATGGTCGGTGACGTACTAAAAGCAAAGAAGTGCATGCACTTCTCTGAGGTGCGGAAACATTTTGTTCGAGATGTCGTCTCTTGTATATACCTCAATGGCCGGCGCAGTGAAAAAATTGAAATCAGTGGGACAACTCAAAGCCACAGGCGCTTTGTTATATCAACGGAATCCGACGGACTATTGAGTTAGCGAATACTCTCGTCAGGCAATAAACGTTTTTGGGTGTTGTTTTCTAGTCTACTAGTACTAGTTCCGCTCTGAATACCAACGGCACGAACATTTGAGAGCGCAGCCAATCACAAACCTATAAGTAAAAATAGTTTTTTTTTCTTCACAGATTCAAGTCCCGCACTCAAAAAAATATTTGATGTGCATAAAAACTTTCAACCCCTTTTTCACCACCTTGGGGGATGAATTTACAAAAACGCTGAAATCTGTTTTCTTCTCTTTTATTATAATACCTTTTTACGAAGTTTCAAGTTCCTAGCTTACAATAAAATTTGAACCCCAAGACAAACTTTCATCCCCTTTTTAACCCCCTTAGGGGTTGAATTTTTAATAATGTTCAATTAATGTTATTTTTTTATTTTATGTTACGCGTTTATAAGAAGTTTCAAAGAATTTGTAATGGATTCCATCTTTCAACCCCGTTTAAACCCTGTTAGGAGATGAATTTTTAAAAACACTGAAATTACTTTTCTTGTATTTTAATAATATGCCCATATACAAAGTTTCAAGTCCCGCACTCGAAAAAAATTTCGATCTCCATACAAACTTTCTACCCCTTTTTCACCACCTTTGGGGATGAATTTTCAAAAACGCTGAAATTAGTTTTCTTGTATTTTAATAATATATCTTTTAACGAAGTTTCAATTTCCTAGCTCAAAATAAAACTTGAACCCCATACAAACTTTGGACCCCCATTTCACCCCTTTAGGGGATGAATTTTGAAAAATCCTTTCTTAGTGGACCCCTAGACCTTATAAGGAACCTACTTGCCAAATTTGGACTTTCTAGTCCCAGCGGTTTGGACTGTGCGTTGATTTAAGTCAGTCAGTCAGTCAGGTATTTCACGTCTATTTATATAGATGTACGAGGGGCGTTCAAAATATTCTCGGTATTGATATCTTACGACCTCTTCTAAAATTTCTTTCGTTACTGGCCGCTAAGGTTTATTCATTGACATTAAAAAAAAGTATAATTCGAACCGAGATGGTCTTTTGTTTTTCTGCAATTGCTGAACAAACATGAACATCATGTGCGAATTGACAATGTTAACTAAATTAGAACATCGATGCGTGATAAAATTCTTGACAAAACAGGGTAAAAATCAAAAAACCATAAAAGAGGAAATGGATTGTGTTTACCGTGAGTCTGCTCCTTCTTTATCTACCATTCAAAAGTGGTCAAGCAAGTTTAAACGCGGAAGGGAGAGTATTGAAGATGACCTTAGACCTGGCCGGCCTGTAGTAGCTACTTCACAAGAAAATATTGATAAAGTGGAAAAACTTATATTGGAAGATGGTCGAGTGAAGGTAAAATCTATAGCACAAGTAACCAATCTCTCTATTGGTACCGTACATGATATTATACATGACCATCTTAATATGTCAAAAGTAAGTGCAAGATGGGTTCCGCGAATGCTGACTCGGCTTCAAAAAGACATGCGTGTAGCTTGTTGTTCCGATTTTATTGACCTGTGCGGTGAAAATCCTGATGAGGTGCTGCAAAGAATAGTTACTGGAGATGAAACCTGGGTTCATCATTATGACCCAGAGGGTAAACAAGAGTCCATGCAGTGGCACATTAAGGGTTCAGCTCATCCCAAGAAGTTCAAGGTCATCCCTTCAGCTGGCAAGGTCATGGCCACGATATTTTGGGATTGTGAAGGAGTATTACTAATCGATTATAAAGAAAAAGGTGTAAATATCACAGGACAGTACTACGCTAACATTCTACGTCAATTAAAGGATGTAATTAAAGAAAAGAGGCGAGGAAAGTTAACCAAAGGTATTCTGCTTCTGCATGACAACGCCCCCGTCCATACTGCTCATATTGCCAAGGCAGCTATTGTTGAATGTGGGTTTAAAACTGTTACTCACCCACCGTATAGTCCGGACTTAGCCCTCAGCGACTTCTTTTTGCTCCCCAATCTTAAAAAGGATCTGCGTGGAAATAAATTTTACAGTACATATGGGGCTACTTTTCCGCACTAGTGCGTAAAATAGCACTTTTCGTGCGTATGTCGAAACTTTAAAGTGCCATATGTACTGTAAAACGTTGTTCGATACACGTGCGAATAGGTAATTCGTAACTCGTGTCGATTTAAAACACTCCCTTCGGTCGTGTTTTAATTTATCGCCACTCGTTTCGAATTTCCTCTTTTTCGCACTTGTATCGAAAATAACTATTCTGACGATGAAGCATTGAAGGCGGCAGTGGAGGAGCATTTTTACACGAAAGATAAAAAATATTTTTACGAGGGATTAAAAAAAATAATTGATCGATCTTTTAAGTGTATGAACATAGGGGGGGAGTATATTGAAAAATAAAAATATCAAACTTTTCGTACTTGTTTGTTTTCATTCTCATACCGAGAATATTTTGAATACCCCTCGTATTTATTTTAATAAAATGTGTCACGTTATTACAGACTAAAATCATGTAACAAAAAACATTTTCACATCACCTATTCGGAAAAGGGCTTTTTCTTCTCTGCTAGGAGGGGTCAAAGTGGCAGTTTTTCTTCCAGCTAAAAGGAATCAAAGTGGCACTTTTCAGCTCTAGGACACTATTTTGTTGCTATTTTATTTTTAGCTTAATTAATATTCTGATAAATAATAATTTCCTCATAGGTGATGTGAAAAGCAGTAGGTATGTGTCACATGGTAGCAAAATTATTTCCACGTTGGGGGTTAACCTCCTACGCTCGGGATTCTATCATAGAACTTTGCTTCGTTTAGGAATCAATGTACGCCCTCGACGTAAGTATGTAATTTTGCTCCCTTGTGACACAATCTACTAATTTTTATATCGAATTGGTAACTCATAATATAACAAACAACGTAATAATTACATTTTAACAGATAATAATATATAAAATGGCTTGTGTAACTATCAGTTTTATTATAATTATATTAAACATTACACTGCCGTACCTATGCCTCATCAATTTTTATGTCCGTATAAAATACCGCAAAGCGCCCATTGCCCCTTCGAAGATTTGATAAGCGCATGATTACGATACTCAGAAAACATGAACTTACACGCATATTTTTTACTCACACCAACACAGTAAGAAGTGTTCAAAATAAATTGCAGATAAGAATAATTTTCCTGGTTGTACGTTATTCTCAGACGTCGTTGTCTAAATGCTGTGCTCGTATTTTTGCTTCCCTTTTTATAACGCAAAGTCGTCATAAAAGTGGGTACCTCGAGAAGATAAGGAAGTTATACAGCGACGTCCTCCCGGCTCGAACTCGAGCAATCCATCTCTCGTAATTGCATTAGGTATATTCGCGACGCGTGGCTCGAGTCCCCAAAACGAATGATTTCTTTCCAATATCGACACTTTGAAGTATTTTTATTAAGTAGTGTCGTTCCCTTCATAGTCAATATGGAACGACGCTTTGATGGTTTAGAAATGATACATACAGAGCGCTTACTTAACATTTGTGACGCGATATTTCACATTTATTGTCGGGACAAAGCGAAATCGTCGTTTAAAATTTATTATATTATTCATTAACATCATGTGATATTAGTTAAAATTAAATAATTCTACTTAAACAAAACAAACCAATTTTGTCATTTTGATGTCAGGTGCACGATCGAATTGGCCTGAAAAACGTATGTGTAAGTTAATTATTTATCTACCTACTGTATTTAAAAATTCATGATATCCAATTTACTAAGGTAAATTTACTATGGTTACAATTTTATTTGTTCGTGATACTTAACTTGGTTCATTTATACTAGGCACAGACAAGACATCCTCTAGACTGAGCATAGTAACGCTACCCCCTCTGCCACTATATACGGTAATTTTACTCCATCTTCGAGTCAAAGTGTCAGAATCCCGTGCCGTGTTTGGTCGGTGTCTTTGAACGGACCAATCACGGCACGGGATTCGCTCACCTCGTCCCCCCGCACCCCCGTATTTTTGGCAGCATAGGTTTCATGAAATAATTGCTCTAAACTCCGTCTAGAGGA
Source organism: Cydia amplana (assembly GCF_948474715.1). NCBI lineage: Eukaryota > Metazoa > Arthropoda > Insecta > Lepidoptera > Tortricidae > Cydia > Cydia amplana. The sequence goes on along the minus strand of NC_086077.1, from coordinate 8,225,574 downwards.
TTCCTAGTCTATGATACTAGGTATACAGTATTAAAACAAATAAAAAATATATAAATAACTGTTAATATTGTGCACATTTTATGTAAAAAAAAACGGAACTTTTAACAATAAACGTGAAAAGCTATTAAATCAAAAACTGATATACCTATATACCTAAACCTTGTACCTACAGTACAAGTTATTGATATAAAATACCTTGATTTGGTTTGATGAAAAATATTCAGGATTATTATGTTAAAGTAAAGGGAATCCAACAAAAAAACAGTTTAGCTTTTCAGTTTTTGTATAATTTCGATTTATTAACATTTCAGCTTCAATTTAATTCCTAATAATATACTCATACCTTTTTTTTTCATTGATACAGAAATCATAGTCTTTTTCATTTCTGCTACCGTACCGTTAACATTCGAAGAAGAAATTTAGATATTTGCAATAAGCTGGCAATAAGTACAATTGCTGACCGGACTTACGGTGGAGATAATCATTAGATCTTTGACACGAGAACGCATCAATTGGATTTCAGTTTCATGGCCGTATCATTAAAATTTAAATAACCAAATATGTTTTATTTTGTTTATACAGCACTTAAAAAAAAATGGAGGACAAAATACGAATACATAGTCCCAACGGATGTTGGGCGCTACTTTAATTTACATTTTCTTTCGGAATGATTACACAGACTCGTTTATTATTCAGGTTTTCGTGACTGTATGTAATTCTATTTCCGTTTTTCGCGTTCCTCCCATCATTCTCACAGCTTGACGCACATTCACAAGTACTCGGCTGACACGCGCCAGAAGACACACGTATTCAGTTTGTGAGTGTCTCCACGTCCACTCTCCGGTTTCGTATTGTATGTCAGATGCTGTTATCTCCATAGTACCGAGTACTCGCCTCAGACGAACTAGTAGAAAATAAACATTTGAAGTTACACAGTAACTTTGTCCACGTGTGGACCAAACATAGGTATAAATAGAGCAACGGAACTCCACTCTAACACGGAGCTGAACTAAACCTTTGTATGATGGTGCAAGTAAAACTCGCGACATGTTTAGAAGTGCATCACCACGTGAAGGCGCAGTGCAAATAAATATCACGATGTGGCAAACAAGCTTCATCACCGAGTGTTCTTTCAATCCAATCAAATACGCTCCACTTCAGTATAACGGAGAGCTCGTCACACCAGTAACCACATATTGACAAACATTTTAGCGCGGAGTTGGGCCGCGATACTCTTAAGACAAAAGGACAAGTTTGGGTTAATTAAATTCCAGTGTTGGGCTTTCAACGCCCTGTGTCCCGAGGAGCTCGTCACGGCGTCTTGAGCAAAGTAAAGTGTGAAAGCCTTATCACCGCGCTAGTTGCCCTCCTTCTTCCCCCCTCCCAGCCTTGCTTGTTCACACCCCACCGAAGATTAATGCGCTTCTAATGAATCAGCTACCGTGACAAATCAGGACGCAGTAATGGATAAGGGCTTTCCGATCTTGCGGCCACAATAAATTCGAATATTACTGATTGCTTTTGTGAACATTCTTACCGTTATACTTAAGAGGTATAAACACATATCTTGTTATCTTTTCTGAATGACATAAGTATATATGTCGATCCAAAATTGGACAATAGCATGTCAGGTCATGCTTAGTACATATATATTTTGTATTTGCCCGTCCATCACAATAAGTGAACTTATAGTGGTAGCTTTGTAAATAGGTACTGCTGACTTAAAATAACACAGCTACAGCTCACACCGACTGGTTAGATCCTTTTCCCAAAATCATAATTTACCTGTAGCATAATTTCTATTCGCATTTTCTTCTATTCTTAATTTACACCAGACGCATTAATTCCTAACATGATTTTGCCATTCGCATATTTTCCCATTAGACAATTTAGCCACTCACAAATATTTCTTACGGCGTTTATTCTATAATCAAAAAATCGATTACCCCACCCCACTTTCTTTTCAAAAAACATTTAGTTCAGAACTTAGCTAGACGGAGCCCCGCTTCGCGGGGCTCCTATTTCTAGGCGGTTTGCCCTTCGGGCATCTGAAGTTACCTAACGAACCTAACCTACCTAACCTATTAATTTAGTGCGACGTCCATGAAAACATTACACTTTGGGGAAAAAAGTGTAGGTAGGTTAGGTTCGTTAGGTAGCTTCAGATGCCCGAAGGGCAAACCGCCCAGAAATAGGAGCCCCGCGAGGCGGGGCTCCGTCTAGCTAAGTTGTAAACTAAATGTTTTTTTGAAAAGAAACAGTGCGGTGGGACAATCGCCTAAGAAATAAAAAGAATGCGAATAAAACGACTTGGAAAGTATTAATTATGAGAAAAATTTAACCGTGGAATTAATGCGTCTGGTGTAAATTAAGAATAGGAAAAAATGCGAATAGAAATTATGCTACAGGTAAATTATGATTTTGGGAAAATGATCTAACCAGTCCTCACACCATAGGAAAAAACCGCGTTGTTGTTATACCGGGAGGTATCCGAAAATGGATTTTTCTTTCTTGATATTCCCACACCAGCTTTCTAGTACTATTAGCGATCACTAAGCTAAGCCATGGATGGGAAGACAGACGGACATGACACAACTAGTTGGCAGTCCCCTAGTTGGTAGTTGGCGGAACCCTTAAAACGACAAACTTACGAAGTGTATTATCCGATAGTTATCTTAGCCATTGTATCATTAAATGGACAACTAAATGCTTTCAGACTTTCATGAATATTCTATCATCAAAACTTGTAAGATCGCCTGACGTATTTGTGACTTACCTGCTGTTAGTTATCATTTAGAATTGAATACCTACGTCAGCTAGGTCTAGTAAAGAACTGAAGTATTAACCTTGAGTTTTTATAGTGTAGGTACAGTCGCCATCAGATATATTGGAGCGGCCATTGGTGTTCACAATATCTGAACGCGCACTCCATCGCCTTGACAATAGAGCCGTATTCAGATACATATTTGTGAGCGCCCTGGCCGCTCTGATATATATGATGGCCACTGTACCTACACGGATACTAAGATGGTTATAAGTAGCAATTTGTCAAGCTATTAGTGCGACGCATACGAAAATGATCAAAACAACAATCTATTTACCGCTGCTCCATTCATCCGGGCGCTGGTTGGCTGCCGTAATAGGTGTCGGAATGTTCTCGGAGAGTGTGAAAAGGGCATTGGACATGTGTTGCTGGCAGGAAAACTGCTTCGCTCCCCGAGGGATTAAAACTTGTTGACTGACACAAGTGCCAACAAGAATAAGAGGTCGTTACAATAAAGCTACGGTCACGCTAATCAACCGGCTGAGTAAATGACGCAATGATTTTACGCGTCGACTTTAATGGTTGCATTAAGACTTCGTATACCAAACTATGTATAATCGCATACTTTTCACTTTGGGTTCCCGACTAAACTACAATGACTTCATAAAAAACAGCCGCCATCTCGAATTTCTCAATTTTTAGTCTAATCATTATAAAAATTGGTATCTGAGGATATGTCATATGCAAGGTCTCTTAAGATCAACCCGTAGTCAAAATAGTAAACAATAGACATCTTCAATTTTTATTTTTATTTAACCGAGTCGAAAATTAAACAGATGTCTAAAGTCTATTTTTTTATTCGGTAGACTGAAATGACAGCTAATTGTATGAACATGAAATGTCATTTCATACTATTAACTGTCATTTCAGTCTACCGAATAAAAAAATAGACTTTATATAATTTGGACGAATCGCGAGTTATTATTAGTCTGGGGCGAATTACGTAATAATTACTCTTAGATATAAACGTTATGGAAATAAAACAAATGATTGCGCAAATCTGACCAAATTCAACGCCATACGCCATGCTAGCACATATTCCTATTACAAACCCGTTGCTTTTTCCTGGGGATAGCTTTAAGGGTCAGCTATTGACATTATTTTCAAACACACTGCCGTGGACAAACTAGCAAAAGTTTGGTCTACAAATATGAATGCAACGATTCTCAACGTCAAGTGTTAGTGGGAAAGAGGCAATCAATATGTTTTTTTTTTTGCATTACGCATCAGATGCCGCTCCTCTAAACAGACGTACTGACAGCCAATCATTCGATCCGCTGCCTAAATTACTCGCGGCTCGCCGCATTTGCCAAATACGGAATGGTATTTGAAAACTATTTTTACATACGCTGATCCGCTTGTTTGATTCTGTCACACAATTTTGAGAAAATTGCGTATTCACAGCTGGACATATGGTAATACATTTAATACTTTTTTTTAACCACATCGGCCTGCGCCATTAGCCAGTATTTACACAGACATTTGACATCTAATTGACACGGGTGGTTTTCATATAAAACGACATTCACGGCCTAGCTGCATTTGCACTTTGTGACTGTGCGCTGACACTTTGCATAGTTGGTCTGTACTCTGTAGGTGGTCTGAAGGGGATTAAGACCGGGAGCCATCGAGAGCCAACTCACATTTAGTGGGGGGAGTTCTCAAGTTCGATTGCACCGCGCTTCCTTGAATTACGCAAAACAAGTTTTATTACATTTAGTTAAAAAAAACTACAACAGATCAAAATCACAAATTAAAATAAAAAAAACCATAAACGGCCGTATCTTACTGCCACCAATTACTGGGATTAGTTGCCAAGCGGATCCCAGGCTCCCATGAGCCGTGGCAAAATGCCGGGACAACGCTAGGAAGAAGAAGAAACGGCCGTATCTTTTTTTTAGTTAACTAAGAAGTTTGATTTTTTTCACGGCTATAAGAGGCTGTAGACCTAAGTAGTACATTATATTTAGGAACTTATTAATAGGCACAGAATATCTAGTGGTATGTCCGGACGTCCCAGTGTGCTTCTATGAAACAGATCTATAGACTGCATTCCAACTGCAACTTGTAATGAGAACTGCGTAGTCTACGTGCACTTGATACATCCAAGTTTGAACTGGCATGCATCTATTCCATTCTGCAGTATATTTCAGTACTTAATCCTCGTGTGACATACATAGACGAACTAATCTCAGCACAGAGTAAGTAGGTACTTTACGCTAAGCTTGCCCGTATATCAAAATAGTTGACTCATTTTATGACTCTCCATTAGTTAATATGGTTTTATTTAACTAGCGGATAGTCACGAAATTAATTAATTTTATTAGTAGATTTGCTAAACATACAAGGACATGTTATTATGTTAATCATACTCAGAGTAGTGAATAAGTAGGTCATAATGAAAATCAAAACTGTATCGATGTTTTCTGTATCGGGGTTGGCCTAAACAAAGTTAATGCTAAAGTTCTAAAGGAGATGGGATGGAGTAGTACATATAATATAACGGTTTTTACACGGATAGGGACGTAAACAGAAGCTAGTTCAAAATAGGTACCCAGAATAAAAAAATAAAATAATATGAACTTTCACAGATGTTTTCTTCATCTTCACAATTAGTAGATTAATAATTTCAACGAAAAATCATGTATCCTATTACTAACAACAAATACCTACCTATTACACTTTGCTAAATGTCTGAAAACTCGAATATAAGCCAGATAAATTCAAAAGGCATAAAAAACAAAAACAAGATCCTATAACACTTTAGGATTCTGCAACCTTTCGTGACATAACCAATTTTTTTTAAACTGCGCTACGCCGCTAGCTTTCGCGAAAGACATTCAGATTAGACTGTTGTTTATCCCACTTACTTGATTCCTTTGTATTTTATATCTATTTGTTGCTTCATTTCCCTATACTTACAAACACCAAGCAAGAGCTGAATTACTAAATAAATGCAGTCCAGCCTTTACCTCACTTTTCATTAATTAAAAAAAAGTATTTGAGGAACCTAAGTACGAGTATCTAAGGCAAATTCATTAGTTCCAAACTACCCCGTTTTATATCAAATTAACACCGCTATACCATCTATCTATCTAGGTTAACGATTTTAGGTATAATTTACGTTACGTATAAATTTAAGTACGTCTCTTTATCTCAGATGTGTCAAAACAACCGCCTAACCCATTCACAACGAATATCCCTAAAAGCGTTTAAATGTTCCATGAGGCACTGCTGCAAGGCGCTACGGCAGATGTCACATTTTACTAAATATTAGCAGTGCACACTCGTGTGGATTTTAACCTAGTATTTTTTACATTAAGTATTACGTACAAATGGCGAGGATGCTTACATTTTGCAGGTCGAACTTGACTCGGCACTTAGCGCGCCACTCGTCTTAAATAATACGGTAAAGCATTTCCATGCTGATGCACGAAAATAAACGCCATTAGTATTTTCGTGTTGTCGCTTACATTTCTCTCGGGAGTAAGAGGTGTTTTGAGGCCTGCAATCATTTTCCCTTTATACGAAGCTTCTTATAAGTCTATTACATTTATCTTCTTAAGTATAAGTGGACCAATTCGTTGGTGTAAAAATCACTTTTGTGACACCAACGCGGTTTAGTCGTTGGCAAGAGACGATCACTGAAATATCCTTTAATGCACCATCAAAATACTGGTAAGCTGATTAAATTGAAGTTACGTTAGATTAAATTAAGAAACAAAACGCAAGCCCAGATATAATTTAAGGAGACAGGCGGACCCTAAAATCACTGTCAAAATTAAATTTGGACTGTATTTAAAGAGATCATAATAAAGCCTGTTTGTAGGAATGGAATGAACAGAGGGAGCGAGGGCCCGATTTATATTCAATGGCCGGCTATAAAGAAAGCACGACTTTGACCCCTTGTAATTACGATAACATTTTGTTTAGAATACAAATTATACTTCCCTGACCCTCTGTACAGAGAAGATTTTATATGCGTTGAGATTAACAGACACATATATTCTGATTCTTTTTACAGTAGTCATTTTAAGTAGGTACCTTTCACAAAAATATGTAAAAAATGAATTATGTAATGTTTTAGAGAACATTAATTAGATCGATTAGACCCTTTGCACCTAAATACTTAGTGTAAGGCCTGAGTAGACGCTCAAAGCGGAGCGTTCGGCGGGGCGTGCAGCGTGGCGTCGGGGTCAGGAGTAATTTGATCAGCGTGCACTAAGGCCGCTCCTATACGTTTGCATTTGTGCTATTATCTATGAAAAGGGACCTTATTGCCGATGGCGCTTACGACATTGACATCGATAAGCAAAAAACGTAGTAGTTTAAAATTGGGGATTCTGGCACATGTTTAGTTGTTTTGATTCCCAATTTAGCAATTAAGTTTCTTTGAATACTGGAACAGTCAATGTTGCTGTCTATCCAATGCGGAGGTCAATTTATGTTATGTGACGCTGATGAACTGATCAGTCATGTTGTGTTAGAAAACTTAAATCGGATTTAAAGGTCCCTTTGTAGTTTTTTATAAATAACTCTTAAACGGTGACCTGTAGCCAAAATGTTCTGATGCATAAGTAATCTTCAGAAAATTGTCTACATTAAATATTCTATACGCTTTTTCGCTAGGATCAATATTAAAAAAAAAAATTTAAGGGCAAAAAGTTAATTATAATCAATTGTTAATATTTTTTGTAAATAACTCGTAAATGGTGGCCTGTAGCAAAAAATGTTCTGATACATAAGTAATCTACATAAAATTTTCTACATTAAATATTCTGTACACTTTTTCGCTGGGATCAATATTTAAAAAAATATTTAAGGGAGAAAGTTAATTATAATCAATTGTTAATATTTTTTGTCAATAACTCGTAAACGGTGGCCTGTACCAAAAAATGTTCAGAAACATAAGTAATCTACATCCAATTTTCTACATTAAATGTTCTATAAAAAAATTCGGTAGGTTCAATATTTAAAAAAATATTTAAGGGAGAAAGTTAATTAATGGGGAAGTTAGTGCACTGAGTTGTCCCTTTTGTCCCAGGCGATGCCGCTTGACACAATTGTTCCTTGGATCATACTTAATTGATCTGAAGTTTTAACCTGGATATTAACTTTTGACTTCCCCCCAAAAAGGGAGAGGAGAAAAGTGGTTCCGGCGGTACACTGCGCTCTGTTTGATATAAAGCCGCAATCCGATGATTGATTGACATAATTGTTCTCCCAGAAGGAGGTTCGTGGGGTATTTGTCTTTGGTACGGTCGTATAGAGGGCGGCTGGGTGACCTCCAGAAAATTCCGACTTTTGGTCTACCGCTTCCGGTCAGAAAAATGTTTGACGGCCCGGCCAAACGGTCGGACCTAGGACCGCCATTATTTTTTCAAAATGGCCGACTTATTTATTTTAATTTTTTCAAGTTTGTCCTAGCGCGCTGAAATTTTGGTCACGGAAACTCGGGGTCCCCTAGATTCCTATGAAAAATTCTTTTTTTGAAAAATGTTTTAATTGCGGAAAAACTGGGCACTTTTATTTTGTATGGCAACTTTTAAACGGTGCGTGATATGTGGGGGGTGCTCGACCAAATGTCATAGAGGGCCTCTAGGGAAATAAAACTGCATTGAAAAAAATCTAAATGGCCGACTTTTTTTTTATTTTTTTAATTTGGTCTGAGCGCGCCGAGATTTGGCATGGCAAGAGATAGCGGCCTCTAGATTCCTATGAAAAAAAATATTTTTGGAAAAAACCCAAGATGGCGGAAAAAATGGCAATTTTTATTTTGTATGGCAGCTTTTAAACGGTGCGAGATGGGTGGGGTTGCTCGACCAAATGTCATAGAGGGCCTCGAGAGTAATGTAATAGCATAGAATACCGCCTATAGAAACCTAATATTGGTCATTTTGTTCGCGACGCAACTCACCAAACTGTGAGGTGCGGGAGGGGTACTCACGGCGTTGCGATTGGTCGTTTCAAATATGGCGCGATGTCACGTGTCAGCGTAGGGATGGGACACGTTCATTACGGACAGTGGTACAGTAATTTATTGTGGTAAAATTGTTATCATTTAGTTTAGGTACTTAAAGTAAACTTATTTAAGAATATTATTGACTAATAATATTTTAGCAATGTAAAAATGTAGGTAAAACCTAAAAATGTTACTTAACATAATGGCATTTATATCTAAAGTTGTTCCCGCATCTTGCATTTTAAACTTTAGATCTTTATATTATTTCCACTTAAAATCGCGATCTCTTTCAATCCTAATACGAGCAAAATTTGTCACCGAAAGTTCATACAATTTACTTTCCGTTTTGTTACGGTCATTATAGAGTGTTCTATTAAAAACATAATGAAATAGGCCAAAAAAATTGGGTGCATTGTTTTTTTCTCAGTAAAAATGGAAATGGTTTGTTAACTGAGTAGTGTCGCGGGTTCGAAACCCGGCTCGTACCAATGAGTTTTTTGGAACTTAGGTACGAAATATCATTAGATATTTACTAGTCGCTTTTCGGTAAAGGAAACATCGTGAGGAAACCGGACTAATCCCAATAAGGTCTAGTGTACCCTCTGGGTTGGAAGGTCAGATAGCAGAAGCTTTCGTAAAAACTAGAACCTACGCCAATTCTCGGGACTAGTTGCCAAGCGGACCCTAGGTACCCATGAGCCGTGACAAAAGCCGAAACAACGCGGGGAAGATGATGACGTATGTCTATCACAAACCAAAACCGAGTTCCCTCGCACTTCTTTGAAGTTCATCATCGGGTCCATCTCGTGACATGAGACCTAACTTCTCTCCTAGAGGATTCTAAAAAAACCCACACAACATATGCCTATCACAAACCAACACCGAGTTCCCTCGCACTTCATTGAAGTTCATCATCAGGCCCATCTCGTGACATGAGACCTAACTGCTCCCCTAGAGGATTCTAAAAAATCCACACAAAATATGCCTATAACAACCCAACACCGAGTTCCCTCGCACTTCTTTGAAGTTCATCATCAGGCCCATCTCGTGACATGAGACGTAGCTGCTCCCCTAGAGGATTCTAAAACACCCACATAACATATACCTATCACAAACCAACACCGAGTTCCCTCGCACTTCTTTGAAGTTCATCATCAGGCCCATCTCGTGACATGAGACCTAACTGCTCCCCTAGAGGATTCTAAAAAACCCACACAACATATGCCTATCACAAACCAACACCTAGTTCCCTCGCACTTCTTTGAAGTTCATCATGAGGCCCATCTGGTGACATGAGACCTAACTGCGCACCTACGCGATTCTAAAAAAACTCACCCATTTCTTATTTTAAAACTAGAACTCTATAATGATTATACTACTAGCAAAAAACGAAAATACGTATACCTACTTAATATTTAAGATAAACTACCATTATATTAAAACTACAGATTAATTACATTATTATATTCAATTAAAAGTAAAAGAGAATCACAGTTTTGTTTTATATTTCTTAAAATGGTACAATACGGTACGAACGAAGGCACGAAGTTCGCGCAACTGACGAAACCATCATCGTCGCATCCCTAGTCGTAATGTGAAAGGGATAGCACATTGCATTTTCAAGTTGACGAAAAGGGACGGACATACTTCGCCCTGAGCTTATTGACCACTATAAAATGAACCCCGCGGACAAGAAACAATTTTCAACGAAATAATGAATTTGACTTTCCCGTCGAAGGTAATTCCATCTGTTTTGTAAGTAGAAGTCTAAGATGACTTGCCACACCATATTACGCTGCAATATCCCATGATTTTCTCAAGAATTCAATAGTTTACGATTTATTTTCTTAGACACGTGCACACTGCTAACAGGTCGTAAGCTTGGTCGCTACTATTCGGAGCGGCGCGCGTGCGATATTATATTTGACCTATGCACCATACGGGTGATGACCGCGAGTCGTCCTATAAGCTCTGTCTATAGGGGTTGGTCTGTGTGTAATAGGGATGATGACACATGTTGAATTTTAAAACAAAATCTAGTAAAATAGATAGCAAACGAGCAATTTATGACAATAATGTGGATATTAAAATAAAATATTGAAAAATTACAAAACTACAGGACCTGAAAGTTTCAAAATTTAAGTTTTTTTTTAACTTCCAAAAACGATAAAAGTAAGGGTACCATTCGATTCCTTACATTTTATCCAAAAAAATATTGTATAGCAACTATATACATAAACGCAATATTTCACCGACAAAAACGCAATTTTCTTGTTTTGTCCATACTACTCCATACTACAACATGGGCTCCCAGAGACCTTGACGTCACGGTCCCTTGCCGTTTTGTATAGGGCGGTTCGCGAGTGAAGTGCGACTGTCGGCCTTTGACTACAATTTCTGACTTTTGTGTTACTTTAATGCAATGGGTCCCATATAGACATTTGATCCTAAAAACAAACCCGATCGATTGATACCATAAATGAAAATTAGTCATGTAGCGTATTGCATTTAAAAATTTTCAAAATGGCCGACTTTTTTTCGGCGCTTCGGCGACGCTCGCTTATCAAGACAGTTGACTTGGTAGAACGCTTGGAAGCGCTGCATTCACGCAGCTCGGCCTTCGGCCTCGCTTTAAATTACTGGGGGTTGCACGCTTGGGAGTCGGTGTGAAGGCTCCGGGCCTTTGGCCCTCCGTCGGGGTCGGCCTTCGGCCTCCCAGCCTGAAGCTCGCCCTTCGGGCTCGCTTAACACAGTTTTTGTATAGAATTTTGCTTGGTTCGTCAGTCAGCCGCATGCCAAATCTCAGCGCGCTCGGACCAACTTGAAAAAAAAAAGTCGGTCTTTTTGAAAATTTTTATATGCAATTCCATTTCTCTCGAGGCCCTCTATGACATTTGGTCGAGCAACCCCACCCATTTCGCACCGTTTAAAAGCTGCCATACAAAATAAAAATTGCCATTTTTTCCGCCATCTTGGGTTTTTTCCAAAAATATTATTTTTCATAGGAATTTAGAGGCCTCTATCTCCTGCCATGCCAAATCTCGGCGCGCTCGGACCAACTACAAAAAATTAAAAACAAAAGTCGGCCATTTTGAAATTTTTTCAATGCAGTTTTATTTCCCTAGAGGCCCTCTATGACATTTGGTCGAGCACCCCCCACCTATCACGCACCGTTTAAAAGTTGCCATACAAAATAAAAGTGCCCAGTTTTTCCGCAATTAAAACATTTTTCAAAAAAAGAATTTTTCATAGGAATCTAGGGGACCCCGAGTTTTCGTGACCAAAATTTCAGCGCGCTAGGACAAACTTGAAAAAATTAAAATAAAAAAGTCGGCCATTTGAAAAAATAATGGCGGCGTCAAAAACTGCCAGGGTCCCTCTATGACATTTGGTCGAGCACCCCCCACCTAGGTCCGACCGTTTGGCCGGGCCGTCAAACATTTTTCTGGCCGGAAGCGGTAGACCAAAAGTCGGAATTTTCTGGAGGTCACCCAGCCGCCCTCTATACGACCGTACCAAAGACAAATACCCCACGAACCTCCTTCTGGGAGAACAATTATGTCAATCAATCATCGGATTGCGGCTTTATATCAAACAGAGCGCAGTGTACCGCCGGAACCACTTTTCTCCTCTCCCTTTTTGGGGGGAAATCAAGAGTTAATATCCAGGTTAAGACTTCAGATCAATTAAGTATGATCCAAGGAACAATTGTGTCAAGCGGCATCGCCTGGGACAAAAGGGACAACTCAGTGCACTAACTTCCCCATTAATTAACTTTCTCCCTTAAATATTTTTTTTTAATATTGAACCTACCGTATTTTTTTATAGAACATTTAATGTAGAAAATTGGATGTAGATTACTTATGTTTCAGAACATTTTTTGCTACAGGCCACCGTTTACGAGTTATTAACAAAAAATATTAACAATTGATTATAATTAACTTTCTCCCTTAAATATTTTTTTAAATATTGATCCCAGCGAAAAAGTGTACAGAATATTTAATGTAGAAAATTTTATGTAGATTACTTATGTATCAGAACATTTTTTGCTACAGGCCACCATTTACGAGTTATTTACAAAAAATATTAACAATTGATTATAATTTATTAACTTTCTCCCTTAAATATTTTTTTAAATATTCATCCTAGCGAAAAAGCGTATAGAATATTTAATGTAGACAATTTTATGAAGATTACTTATGTATCAGAACATTTTTGCTACAGGTTATCGTTTAAGAGTTATTTATAAAAAACTACAAAGGGACCTTTAAATCCGATTTAAGTTTTCTAACACAACATGACTGATCAGTTCATCAGCGTCAGATAACATAAATTGACCTCCGCATTGGATAGACAGCAACATTGACTGTTCCAGTATTCAAAGAAACTTAATTGCTAAATTAGGAATCAAAACAACTAAACATGTGCCAGAATCCCCAATTTTAAACTACTACGTTTTTTGCTTATCGATGTCAATGTCGTAAGCGCCATCGGCAATAAGGTCCCTTTTCATAGATAATAGCACATTTGTTTAACATGCACGCCGCACGCCCTGCCCCGCTGCACGCCCAACTCGAGCGTCCACTCAGGCCTTACACTTAAGCTAATAAAAACCAAAATGACACCAGCTAGTTCCGTATCCGCTCGGTGCACCTACCACATTAAAGTGGTGGTCAAAGGGGCCTCTACATTATGGTTTCGGCTCCGCACAAACCTCCCGAAGGTCCCGAACACTATTGTTCCGTGAACGGGGAAAACAAAATAATAATTTGGGCAAAACATCATTTTCTATTTCTAAATTGAGAAAACTATTTTTCACCGAGGCCTTACGAAATACTAGTTTTAACTAGTGAAAACCCGTTTTCAGTGAGGCGATAAGGAAAACTAGTTTTAACTAGGGAACACGCGTTCATACGTTAACATACAAGATACGTCGGAATCTCAAACAAAACCACTTAGACTGCAGCTTTAATTTTCCAATCCCTTTCGTGTTCAATCATGCAAATAATTTTATGAATATAATAAAATACTTAACTTCACCGACCGTTACCGGTGATTATCTTTGTATGTGCTCTGGCGCGAAGCTAATGTAATTGATCTTCGGGAGAGGTTGTAAGAAACTTAAAGAAACTCCAATCGACCCAAAACTTTTGTCATGTAACAATGTAATTAGCCCCGGGAGCTAGAGGGCCCATAACTTGTAACAAATTCTTTATCTCGTCTAGATGTTCATTTCGTGTAACACCAATTAAGTTTTTACTTAAGCGTTTTTCAATAAAATACAATACAAAACATTTTAGTTAGCTGTTCATTTAATTTAAGACTACATATTTTCCTTAAGCGTAACAAATATACACGTTATTAAAACAAGCAACAACGGTTGCACTCCGGGAGTCCCGATAGAAGTGAAAACTCACCTCACTATGTTACCGACGCCCGGTAACACGATACGACGACGTTTAGCGGAGGTATTCTATTTATTTATTATATATTACGATTATCATTCTCAAATCAGACACTTTTTCATTGTTGTTTGTTTACATACTGCCATGACAACGTCAAATTATTTGAACATAGGTAGAGTCTTGAAAAGGAGTCCGCAACATAAATGTCAAATAACATTGAGTTTTTCTTTATTGATTTAAATGCCATTTAAATTATGAGTGGCCACCTTACGGGGCTTACGGTCACGTGATCGCCTTACGCCCCTTACGGTCACGTGATCGCCTTACGCTGTCTCGAGTTTATCATTTTTTCCCCACCTCAAAAAATGCCCAGCGCCGCTAAAGAAGTTTTCACTTCAAAAAGGCCTAAATCCTTGGAACAAAATATTCGTAATCTTATTAAATATACTCATTAAGTTATCAAGTGATTAAAGCGATTGTATATCAAATTTACTTTTTTTAATACAAACAAGTCCAAAAAAGAAATCCGGTCTGCAAATTAAGTAAAGCAATAACTTAGCTGTAGATAAAATTATATTATCGGGCTTGAAGCTTAAATAAATTAACGTGTACAAAAAAAATACCTGATAAAATATTTAATTTAGTCTTCCTTCATTAATTAACGTTTAAGTGAACCTTTTTTACCCGACGGCTTTGGTATTAGGCAAGTTTTTATTATTTTAAATACCTACTATGGTTTCAATATTTTCAATACTTATAGTTGAAATATCCAGTGATATACAATTTTGTAACTACTATTATATTATAAATGAGTAACTCATGTGTTTCAGGTCAATATGTTTCGCTTCATAGCAAGCGTAATATATTAATAGTCACGGAAGTTTTGCAATAATTGCTAACAAGAGTAATACCTAATAATACTTATAAAAAAACCTGCTACACGTTCAATATTTTTATATTAAATGTATGACCCATATAATTTATAATCAGCGATATCACAAGCTATAAGCAGAACACTTGAACACGACGCCTGGACCTGGACATTTCAGTTTGGCGTGCTGTTTCTAAAGATGTAAGGAGAATTTTAGTAGAAGTAAATTCAATTTTGTTGACTTAAGTAATTTTTAACGGAAAATTAAGAATTGAAATACGCTTACGATCAAATAGTGTAGGTAAGCCGTAGTAATGTCGCGCTGTATTTCCTGGAATCATTCTGCAACTGGATGGCAACTGCGGCTGCTTTACAGTTACGATATTACTATAGGTGAACCAGGATCTATTGAGGGTGCGCCATGTTGCGGAATTTCACTGGAACTAATTTTTTCATACTACACTGAATTGTCACCCTATACATGAGAATAACAGCGCCCTCTTGACAATTATCATATATTACTGGTCAGGCTATACGGCTTAAATACCTATACTATTTAATCATGAAACGTCAATTTTTTTTATAAATTTCTCGATAAATTCACATTTTGACGTGTTCTGCAGTAATGAAGTCGACTGCAGTAGTAGCCGACTGTATTACTGCCGCAAATGCCAAAATCGATGTTGCTGCCTGTAATTCTGACATTTGCGGCAGCAACGCAGTCGGTATTAATGCTGAGCAGGTCGAGCTATATTAATGCTGGTGCAGTCTGAATCCGAACCTCATCTTTACACTTAGTGTTGCTAAGTCTAAATTTAGAGAGAATTCCTAGGTAAAGTCTATTTTTTTATTCCGTAGACTGAAATGACAGTTAATTGTATGAACATGAAATGTCATTTCATACTATTAACTGTCATTTCAGTCTCCCGAATAAAAAAATAGACTTTAGGTACTCCATAAGAGACGGTCTAGTCTCGTCGTTGTAGTCTGGCAATGAGTCATTTTATCAGATGATAAGGTTACTGAAGTAAATTCGGCGAGGTATTTGAGACACAGATCAAGTTATTAAATCTTGCTACACCTAGTAAAGATGTAGGGCATCGCTTCTAATCTGGGAGCACGGTAGTGCCCCCGCCAAGACGAGCAAAGCGAAGCGCAAGGGCACTACCTACCTTTTCTCGAAGCGCTTCGTCGTTTTTTTTAACCCTCATAACTTGGGTTTGGATTATACCAGATAAACAAAATTCTCGGGATATGATGTCAATAGTGGACTTATTAAACATAAAAAATTTCAATTGCATAGCTCTTATACTTTAGATTTTATTATTCATATGTAAAAAACCCCGATTTCGTCACTGACTCACTCACTCACTCACGCACTGTTGATCATCAAAACCTCTAGGGTACTTCCTGAAGTCCTAGGAAGCTGAAATTTGGTATGTAAGATAGTATTAGTATACAAACAACAAAAAAATACAAAAACTTGAAATTGTTTGCCCCTAAGAGGGGGAAAAGGGGGGTGGAATTTTGTATGGGAAATCAATAACCGCTGAACCGATTTAGTTGAAATTTGGTTTGGTTGAGATAGTTTTTGTAATGGGGAATGGCATAGAATAGTTTTCAACCCCAAAATCACCCGTAAGGGTGAAAAGGGGGTGGAAAAGGACGTTAGGGGAAAAAAGAGTTGAAGTTTGTATGGGGAATCAGTAAAAAGCAGATTGTATAAAAGATGCCCCCAGGTACGTATTTCAGGATTTTTAATAGCAGGTACTTAAATCACACGCGCAACCCTTTAAATTAGGGGATGGAAGCAACTTACAAAAAGAAGTGAAATCCCACCAAAAACATTATCATGTAAAATGTTGCCAAGACGAAACCATAAGGCTCGCACTGACAAAAAGTTATCAGATCTCTTGTAGAGCCAAGCTTCTAACTCTACAAGCCCTAACTTCACAAACTCTACACCTTAGTCAAAATATGTGGCTTGGCCGTTTCGTTACTCCAAGAACTTATTGTATTATAAAAAATAATGAATAGGTAGTGAATACATTTTTCACCTTACGTCCATGTGACAGTAGCGAAATGGTCAAGCCACATATTTTGACTAAGGTGGAGAGTTTGTGAAGTTAGGGCTTGTAGAGTTAGAAGCTTGGCTCTACAAGAGATCTGATAACTTTTTGTCAGTGCGAGCCTTATGGTTTCGTCTTGGCAACATTTTACATGAAAATGTTTTTGGTGGGATGCAATTTCCCTCTAACCATAAAATAACTCCATCCAGACCCTTCAAAGGACAGGTGTTTTCGGCTCGAATTAGTGATAATTATGCATGAGACACATCTCGGCTTGGTTAATCTTGCAAAGTTGTAAAGTTGGCATGGCCCAAGTTGGTAAGGCTGTTAGCGGTAGTGGGCCGACGCATGTTTATTTCGGAGATTGCGAGGGTGTAACTCGAGAGTGTTTGCTGGTTTTGAGGGCGAGCGCAAACATACCCGACTTGGAGCGAGCTTAACGAGCCAACTCGGCTCATCTCGCTCTCCAACCAATCATAACGGTTTTAAAAATAACTGGGCCAACTAAGAATGGTTTGAAAATTTGGAATTAACAAATTTTGTTTGGACTTAATTATCTGGTAATACCCCTGCTGGTTTTACAAACTGTTTTCCTGAACTAACAAAAAATAATACTTACATTACGAGTACAGTGGCTCATATTTATATAATATGTAATAAATAGCAGAATGTTACTCGCTTAAAAAGGGGAAGATTTTCCATATTTTCGTAAGGCTAAATTCTCATTGCTCATTCATTTCAGATGCCTCTTTTTCCAGTTTTTCCTCTCAAATGTTTCGTTTTTGTGAATGGCGGTTAGTCATTTGATTCATGCACTTTATGCATCTAGGATGCAAACGTACATACTTTTAAGGTATGTATTAGTGTACGACTTGTTTCTTTTAACCTCAGTATCCATACGTTTTGGATTTTAAATTGAGACAATATAGGTATTTGAAGTGTAGTGTGTAAGCAAGTAATAGTACATTATTGTCGACGTTCAGAAGTAGCTACTTGCAGGCTGAGGATTCATTTTAAACGGACGACCTTGGGAGTCCGTTTAATTGAATCCGAAGCCAGCAAGTAGCCTTCCAGCCGAGTCATATAGTGCTTTTCTCAAAAATCGTGCAAGAAATAGAAATATTTTACAGAAGCAACGTTCTAATTCTCACAGAAAAAAGTAAACCCATTAAAAAGATTTGCTTGCCGCCTTTAAAAAAAAAGAAGTGTATTTTTCTGCTGAAAATACGCCAACGTATTTGAGACACCTAAATAGTCGCTGTACCAATATTATAATAATAAGTGCTGATCATCTGTTTGGCTGTTTAATGGACCTATGCCTTCATTTGATATGGCCATTTAAAGTTTGGAACTCGTTAAATAATGGAATTTGTATGCAACATTGCAGTCCCGAAATCGAGACTGCAATGTTTTTAACTTTTTAATTTTTTGAATGACCATAAACTACGCACTTCGCGACCTATTTTTTAACCGGCAACGTCGACTTTGCCGTCCATTTGTGAAAAAAATAAGACTTTATGCCTTTGTTTAAATAAGACGGATAAAAATCGGTAGGTACTTAGTAGAAGGTAGGAGATATTAAAAACTCAACAGCTACTTACTCAGATTACTACTAGCTTACAGGCTCAGAGACCCAAAAACGATTTTAGCCTCTGAGGAGGAGTTAAGTTTTGCGAGGGCGGATAGGTTTTTTAGTATTTGAGGACTTCGGCACTCCAGCGGTATCTCGAACGCCCGGACGGAAGTTTTTACCCGGGTACCGACATACACTCTTCTCACAGATCGATCCTCACCCATCCTTTCCAGGTGTCCGAGCCAGCAGAGTTGTATGGCTTTAATCTCGCCAATTATATTGGGCACCGCAACCAGCTCCTCTAGCTCCCTATTCTTTCTGATGCGTGTCCAACTTCCACCTACAATTATCTTCATCAAAAATTAAATATTAAAAACATTGTACAGCGCTCACCCTTAGTTCTTGAGACATTGGAAATCAAAATTGATTTTCTTCACACCCGACCTTATCGAGCATTACAACGTCTAAGTTAGAATAAATAAGGAGTAAGTAAAAGTAATAACAGTGCGTAAGTTGAACAAGAAAAATTAAATCAGTGACATCTATGTACAAGAAAACAACTGCCAACATCAAATTATAGTTACTTTCAGCACACCGTTAAAATAGCTGCAAGCATTCCAAAGCACCTCTGGTGGCACAAACAAGATGAAAAGTACAAAACCCACATTCCGTCGTCTTTGTATTGCGTTAGTAAAGTAAATTTTCAGACGTACGTCGCTACGTTCTACAGCCGAACAAACTGCCTCCATTTAGAAGAGCGGTAAACTGAATAATATTTACCTTTAATACTCTTTTATGTGTAGAATAATACAATGTGAAACAGAGCAGTTCGCCGACAATGGTTGGGCACGAGTTCCGTTATCGTGCAGCGAGTCGTAGGACAATCGTACGCGGCCGCTTGCTCGCGCCTCCCGCCTCGCTTGAATACACACGCGATGTACGCTCTCTGACGGATATTCGGATAGTCGAGAGTACGCTTTATACTGAACACTTTCCTTACAAAGCGAAAAGTTTACGTTCAACTAAATGCACACGGCCAGTCGTTTGTGCGCTCATCCAGGCTTCACATTTGTCAAGTTGGAAACTCGCATCTCACCCACCTAGTGGGACTTCGTTTTCATTTGATAGTGTTACCTACTTTATGCGCAAGCTCTTTTGAAGTGGAGTTTAAAATATATTTGTTAAATATCAGCATTCATTTTTGTTTTCAGATTTAAACAAAAAGAAAACAAATGTCGAGGTATTTTTGCCACCGTAGAACACATATCCGAAAATTGAACTTGATATTACCTTCGTAATAAGTAGTAGATAGATTATGATTATGATTATGATCTCAACGCAAAATTAATTTCAAAGTACTACATATTTATCGACTTACTACTAACTACTCGTAGTATAAGTTTTATTGTTAGGCGACCACATTGATTTGCTTTCTTCTGCGTAGAACTTATCTTAACTAACGCAATAAGATCGTAGTAATTCATCTATTAGTAGGAAACGAGTAATATTAGCCGCTAACCGGGCTCGTGTTCGACGACTTACCTGCAGCCGGTACGGAGATGAATGGTCTTCTAATGAATCGGCTGCCAGAGCGCAAAGTTCGTTACCGTAATGGATAACGTGCGGCACACGCGCCTGCGGCCGACACGACCCGACGTCCCGCTGAATTTGTTTATTGAACCAAAATGTTTATGACCGGAATATTTACAATTCCCAGAAAGCCCAAAAGTTTTATGACCTGCGGGTATATGCGCTGAAATAATTTCACTAATGATCGGAGCTGTTTGCGGTACTGTGATTAGGGAAATGTTTTTCAAGGTAAAACTTTAAATGGCGCACGTTTTATTTATTGCCGGAGATCATACGTAATGTTGTCTGAGAACAAAAATGGGATTTTTTTGTAGAGATTACATTTGGGGAAGTAAAGCGACTACATATTTTTACTTTTTAACAATTTTAATATTTACCGGGGTGCAGTAAATTATATTATCAGTATATTCATGTTCACGAGGCGTATTCTGATTATAACAGGGGTATGAATTTGACCTGTATTTGTTATGGATATGATCTGTCAGTGTGAAAAGTGACGTTTCCGGTTGAAGAATCTAGTTTTCGTGTGATTTTTTTCATGGCCCTTGATTAAAATGTGTAATAATTCAATATTTAAAAATAGGTATTCCTTTAGCTCCCTCTTAAGATTTTTTGTACCACGTAGATATAGTTTGTAGCTTTCTAATAGAGCCCGAAGGCTAATCCTATTGTCTATTGTTAAGTAAAACCGCTCGTGCCACGTGTCACAACCACCTGCATAAAAAATCGGTACTTCGGTTACTGAGTGCCGGCGAGTCGAACGCTACAGAACCAGTCTAAAATGTGTCATCGAGACGCGTAACAAAGGCGCGTTATCGGAGAGCGCACCTACACTGGTTTTTTTAGCGTTGGACTAGCCCGCGCTCAGGTGCCAAATAGAATAATTAGGACCCTTTTTTGCAGGTAAGTAGCACGTGCGGTTTTACTGAACAATAGACAATAGGATAAGCCTTCGGGCTCTACTAGAAAGCTACAAACTATACCTACTGACTAACATACTGCGTTACGCCGTCTGATAGCAGAAGCCTGTCTGGATTACACTGCACCGCTCCCGTGTATTTCATATTTCACAAGCAAATAAGTACTTTTCATTTCACAGCAGACAGGTGTCGCTAGCTTGGGCCTCCTAAATTCATCACCGCACCACCAGGTGCACGCGAACGACGCTTCTAATCCGGCCAGAGCCTGGCTGTATGAACTGTGGCCCTGAATAATAGACCCGGATCATACTGTCACCAACGCAGAAAATTCCATTTGTTACTAACATGTGCTTAGATATTTCGAGCGTGGAGCAGATAGGGCCGACCCGTACGCACTGTTGCGTGGCCCTGTAGTTTGTATCAGCCTAAGTGGGATCACTTAAGTAACTATACAGGGTGCTTCCTGTAACAGGAGCAATAAATTAAACTAAAGGCTGTACCTACTCCTCAAACTGACCAACATTTGTTCAGCAACTTTTAAATATTATGAATCCTTTAGACCTCCTCTTTTTCATACAAAATAAATATTGCATTCAATGTACGCTGACATCAGTGTGTTTGACGTTGCTTGTCACGCTTTAAACATAACAAAATTTGCAATACATTGCGTCTTAGAATAAACTTTAAAGTGTAATAAAAATCAAAACATGAGTTATTTTCAAAAGTTGCTGAACAAATGTTGGTCAGTTTGAGGAGTACAGCCTACAGTTTAATTTATTGCTCCTGTTACAGGAAATATCCTGTATAATGACATCTAAATGGAATAAGAGCAAATATTCAAACCATATTTGTTTTAGCAGCAATAACTAAGACCAAGAAGAAAAAAGTAATTCTTTTATTCAGCTATATAGCAATATGTCTACCTGATGCAAACAATGTAAGAAAATACAACACCTTATGGTCAATAAATAATGACAGCACAATTTACTGTTTCTTTTATTTGTTTTGGTCTGATGGTTGACTTTTAGGAAATAGCTTTAGGTATTATCATTTTTATTTTACTCTACATTATGTAATAAAGTTTAAATAAAAAAATTAGTTAAGTAGTAAAGTATTTGTCTAACTGATAGGTCAAATAATAGACCTCCTTCATTACATGAAACATGTGAACCTTTATTGTGCTATCGTAAATGGTGAAACAAAATATATTATTTTGTTAAACGTGCCTGTTGCTCAACATGCTAATGCCCAATAGTTGACACCCTGCTGTCGCCTGCAAATCACAAAATCATAACAACCAATAAAGCATTAGCAAATAAGTACAAATTTAGCACATAGATTTCATAATATGTAGAATAAAGGTGGCTCCCTTGTAGAGATAGATAAATTTTATTGTACTTTTTCTCCATGCAAAGTTGGACCACCCTAATGCTTACTTAAGATATATTATTACTTATGCTTATTTAGTCAGCAAGACTATTCTAATTATAATAAGTAAGGTGGAAAGTAAGAATATCTTATTCATATAAAGAAAATGCTATCCTGTTGGTTTCATTTGAAACTCGTTAACCTCACCTGTCACGTAATCCATCTTATTTGGATTAACCGTCAAGGAGTTTCATTTACAGCTAACGCTTACTTAACGTCCCGAGTTCGGATAACAAACAAAGGTCAAAATAACGAATTGGACCCTTTGAATTACGCCATCAGCAGCACTCAGCTACAACGAGAATTCCTGATGAATTATCAATTTTCTCTTTGTCACACGCCAAACAAAAAACTCGCTATCATCGTACCTGGGGAGCGCGTTATCTTGGCAGAGATATATGACCATTATTTGTTCATGTGTGCTTGATGTGTCGTAGATGTGTGCGCCGATATCAATCAATCGCCGACGACAGTAGCCCTCCGCGGATGCTCTGTCAATAACATCCAAACATTTTTATTGTCTGTGCGGAATCGCACGGTAATACCGTTGAATTTAACTCATCACATGAAAGTACAAAGGGTCTTAGATGTACGAAGCATCTGTGCTCTCAGACCTTTGAGTTGTTCAGGTCCCAAAATTAAACAAAGGCATTCTCAACTTGCTAAAACATTCAGTCGCAGAACGATAAAGTAGCTTGGAATGGAGTACTACTTTTAGAATTGGAATGGGTTGAAGCACCTAACAACTTCTATCTTTTTGTTTCAAATATTAAATCTTTAATTAAATCTTTGCTTCTATGAATGATTTATTAAATCAACAAGTATAAATTTTCCTTAATTTCAACGAAAAATTAACGCAAAGGAAAATATAAATTCTCTACTTTTAGTGTGCAGGAACTAAGATTTTATTAATGGAAAGAAAGAAAGCTAATTTGTTTTCTAATGGTTATTAGTTTTTAACTATCGACTTAAAAACATGATAGGAATGTCGAAATTAACTTTTCCGTTCCAATAAACGACGATAGCGAACATAATCGGTCCTACCGTTTTTGAGTTATTACAAAAAATCATCTCTTAGTGAAAATACGTACAAAGCGCTGCGATAGTACTCCCTTATATGTATTTGTAATGTACATTATACTTACTAATAGCCCCCGTTTAGCCTATTCTAACAGAATGGTAGCTAAGGAACCCTACACTAAGCATGGCCCGACATGCTCTTGGTCAATTTTTTTATCATTTAGTAAAACAGAAGCAGTTTCACCGGCCACCTCAATTAAGGGAGTAGAGTAAGACCAAAGTCTGCAGCGCTAGATTAAAAGTAGTTTTTAAAAATCAGTATGCGACAACACCACAGAAAATGGATTAAATAGTCTTGATACTTAAATTTCTACCATATTGACGTCTATAAAAAAATTAAGCTGTATGCACAACTTAATTTTTATGGTAAAATAAATTTCATTCCAACAATAGATGTCACTATTAATATGTAGACTTATACTAATATTGATAAATAATATTGGGAGAATGTGACATTTGGCTTCATCAAAATTATTAAGCTTTTGTAATATCCGCGACGGCCTAGTGGTAAATAGGTACAGCGGGCCTACCACGAACACCGAAGTTCTCAATGTGCGGGCATCTTTCTCTTTTACTCCCATTAACCTTTTCGACGCCGTGTCAAACACAAAAGCTGTCTCCCAGACGCCACGTTATCGAAGTGTCAAAACTGAAATTGAACTTTATGCATATGCACCTAGGTCTAGGTTGCTCTGTGGTCTATAACCGATTAATACGTCTTTGGCGTTGGACCTGCGGTGTGTATATATATCGGTCATTGGTGTCCAAAAGGTTAAGGCGTAATTAGATTGACAGAGAAATTGCCCGCAATTTGCGAACTACAGTTTTCGGAAAAACGAAATAAACCATTAAAACTTCTTCTTCTTTCTCTTATTCCCATTATTTGGGGTCGGCTCTCCTCGTTCTCATGCGCCAGGACCGTCTGTCCTGAGTTGTCTTTGGGGTAAGTTGGGCTCGTTCCAAGTCGCGGGTCACTGTAGACCACCACGTAGCTTTAGGTCTTCCTCGTCTGCTCGCTTCCCTGTTCGGCAATGCCAGGGCTTGCCGGACTACGTGGTCTTCGGGGCGTCTCATCACGTGGCCATACCAGCGAAGCCTACTTTCCGTGACTTTGTTTGTGATGGGTGCAACTTTGTAACTACCTCTGATGTATTCATTTTTCACTTTATCGAGTCTTGTTACTCCTGCCGCCCACCTCAACATCTTCATCTCTGCCACGTGTAATTTTTGTTCGTGCGCCTTTTTGATCGCCCAGCATTCAGCACCGTACATCATTGCCGGTCTCACGGCTGTCTTGTAAACTTTGCCCTTGACTTTGATTGGCATTCTTGTATCGCAAAGAACACCAGTGAGGGCTCTCCATCTTTGCCAGCCGGCGTTGACTCTGTGAGTGACGTCGGATTCAATGGCACCATCGGCAGTCAGTATCGTTCCGAGATATTTGAATTGGGATACCTTTGGAAGTTGATCTCCTTGAATATAGATCCTGTTGGAGATGGTGGTATCACTACTAAAATTGCATTCTAAATGCTCGGTCTTACTTCTGCTGATGCGAAGTCCATTTCTTTCCAGGGCCTGCCTCCATTGTTCTAGGGTCGTTTGCAGTTGTTGTGCACTTTTGTCAATGAGTACGATGTCATCCGCGTATAAAATACACCATGGCAAGGGAGTTTGGATATCTTTGGTGAGATAGTCTATTACTAAGTTAAACAGTAATGGGCTTAACGCTGAACCTTGATGTACGCCAACATTTACTTCAAACGTCTTGCTCACTCCGGCCAGACTTCTAACGTTCGCGCTACACCTATGGTACATGTCCTGGACTAAAGCAACATATGTTTCTTGTATACCTTGCGCTCTCATCGCTTGCCATACCAGATTTCGTGGTACCCGGTCAAACGCCTTCTCAAGTAATATTTTACGAAATATACACTGAACTGTGCAAACTATCGGAGGTAAGCCGTGGACGTAACCTTGAGCCTTCGGACATCCGACAGAAATCTGGCGCGCTGGATGTTCCTGACTGCACACTTTTATGTCGCGCGCGTCAGCCGCGTCCGTCAGCCGCGTCCGATAATTTGTTTCCAGCTTTAAAATATTTTGACTTCTTTGCAATCAGCTTAGCGCACCCCGGTACCAAATGCGTTAATCAAATTAAAAGCTGATTTCCCTTTAATTTATTTTTACATATTATACTACGTAAGATCAATGTGACTAATTCCGTCATAGAGCCTTTTCCGTCCATTAGCGTTTTTCTCGACAAAGCAGCGATTGCTTTTAGTTTCAGCAATCAAAAGAAAATGGTTTTTAATCTACAATTGAAAATCTAAGAAATATACGCTCGTGGACGGAATAGTCCCATGGCGGAATTAGCCACATTGACCTTATACAATATATAGGTGCCTACCACATGTATCGCTACATAAGCTGAATATTTAATAATGGCAATATTGCCAATATCATCTAGGTCAATCTGAGCAATTTGTCAATGCTGTGTGTGACACGACTATCATGATCTTTTGTAATAAACGTCA